>NC_056660.1:89532047-89841029 GCF_018350195.1 Panthera tigris | reverse complement strand
TTTTTTTTTTTCTAGAAACTCAGACTTTGAGGGTACAGCCCCAGCTTCAGAAGATTACAAGAAGTAGATGGCTGTCTGGCGACTTTGAGTGTGTGTCCCACACACACTGCACCGCTAGTGATCCACCGGAAAATGTATTGAGTACTGTGATTATCTTGTCAATAACAAGTATTGTATCATGATTTTTTTGTGTGTGGACATTTAAATTACATCCAAATTACTGCAACTTTCCTCATTTTTAATATACTGGGAACCTTGAAAATGAAAGTGGCCAGGCTGCTCTCTACTCTAGGTCCACTAGAGGAAGGAAACAGACGTCCTCCCCCCTTTTCCTGGCAGTGTGGCCTTAGGGAAGTAGTGGCAGGGGCATGGGGAGCGCAGGCCTGTGGTTCTGGCCCAGCCTGGGCCACCTAGGTGAGAGTGAGCCTGGGATCCACCGAGGCGGTACTGTGAAAATCCCCATCGAGAGAGGCACAATGAGAGACAAACCAGCTCAGGTTTGGTCATGGTCCAGAAGTTGGCATTTAATTCTCCCTGAGGACCCCCAGGAATAGGGACTATTGCACCCATTTTGCAGGTGAGGAAAGTGAAATTCAGAGAAGTGAACTCTTTGCCCAGTGAACTTGTTCCAGCTAATGAGGAGTGAGGGGTGGTGCTGGGATGGAAACCCAGCCCCCCTGGCCTCAGACCCCTCACTCATTTCCCTCCTGCCTGTTGGCACCAGGCTCAGGATTCAGACAACATCTCAACTTCTTGGTACCTAGCCAGCCTGGGAAGCCAAAGTCTCTGTCCAGGAATTCGGGTGGTACTTGGGGCCAGTGCTGAGTGGGCACAGGCTGCTGGGGTGGCTGCCTTTTAGCAGGATCGAAGGCATCACTTCGTCCTTTGTCAATTTTTGTTTGGTCAGAGTGATGAATTACTGAGCCAGAAGCCGAGAGAGGAGACGCTGGCTGGGCTGAGATGGCTTGGGCAGGCAGGCCCACATGTCTGACCCTCAGGCTGGCCTGGAGCAGTAGTCCCTTGGGTCTCCAGACCCCTCTGCCAGGGGGTCTGGGTGTGTCTGGGAGGGCTCTCTGCTCATAGGCAGGAGAGACGAGTACAGAAACAGACTCTTCTGGAAGGTGAGTCTTCCCTGCAGGGTGAAGACAAGGTGACAGGGCTGGGCTCAGAAAGAATAGCACCCAGAAGGTTCTGGGGATCTGGGCAGCTGGAACCGAGGAGTGTCTTCATCAGGGCTTGGCTGTTAGGCTGAATCAGTGTGGCTTTCCTCCGGGAAGAAAGCATCTGACCTGTCTAGTTTGAGTCAGGTGCCCATATGTTGATGCTAGAAACACAGGGCACCTTGACTGTCTGCCTGCCCTGGGAACATCCAGGGAGGAGGATAGCACCCAACAGCTGACATAGCCTGGTGAGCACAAGAGGCAGGGGTGGCCCTGTCTGTTGCAGGGAAACTGACAGGCTGCCTGATTCCCCCACCTTCCAGGTGAACCCTGCTTGTTTCTTTCACAAATAGAGGTGAGATTCCAAATCTCTCTGTTCAGACATGTCATCCAGCAAGGGGACCATGCTGCTTCCAGTTCATTTGTGGCCAGCCTAGAGACTGACAGCAGAGGCTTGGCAGTTTTTCTATGGTCAGAAGACTAGGGATTCAAGTGGAGAAGGCAATACAAACTGCCAGCCCAAAGCTGACACCAGCCTTCATGCTCTTTTAAACCAACATTCTAGGGGTACCTGGGTGGCTCAGTTGGTTAAGAATGTACCTCTTGGTTTTGGCTCAGGTCATGATCTCACGGTTCATGAGTTCAAGCCCTGCATCAGGCTCTGTGCTGATAGTGTGGAGCTTGCTTGGGATTCTCTCTCTCCTTCTCTCTGTGTACCCCTCCTGTCCCCCCCAAATAAATAAACTTAAAAAATTTTTACAAACCCAACATTCCAAACAAGGAAAATAAAATAAAATGAGCTATGTGCACAAGGATGTTTATTGCAGCATTAGCTACAGAGTTGGAAATAAACTCATTTATTTGTTAAGCAAATTATGGTACAACAAATTTGAGGATGATTATGAAGCTATTAATACATCAAACAAACTGGAGCAGTGTGAGGAACACTTATGATGTACTGCTGAGTGCAGACGCCGAATAGAAAATAAATCTCTGGCTGTCACTCTGTAAAACAAGTCCACATATGTGAACAAGGCCAAGCAGGGAACTAGCAAAATGAAAAGAGTTTGGTTTATTTGGGAGGATTATGGGTGACTGTTTTTACCTTCCGCTTTTTTTTTTTCCCCTAGTTTCAAAAATGTGGTGTTCTTTTTGCAATTATAAAAGAGCTTTCTCTGGTGATCCATCAGGAGACCACTGAGGAGCTTATTTGAGGTAGTAGGCCTGTGGCAGGTAGAGCCAAGGGTAGGGAGACTGGGGTATCATGGGGTGTCAGGCTAGCAGAATTGGGGGTGATGGCTCCTGGTGACCCTCAGTCAAATTCTCCTTTACAGGCCTGATACCCTCTGTACATTTAATGATTCTATCCCCATCCCTTGGGCAGGGGGGAGGAAATGGATATAAATGGATATATTGACTGTGTGCACTGTTGCTAAAGAGAAATCTCACATTATTACAGCATAATGGGATATGAATGATGGCAATATTTCTTGTTCAAAAATTGTGCCAGCTTGTTCTTACTGAGAGCAGAGGAGGCCAGCCCATTACCCCCACTGGAGTCACGGTTGGGTCTCATTTTTGCCCCAGGAGAAGTTACAAAAAGTGAGGAACACATCTCCCCAGTGAAGCATATACATTGTGGTGGGTAAGAATCCCCTAAAAAAATTGGGGTGGAGGCAGCCAGACCTGCCCAGATATATGAAAAAAGAAATCTTACAAGAGATCTCACCTGTGGGGGATGAAGGCCCATGATGAATGCCAGGATACTGTGTGCCAGGGTGGGGAATGGGGGCAGATGATGTGAGGGATCACTTGGTGACCATTCCAGTCCCTTCTCCTTTGCCTGATTCCATGGTAGGGGCTATAAGGAGATAAAAACTCAATTTTCCCATACGAGCATCCATCCACTCACCCATCCACCCACCATCCACCTATCCATCCATCCATCCATCCATCCATCCACCCATCCACCCGTCCATCCGTCCATCCATCCATCCACACACTCACCCACCCACCCACCCACCTATCCATCCATCCATCCATCCATCCATCCATCCATCCATCCACCCATCCACTCATCCATCCACTCACTCATTCATTCATTCAGTATGTTTATTGAGCAGCAGTTCTAAGTACTTGGAATACCTAAGCAAATAATCAAATATCCCCACCCTCAGGTCACATTCCACCTAGGATGACTTTCTGTCTAGGGTGCTGGGATGGAGGGTCTGCTGTTGCCACATCTTCCCCTTCCTCCTGCCCATACGGGATCATAAGCATTGAAGCCACACACTAAGGGTGGTTGGAGAAGCAAGGGTGTAGGAGCATGGGTGTGTACCCTCTGCATTCTTCTGCACTTCTTTTTTTAAACCACTGTGTGAAAGATTTCCCATTATTTGCATCTGAATGCAGCCCTAACTGGTATAGAGAGAGGGAGAGAGAGAGAGAAAAGAGGGGGCACAGAAAAACTTTATTCCTGGGTACTGTGTGTCTTGGCATCCTGAAACATCCCCCATACAGTTCATTTTAAAGGACTCCTAAATTAAGCCTTGCCTAGAGAAGGGAGCTCCTCCTGACTGAGGGGATGCAACTCTAAGGATGAAGGAGTTTGGGATTTGGGGTGAGTGAAAAGGGAAGTTGAGGAGGGCGCTGCAGCAGGTTGATGGCCCTGTAGTCACTGGGCAGTATATACTAATTGGGACCATGTTAGTGGCAATTATCAGAAATCCAACTCAACGTGGAAGAGAAGTTTATATTTGGTCACTTATGAAAAGTCCAGGGTTTAGTCTAACCTCAGGCACAAGTGAATCTAGGAGGTCAAGTGATAATCAGAGTTGGAATGCCTCTGACCCCCTCTTGACCTTGTTCTCTGTTGCCTTGGTTCGTTCTCAGGTGGGTTCTCCCCATATGGATGCAAGATAATCCCCAGGATCTGGGGTGGGGGGCTACGTTCTATTCTTTCAGAGTCCCAAAAGGGCACAGTAAGAGAGAAAGTCCTTTTCTTTATCAGTGGCCTTTCCAATCCGTATTCTGAGTCCCATTCATTTGCCTCATGTCATGAGATCAGCACTAAGCCAACCACTGTGACCAAGTGGATAAAATGCTCTGACTGGCCAGACCTTACCACATGCTCACCCCTGGATGCAGAGGGAGTCTACCTGACCCAACCTTGTGAACTGAGAATGAAGATGTGGCATAATAAAACAAAAAATATTTGGTCTTTGTCCCTGGTTCCCAGCACACAGCTCCTAAAACCATTGGCATCTGCAGAGTGGTAGAGTGTCTTTTGGATGCTAAGGAGGTGAGATGGCTGGGGTGGGGTTGCGGGGGTGGTGGCTAGACAGCTTCAGAATGGGGGCTGATTGCCAGAAAGACCAAGGCATGATTAGAGGGTTAGAACTTTTGGCCCCAGCCTCCAAACCTCCAAGGAGGAGACTGACTTAATCACCAATAGCCAAATGATTTTATCAGTCATGCTTATGTGCTGGAACTCCATTAAACTCCTAAGCAACAGAATTTTGAGAGCTCCCAGGTGGGTGAGCACTTCGATGTGTTAGAAGGGGTAGTGCACCTGGAGAGGGCATGGAAGTTCCACAACTTCCCCATATCTTGTTCTATGCATTTCTTTCCCATTTGGCCATTCCTGGATGTATCCTTTATAACAAACTGGTAATAATAAGTGAAGTATTTTCCCAGTCCTATGAATCATTCTAGCAAAATATTAAGCCTTAAAGAGGGATGTTGTGGGAATGCCTGACTTTGTAGCTAAGTTGACCTGAAGCACAGGTGAACTGGGAACCTGATACTTTAGACTCTGGCATCTGAAGTGGGGACAGTCTTGTGTGACTGAGCCTGTGGAGCCTGTGACCTGTGGAGCCTGATGCTAACTCCAGGTAGTTAGTGTCAGAATTGGATTGGATTATAAGACACCCAGTTGATGTCAGAGTTGGTGTCTAGAGAGTTGAAGAATTGGTTATTGGTGTGGAAAACACACACACACACACACACACACACACACACACACACCAGAGGGGTTACCCAAGGATGCACTTACAAGCTTACAGGACATAGATCTGGGCAGGGACAATAACTGATACACTTGGGATCCTTACCTATGACCAGAGGTAGGCTTGCTCTTGTTAGGTAGTTCTCTGGCACCAACCTAGGGACAGTGGCTCCTGGAACACATCCAAGAGAAGCTCAGGCTGAGAGGGGTCACTTAGGATGCTTTGGGCTGCAAGTAACAAAAGCCTTCACTTAAACTGGCTCACTTGAGAAGGAAATCTGGAGGAAAAGGAGGTGCCAGGCAGGCTATCCTGTGTGGGCTTTATCCCCAGGCTGTCATCTCTCACAGCTGCTGAAGGATGCCAGCAGTAACTGGAACAACATATTTCCTTGCTCCTGTTGGGTGGGGAGACAGAATGCGTTCCCTCAACTGTAGAATAAAAATCCTCATCTTCAGCCAATTGTGGTGACCTGCCCAGTTACCCCTGGACAAATAAGGTCAACAAGGAAATGCCAAGGCTCATTGGGTTAAGTCTGAGCCCTGACGGAAAGGGAGCTAGGATTACATCATCGCTTAGGCTGGCGCTTTGCTTGCACTAACTTCATGGAGGAAAGGGATACATGTAAAGAGGGGTGAGTTGTGTGTAGGTGCTCTCAGTACAGAGCTGCTGCTGTTTGATGCTGCTCTGACCCATGTGCAAGAGACCACCTCGACTTCCCTACTCTCTCCTTCTCTGCCTCTTCTTCTGTTTCTCTTCCCTTTCGTCCTCTCTTTCCCTATGACTCTGTCCTTCCACTTCCTGCTTCCTTTTTGCCCTCTCCTGCAAACTCCATTCCATATGCCTATTCCATAAGGTAATTTTTTTAATGTTTATTTATTTATTTTGAGAGAGAGAGAGAGAGAGAGAGAGAGAATCCCAAGCAGGCTCCACGCTGACAGTACAGAGCCAGACATGGGGCTTTATCCCACAAACCATAAGATCATGACCTGAGCTAAAGTCAAGAATCAGATGCTTAACTGACTGAGCCCCCAGGCACCTCTCCAGGGCAGGTGGCTATACCTCCTTAAGCCTCAACTTCTTTAGTTTTAAAATAAAGGGATTAGTATTGCTCTCACATGGCACTTGGAAATGTTGAAAGTTGTATTTCTGGGTTCTGATGCTGGTTAAGATGAAGACCACTACAATCTACCCATCCCACTGATTACAACTAAAAACTCAAGACAAAGTAAATACATAACTCTGACATGCTAACAGTGGCAGGAAGGTTGAAGAGAAGAGTCAAAACTTGAAGAATGACCCATCGTGGGGGTGAGATTCCCAGTTTCTCTTTTTCTCTCTGGTCTCCCAGTTTTGAATGGAGGTCAACTCCAGGATAGAATGTGCAGAGACACCAACTCTTTAGCCAGAGGACTGGGACTGGGGTCTTTGCAAGATGAAGCATGGGGGAGGGGGAGAAATTCTTGAGCTCACTTTATTTAATCTTTTTTTTTCTCTCCTGCCCCTGTCCTGAGGACAGCCCCAGCTGCAGACCTACACTCTGGTACCAGCAGCACAAACACCTACAGATCTAAGAGGAAGCCCATGCGAGCCAGAGAAGGTGGGGTGAATCCCAGAGAGAAGAGAGTCGGAGGAGGAATTCCTAATTCTGTGGGTAAGCCAACACAAATCTCCAGGCTCACCTCCAAGCTGCACAGAACAGATCCAAAGCAGCATGGCTAAGTTTTTTTTTTAAAGCTTTTATTTTGAAATAATTACAGATACATAGGACTGTACCCTTCACCCAGCTCCCCCAATGATGACATCATAAATAATTGTAGTGTAATATCAAAACCAGGAAACTGACATTGGCACAACATAGGCCTTATGCAGATTTCACCAGTTTTTGCATGCACTTGTGTGTGTGTGTGTGTGTGTGTGTGTGTGTGTGTGTGTAGTTCTATGCAATTTTATCTTATATATAGATT
Source organism: Panthera tigris (assembly GCF_018350195.1). Lineage (NCBI taxonomy): Eukaryota > Metazoa > Chordata > Mammalia > Carnivora > Felidae > Panthera > Panthera tigris. The sequence goes on along the minus strand of NC_056660.1, from coordinate 89,833,898 downwards.
TGTGGAATCAACAGCACAATGAAGACACAGAATGGCTCCATCTCTGCAAATAGACCCTCTCCTGCTGTCCCTTCACATTTGTATCCACCCCCATCCCCTGCTCTATCCTCTGGCAACAACGAACCCTTTTCTGTAGTTCTGTCATTTCAAGAATGCCATATAAATGGAATCATACAATATATAGCCTTCCAAGATTGGCTTTTTCCACTAAGTGTAATTCCTATGAGATCCATCCAAGTTGTGACACGTATCAATAGCTTATTCCTCATTGAGTAATATTCTATTGTATGGTTGCACCAGAGTTCATTTTAATAATTTACCCTAGGAAAGGAATTTGAATTGTTTCCAGTTTGGGGCTATTATAAATTAAGTTGCTATGGGGGTGCCTGGGTGCATCAGTTGGTTAAGCTTCTGGCTCTTGATTTTGGCTCAGGTCATAATCTCATGGTTCGTGGGATCAAGCCTCATGTTAGGCTCTGGGCTAACAGTGTGGAGCCTGCTTGGGATTTTCTGTCTCCCTCTCTCTCTCTGTCCCTCCCCTGCTCATGCTCTTGTCTCTCTCACTCTCAATAAATAAATGAATAGATAAATAAACTTAAAAAGTAAATACATACATGCATACATACATATATAAGTAAGGAAATAAGTAAATCTGCTATGAACATTCATGTAAAAGTTTTTGTGTGAACATTGTTTTCTTTTCTCTGAGATAAATGCCCAAGAGTGCAATGGCTGGGTCATATGGTTAGTACATATTTACTTTTATAAAAAACTGTTAAGCTATTTTCCAGAGCATTGTACCATTTTACATTCCCACCAAGTGAAACCTTTGAAAACTAAGATGACATTGGATCTACCAATGACAGAAGAGAAGACAGAACCTGTGGTCTGAACCTAACCAGGATTACTTGACTGCTAAAACCAACACAACAAAATTCATCCTCCAAAGGATTTTAATAGCACCTGGAATCTCACAATATGGTATTCAAAACATCCAGAATACAATCCAAAATTAGTTCAAGTACCAATAACAAGGAAAATGTGACCAATTCTCAAGTAAAAAGACAACCCACAAAAGATGCCAACCTCCTGATAACCCATATGTTGAAGCAGCTATTAGAACTATGCTCCAGGAGGGAAAGGTAAACACATTTGGAAGAAAAAATTGGAAAGATGGATATTCTCAACAGAGAAATGGAAACAGACAAATGGGAATTTCAGAACCAAAAAATTACAGTATCTGAGTTAAAAATTCACTGAATGGTAGAGACAAAACAGATGAACATAAGGGAAGGGAAACAAAAATAATATAAAAACAGGGAGGAGGACAAAACAGAAGAGACTCATAAATATGGAGAACAAACTGAGAGTTGCTGGAGGGGTTGTGGGAGGGGGGATGGGCTAAATGGGTAAGGGACATTAAGGAATCTACTCCTGAAATCATTGTTTCACTATATGCTAACTAATTTGGATGTAAATTTTAAAAAATAAGAAATAAAAAAATTCACTGAATGGGATATGTGTCAAAATGGATATGACATAGGAAATAGTGGACTTGATGGTAAACCATCAAGAAATGATTCAATTTGAAAAATATACAGAAACAGAACGTGAAGAAAAAAAAGAATCCTCAAGGATCATGGGACAATAGCAAAAGGTTCATGATTCATGCTATTAAAGTCTCAGAAAGAGAGGAGAAAGTGATTCGTACAGAAAAAAAATTAAAGAAAATTTGGCTGAAAATTTCCCAAATTTGATGAAAGACAACATTTACAGCAAATAGCAGTAGGACAAACTCAAAGAAAACTACGCTCAGGGACGCCTAGGTGGCTCAGTCAGTTAAGCGTCCAACTTCAGCCCAGATTATGATCTCATAGTTAGACCCCCGTGTTGGACTTTCTGCTGACAGCTCAGAGCCTGGAGCCTACCTCAGATTCTGTGTCTCCCCTTCTTTCTGCCTCTTCCCCACTCACATTCTGTCTCTCTCTCTTTCTCAAAAATAAATAAACATTAAAAAAAAACCTCTCTGCTCAAACACATCATAATCAAGGTGATGGAAAACTAAAGACAGGGAGTAAATCTTGAATGCTGTGTTAATGGATTGGAAGAGCTGACATTGTTAAAATGTCTGTACTAAGAGCTAACATTGTTAAAATGTCCATACTACCCAAAGTCATCTATAGATTCAATGTAAACCCTATCAAAATTCCAATGGCATTTTTCACAGAAACAGGAAAACAGTCCTAAAATTTGTGTGGAACCACAAAAGACCCTGAATAGCCAAAGCAATTCTGAGAAAGAACAAAACTGGAGGCATCATACTTCCTGATTTCAAACTATATTACAAAGCTATAGTGATCAAAACAACACGGTAGTGGCATAAAAGCAGACATATAAATCAGTGGAACAGAATCAAGAATCCAAAAACAAATTCCCTCACATATGGTCAACTAATATTTGATAAGGTAACCAAGAATATTCAATGGGGAAGGATAAACTCTTCCATAAATGTTGGGCAAACTGGTTATTCATATGCAAAAGAATGAAATTGGACCCTTGTACGATACAATTTATAAAAATTAACTTGAAATGGATTAAAGACCCAGATACAAGACCTGAAACTACATATATCCTAGGAGAAAACATAGGGAAAAAGCTTCTTGACATTGGTCTTTGAAGCAATATTTTTGATACGACACCAAAAGTACAAGCAACAAAAGCAAAAATAAGTAAGTAGGACTACATCAAATTAAAAGCTTCTGCACAGCAAAAGAAACAATCAACAAATGAACACATCCTATGGAATGGAAGAAGATATTTGCAAAACATACATCTAATAAGGGATTAATATCCAAAATATATGAGGAACTCATATAATTCAAGAGCAAAAAAACAAACACCAAAAGAAAAGAACCCCAAATACTCAAATTTAAAACTGGGCAGAGGACCTGAATGGACATTTTCCCAAAGACATACAAATGGCCCACAGGTACATGAAAATGTGCTCAACATTCAATCATCAGGGAAATGGAAACCAAACCACAAAGGGATATCAACTCACACCTATAATCGTGGCTATTGTGAAAAAAGGAAAGAGATAAATATGGGTGAGGATATGGAGCACTGCTGCTGGGACTATGAACTGGTACAGCCACTGTGGAAAACAGTATGGAAGTTCTTCAAAAAAATACAATTAAATTTTAAAAGAGGGGCAGAAGGTCACCTGGGTGCCTCAGTTGGTTGAACGTCCAACTCTTGATTTTGGCTCAGATCAATATCTCACAGTACATGAGATCAAACCCAGTGTCAGACTCCATGCTCAGCATGGAGAGATCTTCTCCCCCCACCTCCCTCTGTTGCTTCCCTACTCACACCCTATAGATAGATAGATAGATAGATAGATAGATAAAATAGAGCTACCAGAAATGATCCAGGTATCCCATTTCTGAGTATACATCTGAAGGAAATGGAATCAGTATCTTGAAGAGATATCTGCATTGCCCCCCACCATGTTCATTGCAACATTATTCACAATAGCCAAGACATGGAAGCAACCAACATGTCCATCAAAAGATGAATAGGTAAAGAAAATGTGATATATCTATATCTATCTCTAGCTCTATCTATCTATCTATCTATCTATCTATCATCTATCTATCTATCTATCTATCTAGAATAGAGCACTCTTCAGCCATAAAAAAGGAAATCTTGCTTTTTTTTGACAAAATGGATGGACCTTGAAGACATTGTGCCTAGTGAAATAAGTCAGACAGAGAAAGCAAAAAATCATATGATACACACAAACCATACATGGAATCTAAAAATGATGAACTTGGGGCACCTGTGTGGTTCAGTTGATTAAGTGTCCATCTCTTGATCTTGGCTGGGCTCAGGTTTGTGAGTTTGAGCCCCGCACTGGGCTCTGTGCTGATGGCACGGAGCCTGCTTGGGATTCTGTCTCTCCTTCTCTCTTCCCTTCCCCCATTTGGTCTCTGTCTCTGTCTCTGTCTCTGTCTCTCTCTCTCTCTCAAAAATAAATAAATAAACTTAAAAGAAGAAAAGAAACCACAGAAGCCAGAAGACAGTGGAGCAACACCTTAAAGCACTGAAGGGAAATACTTGTCAATCTGGAATTCTATATCCAGTGAAAATACCCTTTAGGAATGATGGTAAGATAAAGATTTGTCTCGTGAAACTGAGATTTGTCACTGGTAGAACTGCAATCAAAGAAATGCTAAAGGAAGTCCTTCAGGTAGAAGAGAAAGGCTACCAGAGGCATACATGGGACTTATGGAATGAGGGAAGAACAACAGAAATGCTAACTGTCTGGGTAAATATACTAGACTATTTTTTCTAGTCTGGATGATCATTGAAAGAGGAAATTATGACGTTGTGTGATTGGTCTTGTGATGTCTGTAGACATAATACCTATGACCACTTTTATATAAGGAGGACAGGGTGAAGGAACACAGAGGTAAGGCAATGAATTCAAAGTTTAAGGAAACTATACAGACTGAAACAGGGAGAGTCCCCCTTCTCCTGGGTCAAAGCACAGTGCAGCCTGCAGACCCTATTTGTGCCTCCCAATTAAATGGAAGGTTTTGACATTCAGTGACTGTTGACTGAAAGAAACAATCAGTGAATCTAGCCCCAGGTCTGTGGTCCAGCCAGCATTTTCAGAAAAGGCCTTTGGGTTTTACTCTCATGCACAGATTTCCAGAGAAAGAGGTCCTTCCTGTGAACCCCTCAAGGCTGGAGCTCAAGCTAAATTTCCCCCCATATTTTCACCCCTGCTCTTGTTCCTTGCACCACTACCCCAGCTCACGTCAGGCCTGGCACCAGAAGCGTGGATCCAAGAAGTATCGCAAGCTCTTCAGCTGTGCCCAGCCTTGGCTCATCTCTGGTTTGCCTGCAGGGACCTCTTTATATATGACCTCTGGTGAGAGACCCTTGAGTTTTCTTTGTGGAACTTTCACTCTCACTCTTGGCTCATGTACTTTGGGTGAGCCCTGCCTCCCTAGGTTCAAGGGGAGCCCATGGCCCCAGCCTGGCAAAGCAAAATCACCCCTAGGCACAGTGTCTGGGACCCTCAATATTTCCAGGGACTCAGGGAAATGTTCTAATTTCTTTTAAAATGTAGGGGCCCAAGATTATATTTGTCTTTATACTAAGGCAGTCATAAAACAGATTTATAGAGGGGCACCTGGGTGGCTCAGTTGGTTAAGCATCTGACTCTTCATCTCTCCTCAGGTCATGATCTCATGGTTTGTGAGATCGAGTTCCACATCAGGCTCTGCGCTGACAGCTCAGAGCCTGCTTGGGACTCTTTCTCTCCCTCTCTCTCTGCCCCTCCCCTTCTCTCTCTCTCTCTCCTCAAAATAAATAAACTTTAAAATGTATATATTAAAAAAAGGAAAAAGGTATATTTTATAGAAGAAGGGACCCACAAAAGCAGAAGTGCCTGGGGTCTGCAAAAGTCATGATGCAACCTTGCTTATAGGCCAGCAAAGGGCCCCAGGTAGGCATGTGCTGCAGGTCGGTCCACAAGAGGGTGTTCCAAGATCCTTGCTGGAATTTCTGGAAAGGGGGATTGCCAAGCTCCCGGTGGGTCAGCCTTGAGCCACAGTGGAGAGGAGGGGCTATGATGTCCACCTACATGGGGTAAACCTGCCTGAGAGAGGAACCAAAGAAGAAAGGTCAAGCTCCCATAGCATTGCAGTGCAGGCAGTCCTCAAGCCACAGTTGAGCTGCATTTTCCTGTATTTTATTTTATTTTATTTTATTTTATTTTATTTTATTTTATTTTATTTTATTTTATTTTATTTTATTTTATTTTATTTTTTTATTCCAATATAGTTAACATAGGGTTACATTAGTTTCAGGTGTACAGTACAGTGGTTCCACAATTTCCTACATCACCAGGTGCTCATCACAACAAGTGCACTCCTTAATCCCCATCACCTGTTTCACCCACTTCCCCCTCCCCCCCATCCCCAACCCCTCCCCTGTGGTAACCATTGGTTTGTTCTCTATAGTATTTGAGCAAAGGACTCTGAAATTTTGCTGGGGCCAGTTTGCGTTGGATTCCTATTATTCACAACGCAAAGAGTCCTGGCAGATGTAGTCTATGAGGAAATGCCTTTTTATTAACAAAGCAGAATACAGAACTGCTTCAATACTTTAGGGTTACTGGCCTATTCAGATTTTTCTATTCTTGTTCGTATTGTTATCTTCTATTTTTCTGGGAAACTTAGTTTTGTCATGTCATTTTTTTAAGCATGAAGTTCTTTATAATATTCTGATATTGTTTAGAGTATTCTCTTTTTTTGATTAAAAATTAAAAAAAATTTTTTTGTGTTTATTTATTTTTGAGAGAGAGACAGAGTGTGAGCTGGGGAGGGGCAGAGAGAGAGGGAGACACAGAATCCAAAACAGGCTCCAGGCTCTGAGCTGTCAGCACAGAGCACAGCATAGGACTCAACTTGGAATGGTGAGAGCATGACCTAGGCTGAAGTCAGATGCTTAACTAAGCCAACAAGATACCCCAAGGTCTCTCTACTTCTTACCAGGCAAGCCCTTGATACTCCAATCCCATGTTGTGGATAATAATTTGGTGTGTCAAACTTTTCTTGTTCAGATTACTCAGTGGTTTCTCTCTCTTGACTAGATTAAGATGGATGCATGTGTTTTTATTTTTATTTCAAAATTTATTTTATTTTTTGTATAGGTAACTATATCAGTCAGGACAGGCTAGGTTGTGTTGTATTAACACTGCCAAAATCCCATTGACTTTATTATTTTTTTAATGAAAAAAAAATGTTTATTTTTGAGAGAGAGAGAGAGAGAGAGAGAGAGAGAATCCCAAGCAGCCTCTGAGCTGTCAGTGCAGAACCCGACATGGGGCTCGAACTCACAGATTGCTGAGATTGTTGACCTGAGGTGAATTCAAGAGTCAGATGCTTAACCGACTGAGCCACCCAGGCGCCCCCCATTGACTTTCACACCTTTCTTCTTTTTTTTTTTTCAATATATGAAATTTATTGTCAAATTGGTTTCCATACAACACCCAGTGCTCATCCCAAAAGGTGCCCTCCTCAATACCCATCACCCACCCTCCCCTCCCTCCCACCCCCCATCAACCCTCAGTTTGTTCTCAGTTTTTAAGAGTCTCTTATGCTTTGGCTCTCTCCCACTCTAACCTCTTTTTTTTTTTTTTTTCCTTCCCCTCCTCCATGGGTTTCTGTTAAGTTTCTCAGGATCCACATAAGAGACTTTCACACCTTTCTGGTGCTCCACGTTCATCCTGAATTGTTGGCAGCTTCGCTCCATGTAGCTCTTACTCAAGAACCTGGCTGACAGAGTTTCCATTGCTTGAACACTGCTAATCTCTGGGAGGGAAGAGGAAGAACATGGCGTCTGTCACCTCTGCTCATATTTTATTGACTAAAACAAGTCACAGGCCTGCACCTAACTTCTGGGGATGCAGAAGTGCAATCTGACAGTGGGCTTAGGAATAGGAGATCCAGAAATTTGAGTGAACAGCACTAATTACTGTCAGAGTAGTACATTCATGTGGGATACAGCCACACAGGATACATTCCCATGGGATATGCTCACATGTGAGACACTCACATTGCATTCACAATGGAGGTATTCACATGCTTCAGAGAGGAATCTATCCTTCCCGTAAAATAGGTAAGCACTTTTATTGGTTTCTGGGTAAAGTTCTGTCTTTTATACTTCTTTTTTTAAATTAAAAAGTGCTTATTTATTTATTTTGAGAGAGAGAGCATGAGCAGGGGAAGAGCAGAGAGAGGGAGACAGAGTCCCAAGCAGGCTCCTTGCTGCCAGCATGGAGCCCAATGTGGGGCTCGAACACATGAACTGTGAGATCCTGACCTGAGCTGAAATCAAGAGTCGGATGTTTAACCGACTGAGCCACTCAGATGCCCCGCTTTCATAATTTATGCAAATACAAATAAGTGCACATATGTCTTATTCCCTGTCCTCTTTTTTAGCCTGGGTAAATGAAAATATGCTATGTACTGTATTCTGTAGTTTGCTTTCTTTTCTTTTCTTTTTAAAAAATTTTTAAATGTTTATTCATTTTTGAAAGACAAAGAAAGAGACAGAACATGAGTGGGGAGGGCAGAGAGAGAGGGAGACAAAGAATCTGAAACTGGCTCCAGGCTCTGAGCTGTCAGCTCAGATCCCGATGCAGGGTCTCATGAACCGTAAGATCATGACCTGAGCCAAAGTCCGACCCTCATGGTTCGTGAGTTCGAGCCCCACGTTGGCCACGGTGCTGAAGGCGTGGGGCCTGCTTGTGATTCTCCCTCTTCCTCTCCCCCCCACCCCTGCATGCACCCACTCTCTCTCTCTCTCAAAAATAAGTAAATAAACATTAAAAAAAAAGAGAACAGCTTTCTGTATTGCTAGGCTGCAATAAACTTTTTGTGGCACTTAGCCCTCCACTGTTAGCTCATCAGATGTGCACGCTGAGGCCAGGTGAATGTGCCAGTCTCCCCCTTGGACTCCAAGAAAAGGTTCAGGAGTGGCTCATCAGCAGGTAGGGGCTCTCCAGGCGCTGGGATGGGCTGGGGTGGGGAGCTCAATCCACCTGCTCTCTGCCCTAGGAATAGGAATAATGTAACCATTCGTTACTTTTCTGTTACGCAAATACTGTGCTAATCTTGGATTTTTTCCTTAGGATTAGTTACAGAAGTAGAATTACTGAGTTAAAAGGTATCTTTCTAAGAGATCTTTCTAAAACTGACCAAGTTCCACCTTGTAGTAGTTGGGGTATCCAGAAAAATCAAAGGAGAGATAGATAGGTAGTTAGATAGATAGATAGATGATATATAGAAAGATAGATGATAAATGACAGATAAATAGATGGACAGACAGATTTATTATAAAGAATTAGCTCACACGGGGAGCCTGGGTGCCTCAGTTGGTTGGGCATCCGACTCTTGATTTTAGCTCAGGTCATGATCTCATGGTTTGTGGGATCGAGCCCTGCGCCCAGGCACAGAGCCTGCTTGGGATTCTCTCTCTCCCTCTCTCTGCCCCTTTCCCGCTCTTGTGCGCACTTATGTGTGCATGCTCTCTCTATATATAAATACATAAACATTTAAAGAAAAGAATTAGCTCGCATAGTTTTGGAGGCTGAGAAGCCCCAAGATCTGCTGTGTGCAAGCAGGACACCCAGGAGAGCCAATGGTGTAAATTCCAATCCAAATGCAGAAGACAGGCAAAGAGCAAATTTTCCCCTCCTCCATCTTTTGTTTTCTTCTGGCCTCCAGCTGACTGGATGAGGCCCGCCCACATTGGGGAGGGCAATCTATATTACTCGGTCTACGGATTCCAGTGTGAATCTCATCCAGAAACACCCTCAGGTACACACCCAGAATAATGTTTGACCAGATACCTGGGCACCTTATGGCCTAGTCAAGTTGACGTATCAAATTGACCATGACATGGCTCCCTTAAATTCCTTCAATGCCCACCCCGCTCCCTTGCTCCCAGAGCCTGCAGTATAAACTTCAGTCTCCTGGTCTGCCTTGTGGGGGTCTTTCACTGTCTGGCCTCTGCTGGCTTTTCCTGCCATTGCTCTCCACCCCTGATGTGCTGGATTTTTGCTCCCCACTCTTTGCTGAACTGTTCTCTTAGTGGTCCCATTGGTCAATAGTGAGGGTTCTGGCTCGTGCCTCAGGTCTGTTCATTTCCAGTTAATCTTCCCACCTTTCTGGTCTTGCCTGCAGGCCCAGGATTGGATGCCAAAGGAAGATGTTGTCAGGTGCCCTGCTCAGCCATGGGCAAGGGCACAGTTTTGGCTGAGAGGTATTTTGTGCATGTGTCAGGGTCTTCCTGAAGCATCTGTCTCCTGGCCCAGAGCCCCAGGGCTCCCACATGGGTCCTGGGGAGTGAAAATGGGGTCATTTTCACTGAAGATGCTATGCCACAGGATGTGAGCCTCACAGCATGCATATTGGTGACAACGGGCCGCATAATGGGGAAGGAGGTCTGAAGTCTTTTATTGCTGGGCATTATGCGTGACTTTGCCCAGTACAGGGCCCATGGAGGGGTGTGCGCAGTGAGGTAGGTGGAGGCAGCGGGAGGTTTTGCCTTGCACATGTATGAGATACTCCAGGTCACTCCTGAAACCCCAAGGGCACCAGGGGCCTATACTGTCCATAAAAGGAAGAGGCAGGAGTGGAAGAAAGACGTGTGTCACTGTGTCTGTGCTTGCAGCAAGCCTAGGCTGCTAGTTGGAGCTCCTCTGCCCCCTCGGGAGCTGAGCTCTGGAGGCTGATGGACTCTGGTAAGCCCAGGCCTCATCCCTGTGAGCCGATCGTCCTTGGGCAGAGTCTCTGTCACTTGCCAAATGGGATGGTGAAAGCACCCACCTGGGGGGTTTGTTAGGCTGTGTGTAAAGAGCCAGGCTTGGGGCTTGGCACTTTGACAGAAGCATTTCAGTTTCTGGGTGAAATGAAGCTTCCAACTGAGGCACTCCCTGGCTGTGGTTCTTGACTGAGTTACTTGGCTTCTTGCTCCCTTGGCCCATCAGTGGGTGTGCCAGCACTAAGAGTTAGAGACTGGGGCATTGCTTGGGGGTACCCATTCTTTAAGAACCTCACGTGAGCCCTGCAGTGTGTGGGGAGGCCCGGGGTGGGGGGGTGCAATGGCCTGAGGTCTGTTGGCTGCTTGAGAAGTTCAAAGGACCAGGGGCCATGCTGGCAGCCCAGGAAGGGAACAGGGGGTTTTCTGTGGGTTCCTCTGGGACAGCTTTGGCCACGCCTTTGAGAACCACTCTGGGGTCATATCTTGGGGTCCTGCCCTGGAGGGCTGCTGGGTGGGATAGCCAGGCTTCTGCAGAAGCCTATATGTGGCTAAGTTACTGGAATAAGTTGCTGGTCATGATGGAGACGCCCTCACCTCAGGAACTGTGGGGGGTTGGGGATAGTGGGATGCATCTTCAGTGATACAGTGACGTGGGGTCAGGGTTTTCAGCTCTCCCATGGATCCCCTGTGATTGATTCTGAATCTCAGCCAGGCCCAGGGGCCTCTGAAGCAAACCCCAGTCAGGGATATCTTCTTGTCCTCCCCCACTTTGCCCTCTCTGGAGGGCTCTGGGAAAAAGCACTAGAAAGAGACCATGGCTGTACCCTCTCCTTGGCCTCCTGGGCACCATGGGGCTGTTGGCTGCTGGCTGCCCCAAGGCCCAGATGCCTGCCTCGTGGACGAGCTGGGCAGCTTCAAACACTGGGCTGCATGTTGGGGGCCCGTGTCACCCACCTGGCACTGCGCCAAGCCTCACGGCCATCAGTCTTGGGTGCCACCTATGATGCTGACGCTCGATTCACAGGTGGAGGCCCCGCCCTTCAGAGCCCGTGTGGGCCATCTAACCCAACTGTAAGGACTGAGGCCAGGTCGGCAGGAGGACAGAAAGGGTCTCTATGGGGAAGGGCCATGAGTCCTGGAGGCAGCAAAGGAACCATCTGGGAGGCTGTAAGCAAGGCGTCATCCCTCTTGGGGTTCTGAGGTTGCACCTGGAGAAGGGCCACCACAATCCTCACCTTGGGGGCTGCCAGGCAGGTTTCTCAGAGAAAGCCTCCTCCTCGCTGCACTGGGGCCTCGACCCAGCAGGTTCAAGGGCCTATTGGATGAACCTGAGATACAAACACACTTGGCCTGAGCCTCCTCAGGCCCTGCGTTTTCTGTGGGGCTGGTCATGGACTTTCTCCTTCTCACCTGCCCAGCATGGGGTGAGCCCCAGCCTCTCCCTGCCATCCTCCCAACACCCACTCTGCACTGAGCCACTGAGGGGCTGGTGGGAGCAGGCATGAAGACAGAGCTGCATGTCAGGAATCCCTCCCCAGAGGCTGCATTCTGACTAGATTGACAAGGTGGGGAACAGCATGCACAAGGTCACAGAAAACAGGAAATGGAGTGTTTTTTGCCTTGGGACCACAAGCCTGGGGGCAGAAGGGTCAGCCCACCCTCTACCTGTACCGACAAGCTTGATTTACCTCCTGTCTAACCGCTGGAGTTGCAACTGTGGTGCTGTTCTGCTTTCTCCAATGTCCTTTCCTCATGTTCCCTGCAGCCTGGTAGGGGAGAGGCTGCTGCCATTTCTGAACAGGAGAGAGCAAGGACTGAGCTGGGCCTTGGCTATGGGGAGGCATGGCTGTGGGGAGGCATTTGGGTGCCTGGGTTTGGAGAAGAAGCTGGAACCCTGGGCCCCGAGGCCTCTCCCAAAGCTTGGCATTCTGGGGTTTCCTCACAGGTCCCTGCACCAACTCACTCAGGAACCAGGAGATGGAGCTGGGTGATTGGCAAGGGCTGGGGTCCAGAGTGTTCTGTCTCCCCGTGGCTGGGGTAGGACACAACCTTCTCGGGTGGGCACTGGACCCTGAACAGGCCTCCCTGAGCTTCATGGGCACCAGCCCTGGACCTGCCATCATGTGTCTCAGAGGCCACTAACTCCTGTGATGCTTGCTTCCTGCCTCTGATACAGGACTCAGTGTGATCAGAAGGCAGGGACAGTCCCTGCTGATGTCTGCATGTCCTGTCTAATGTTTCCCAAGAGATACCAGGGAGCGAGAGAGTGAGGGAGCAAGGTGCTTCTAGCCAGGGCTCCTTGAGGCCCCATCAGGGGCTGGATGTGGCATGAGGCAGGGTGGCAGCCTGAGCCTGGCTGCTGGCTGAAGCCCATCCCTGCTCTGTTCCCTGCACTACTTGCCCTCTCTGGGGTCTTGGATGAAAAGGGGGTGTGCTGGGCTGGGCAAAGAGCAGATCCTGCCCAACCCTAATGTTCTCATGCCTTCTGTGGCCTTGCTGACATCCGGGGTTTGCTGGGCAGAATTCCCCAGAGAGGAGGCACTTGGAAATGTTGTGGCATTGTCTCTGCCTGTCCCTCTCAGATGGGACCCAAGTCCATGCTACCAGGACAGCCAGGTCTGGGACTGAGCAGGGCCTGAGACTGGCCAGGGTGGGTCAATGAACTCCAACACACACCCCTCTCTGCCCAGCAGACCCTGACTGTGTGAAAGGTACACATCATACTCCCTGACTTCCTGGCTGGGTGACCTGGTCACATGCCAGGTGGGGGCTCAGCAGCTCCATGGCCCATCTGCTTCCTGGCACAGAAACGTGACTCAGTGTATGAGGGTCTGGGGCAGGGGGTGGGGTGGGGGCGCGGGTAATGGGAGGAGTCTCATGGTAGGTTCATCAACCCCATCTCACCCCCACCCTCCAACCCTCATAAAAGAAGTGTCTGGTCACATGTAGGGCTGTTGGGTGTCCATTCACCAGGCCCTGTCAGTGCAACATGGGGTCTACAGAGTGGAAATGGCCACCGCATCCCCAGGCCCGAGCTGGGAAACTGCCCTTCATCCTGCCAAAAGTTTATGCCAGACCCACGAGTGAAAAGCACAGTGTGGACGTGGATATGCAGGGTGTATGAACATGTTTATACCAATTCTAGAGTTTACAATGTACTGTACATGTTGTCATTTTTGTGACTCAAATCTGTCCCATGACCTGTGTCACAGCTGTCACCGGAAAGCTATCCCCTGATACCAGCAGGATCCAGAAAGGGAGTGAATTGGGCTGCAGAAACCAGCCCATCTTGGGGCCAGGGGAGTGGGACAGGGTAGGGCCCATCAGCAGAATGGCAGGGGCCAGCGGCGTGGTGCCTGCTGGAGATGTAGAGGCTCCCAGGCCACCTGGTGACAGACTGGGGGTCAGCCCCTGTGGCACTCATCACCCAATGAGAGTGACACTGCAGTCACCCGGCCCTCTGGGGGTCGTGCCGTGTCCTTGCCGAGGTCACAGTAATGTGACCCCCACCATCCTGAAGGCAGGGCCCCTGAGGCATGTGCCACCCACATGTCAGGAGGCCCCTGGGCCTGCCGGGGCCGAAGTTCCACAAAAGGTGGAGGAAGGTCTCCTGTGCCGTGTGGTCGCTGGGGCGGGCGCCAGGCCGTGGGGTCACGGTTTGCAAAGCAGGGAAGCACCAACACCTCCACTTTCTGCTGGGCCGGCTGAGGCAGGGCTGCGGAAGGCTTCTGCTGACTTCCTCCCCTCCTCCTCCTCCACCTCCTCCTCCTCCTGCTCAGAGCTTCTCACGTCTTCCCCAAAATAGAAGATCTGCAGATTTAAACATGCCCAGGGTGGTGATTATACTTCCCTCCAGCCAGTCCCTGCAAGGCAGGTGACTCCCACCCCAGAGGGGCTCTGTACAACCCTCTTGGCTTAGTCCTCAGAGCCCACTGCTGCAGGCTTGGTCTGACCTCCGCTGGGCCGTGTTAATAGGCTGAACGAGCAGGAGGTGGTGTCTCACTTTCTGGCATAAGAATATGGACTGGGGTTTCCTGGACCTGGACACACATCCTGACGGCCTGCAGGGCCAGCCTCCGGCCATGGCAGTGGGGGTGGGGGTGGGTTGCAATCCTAACCTCCCTCCCACCCAGTGCATGAGTCCCACCCCCACCCCTAAGAGCCTGGCCTGTCCTGCCCCCTCCTCACGGACCTGGGTATCCACAAAGCCCCTCGGCCCTGGCCTGGCCCCAAGCACCCACCTTCTCCCCCATGCCAGTCTTTACTCCCGTCTTCACAGACTCACCTTAGAGATTTCCACCTCTCTTTTTCTGTTTGGTTCTCTGGGCTCTCACTTTCATAAGAAGCCAAATAAAGACCTGGTCAGAAAACGAGGTAAAATCACACAGTTATGGCCTATGATAATAGCCTGTCCTATACCCAGAGTCTGACCTGCTTTTTATTCTTAAATTAAACCTGTTGGGAGGTACACATGCAGTTGTATGTGCTAATTAATACAGAGAGGTCGGTGTACCCTTTCCCTAGTTTCTCCCAGTGGTCTGGGAGAAACCAATGGTCTCGCATTTGCAAAACTATAGCACAGGACCACCACCAGCATGTTGACGGTTTGCAGAACACCCTCATCACCACCAGAATCCCTCAGGCTGCCCTTTTAAGGCCCACCTGCTTCCCTTTCTTAATCCCTGGCCACCACTAATAGGTTCTCCATGTCCAGATTTTTGTCATTTCAAGAATGTGATATAGGGGCACCTGGGTGGCTCAGTCAGTTAAGCGTCCAACTCTGGATTTCCACTCAGGTCACAATCTTGTGGTTTGTGAGATCAAGCCCCATGTGGGGCGCTATGCTGACAGCACAGAGCCTGCTTGGGATTCTCTCTCCCTCTCTCCCTCTCTCTGCCCTTCTCTCACTCTTGCTGTCTCTGTGTCTCTCAAAATAAATACATAATTTTAAAAGAAGAATGTGATATAAATCGAATCAGTATGTAACATATGGGATGGTCTCTTTTCACTCCGAGTGATTCTCCGTGTTTCATCCAAGCTGTAGTATGAATCAATACTTAATTCCTTTTTCTTGCTGAAGACTATTCCGTGGCATGGATATACCACAGTGTGTTTAGCCACTCACCCACTGAAGGACACCTGCATTGCTTCCAGTGTTTCGCTAGAACTATTTATGCTGCTGTAATCATTGGAGTGCGGGTTTTTTGTGTGAACATGAGTATTCGTTTCTCTGGGATAAATAAATGCCCGAGAGCACATTTACTGAGTCAGACAGGCGGTGCAAATTTAGTTTTATAAGAAACCCTTTGTCTAGTTCTACATCCTGAAGATTTCCTGTTACTTTTATTCTTCCTAAAAGCTATACAGTTTTACATTTTATATTCGAGTCTGTGATTCATTCTGGGTTAATTTTTCATAAAAGGTGTAAGGATGAGGTCAAAGTTCATTTTTTGGCTTATGGATGTTGAGATGCCCCTGTTCCATTTGTTGCAAGGGCTCACTTTCCTCCGCTGAATTGCTTTTACACCATTCTCAAAAATCCCTGGGCACAGTGGGGTGTCTGGGTGGCTCAGTCAGTTGAGCGTCTGACTTCGGCTTGGGTCACGATCTTGTGGTTCATGAGTTGCAGCCCTGCATCTGGCTTGCTGCTGTCAGCTCAGAGCCCGCTTCGGATCTTCTGTCCCTCTTGCTCTCTACCTTTCCCCATGCACACGCTCTCTCTCTTAAAATTGAATAAACATTTAAAAAAAGTCACTGGGCATTTGTGTGGGTCTATTCTTGGGTTCTCTATTCTGTCCCATTGATCCACGTATCTGTCTTACCATTACCACACTGCCTTGATTATTGTAGCTGTATAATATCAACTTTAATATTGGGTAGAGTAATCCCCCCCATTTTACTCTTCTTTTTCAAAATTGTTTCAGCTATTCTAGTTTCTATGGCTTCCCATATACATTTCATTTAAAAAATTTTTTTAAAATATATATTTTTGAGAAAGAGACAAAGTGTGAGTGGGGGAGGAGCAGAGAGAGAGGGAAACAGAATCCAAAGCAGGCTCCAGGCTCTGAGCTGTCAGCACAGAGCCCAACATGGGGCTCGAACTCATGAACCATGAGATCATGACCTGAACTGAAGTTGGATGCTCAACTGACTGAGCCACCCAGGCTCACCCCCATATACAATTATCTTAGAATAATTGTATCTTTGTCTGCAAAAAAAAAAAAAAAATACTGTCTTTTGATGGGAAAATCCTGGATTTTGATAGGAAATGCATTAAATCCGTACTTAAATTTGGGGAGAATTGGTATCATTGCTATGCTGAGTCTTCCAATTCTTGCATGTCATGTCCCTCCATTTATTTAGACCTTCTCTGATTTCTTTCATTAGCATCGTGTAGATTTTGGCATGCAAATCTTGGATATGTTTTGTTAGATTTATACCTAAGTATTTAATGTTTTTGAGCGATTATATTGAGTGATGGTGTTGTATTTTTAATTTCAGTGTCCACATATTCATTGTTAGCACACAGAAATATGATAGATTTTTGTGTCTTTATCTTGTATTCTGCAACTTGTGCTGAACCCACTTAGTTCTAGGAGTTTTGGAGATTCTTTGGGATTTTTTACATTTTTTAATAAATAAGGACAGTGTTAATTCATCCTTTCTGATCTGTCTTTATTTTCTTTGCTAATATTTTGTTAAGGAATTTTTGCATCTATATTCACAAGGGATCTTGGTCTTTATTTTCTTTGTTTTACTACCTTTATCTGGTTTTGGTGTCAGGGTAATACTGGCTTCATAAAATGAACTGGGAAGTTCCGTCCTCTTCTGTTTTTTTTTTTTGTTTGTTTATTTATTTTTGGGAGAGAGAGAGAGAGAGAGAGAGACAGACTGTGAGCAGGCAAGGGGTAGAGAGAGGGAGACACAGAATCCTAAGCAGGCTCCAGGCTCCAAACTGTCAGCACAGAGCCCAACACAGGGCTCGAACCCATGCACTGTGAGATCATGACCTGAACTGAAGTTGGATGCTTAACTGACTGAGCCACCCAGGTGCCCTGTCCTCTTCTATTTTTTGAAAACGATTGTGTAGAATCCATATTAAGTCTTCCTTAAATGTTTAATAGAATTTTCTAGTGTAACTGTCTGAGCCTAGAGATTTCATTTTTGGGATGTTTTAAAATTACAAATGCAATTTCCTTAATGGTTATAGGGCTATTCAAATGATCTATTTTGTGGCAGTTTATGCTATTCAAGGAATTGGTCCATTTCGTCTAACTGGCCAAATTAATGGGTCTAGAGTTGTTCACAGTATTTTCTTATTAGCCTTTCAATGATGACAGAGACTATAGTGACATCTTCCATTTCATTCTAGATATTAGCATTTTCTGTCTTCTCTTTTTCTTTAAGAGGTTCTTTGCTGGAGGATGGCAATGTTACAGTTCTTTTCAAAGCACCAACTTCCTGTGGGTTACTTGAACAGTTTTTAGAATTCCATTTTGATTAATGTACAGTAAATTCCTGAAGGATATTTTCACTGGATATAGAATTCTGGGTGGGCAGCTATTTTCTTTCAGCATGTGAAAAATATGCCACTGCCTCTGGCCACCATGATTTCTGATGAGTACTCTAGTCATCCAAATTGTTTTGCCCTTATAGGTAAAGTGTCATTTCTTTCTCAGTGTTTTCAAAATTTGTGTCTTTTTATTTGGTGCTCAGAAATGTGACTATGATGTATCTTGGTATGGGTTTTTTTGGGTTGATCCTTTTTGGAATTCACTTGGCTTCTTGAATCTGTAGGTTTCTATCTTTTCCAAATCTGGGAACTTTCCAGCTATTACTTCTTGGATTATTTTTTCAACCCTGTCCATTTTGTCCCCTTCCTTCCCAGACTCTGATGACAAGAGTGTTAGATCTTTTGTTATAGTCCCACAGGTCCCTGACACTCTGTTGTTCAGATTGTTTAATTTCTATTGTTCCATCTTCCAGCTCATCAATTCTTTGCTTTGTCTTTTCCATTCTGCTGTTGAGACCATCTACTCAGTTTTTTATTTTAGTTATTGTATTTTTCAATTCTATAATTTCTACTTGGCTCCTTTTTATATCTTCTGTTTCTTTGCTGATACTTTCTATACTGTCACCTGTTTCAGGGAGCCTCAAGGCTGGCTGTATTGCTAGGCAGGTCTTGCCAGAGGAAGCCTGGAGCTTAGTGCTAGTCAGGATTCTGTCAGAGGCTGTGACTAACCCAGTTGGGGCTCAATACATCTTAGGTCCCTTCTCTTGCTTTCTTCAGTTATTATTATTATTGTTTTTTTTTGGTGGGGGGAAGGAGAGGATGAAACAAGGGTCACTGGAAGGAGCTCCTTTCTTTTTTGATTTGTTTTTTAAAGTTTATGTATTTATTTTCAGAGAGAGAGAGAGAGAGATAAATAGAGAGACAGAGTGAGAGTGAGCAAGAGAGAGAGAGAGACAGAGTGCAAGTGGGGGAAGGCAAGAGAGAGGGAAAGAGAGAGAGAGAGAGAGGGAGAATCCTAAGCAGGCTCCATGCTGTCAGTGCAGAGCCCAACACAGGGCTCAATCCCATGAACCGTGAGATCATTACCTGAGCTGAAATCCAGAGTTGGATGCTTAACTGACTGAGTCACCCAGGTGACTTGGAAGGTGCTCCTTTCTAAGGGCACTTCAGAAGGGCTAAGTTTTTTTGCTGTATGTTCATGGCTAAATCACTGCCTCACACACAGCACGTTCTCTAGAGATACCATTGGCTGAAGGAGTGAATGAAATGCCCTTCTCTTGGGACACTTGGGTGGCTTAGTCGGTTAAGCGTCCAACTCTTGATTTCAGCTCAGGTCATGATCTCACAGTTATGAGATGGAGCCCCACAATGGGCTTTACACTGGGCATGGAGCCTACTTAAGATTCTCTCTCCCTCTGCCCCTCCCTTGTTCATGCTCTCTCTCAAAAAAAAAAAAAAAAAAAGAGAGAGAGAGAAAGAGAGAGAGAAGAGAAATGCCCTTCTCTCACTCCTCTCCCTGCCCCCAGGCTCTCCCACCCCTTTCCTAATACGCTTTTGACACATTACTGCACAAGTTCTATTGGTTAATGACAACAGTTATCATAGTAACTAGTAGGTTAAATAATGGCCCCCAGAGATATCCAGATCCTACTCCCCGGGACATGTGAATATGTTAGCTTCTGTGGCCAAAAGGGACTCAGCAGATAAGATTAAGTTAAGGATGTGGAGATGGGGGGATTATCCTGGATTATCCAGCAGGGCCCTAAATGACACTGCAAGTGTCCTTCTAAGAGCGAGACAGAGGAGACTTGACCACAAGAGAGAAGATGATGTGATGGTGGAAGCAGAGGTTCAAATGATGTGCTTTGAAGATGGAGGAAGGGGGTCATGTGCCAAGGAATATGGGTGGCCACTAGAAGTCATAACAGGACAGGGAACAGTCTTCCCCTCAGAGCCTCCAGAAATAACCAGCTCTGTTGACACCATGATTTCAGCCCAGTGGAACTGACTTTGGACTCTAAGAGAATAAATCAGTGTTGCTTTGAGCCACTTAGATGCAGCAGGTGAGGCTTAGAGAGGGTGAAGCACCTGCCTAGAGTCACACAGCTTGCTGGGGTGGGAACAGCCCAGGCTGGCTTATCCATCAGGCTGCTGAACTTCTTGTTACAGGTAGGGATAACTGTTTCAGGTGAACACTCCCCTCCCCCCAACCCACCCCCAAAAGTTAATGGCTCCAAAACATAACATATAAAATGGCAAACTTGAAAGTATTAACAATTAAAAGCAAAATCATTAAAAACTCCTTTCTCCTAAGTTTTTGTTTTTGGCAGAACATGTTCTCCCAGGCACGGGTGTGGGTCCCTTTATAAAATGCTTGCTGTGGGGACGCCTGGGTGGCTCAGTTGGTTTAGCGTCTGACTTCAGCTCAGGTAATGATCTTGTGGTTTGTGGGTTCAAGCCCCGCATTGGGCTCTGTACTGACAGCTCAGAGCCTGGAACCTACTTCGGATTCTCTATCTCTCTCTCTCTCTGCCCCTCCCCTGCTCACGCTCTGTCTCTCTATCTCTCAAAAATAAATAAACATTGGGGCGCCTGGGTGGCTCAGTCGGTTGAGCGGCCGACTTCGGCTCAGGTTACGATCTCGCGGTCCTTGAGTTCGAGCCCCGCATCGGGCTCTGTGCTGACAGCTCGGAGCCCGGAGCCTGTTTCAGATTCTGTGTCTCCCTCTCTCTCTGACCCTCCCCCGTTCATGCTCTGTCTCTCTGTCTCAAAAATAAATAAATGTTAAAAAAAATTAAAAAAAAAATAAACATTAAAAAAATTTTTTAAATGCTTGTTGTGCTCAGTGGGGACCTCCTGGGGTAGGTTGAGGGTCTTGGATCCAGGAAGCAGCTGACCATGGGGCCACATTGCCTCCCCTGAGATGATCAACTCAGGACCAAATGGCCACTTGCTTCCAGCACTTTCTCTTCCTGGAGTATGCTTGCTTAGAAAATTCACAAGCAAATTTGTCACATTTGATAAATGATCAGATGGGAATGCTGATTTACTGGAGGGCACAGACATTAATGGCACTCTGGAGAAAAGATGCCTCATCACACACACACACACACACACACACACAGGCATGCACGCACTCACACAAACATGCACACACCCCCAGCTGTGGAAAGACCCATGGGGAGCCCAGGGCTCTGCCTTCCCTATGTGAGCACGGGGAGGGTAGTTCTCACCATCTTGCTTATTTTACCAATGAGGAAAGTGTGTGGGACCGATGGTTTCAATTTATGATGTCCAGCAGCAACCATACTGTGTCCAAGGGGAAGCCTGGCCCTGGGGACCCTGGAGGTCCCCAGCCTGCAGCTCCTCAGGCCCTGACTGGTGCTCAGCCTTCTCTGCTCCCTTTCACATCCAACAAACATGGGCATGATGCATCCTGCTCGCAGCAGGGGCCCCATATGGAGATGTGACTAGGAGACCACCCCAGAGTCCCAGAGCTGGGGGTGACAGAGGCCATAGGGTCACCTTACCATCCTCGCTGAAGATGGGGGCGGTGTGCAGGTAGTGGGTGATGCTGGGGTCTTGCTCAAAGGGACATTCCACTTGTTTCCACGTGATGAACTCTCCAACCTGCTTGGCCAGCTCCAGAAATTTCTGCCAGGGTCATTGAAACACAAATGGGAGCCCCTTACCCCGCCTCCACGCCTCAGTGCCTGGAGGTCACCTGTGAGAGCGGGCCAGTCTCACTCATCTGTCCCTGGGGGCCCACTCCTGGGCAGGGCAAGGCAGAGCACTGGGCAGTAAATGACAGACCCCCCATTAGGAAACCTGGGTGTTCGCCACATCTCTTCATTCCCTCTGTGGAATCTGGGGAGAGAGAGCATCTAGGGCCAGGTCATCGGCAGGCAGCACATCCAGTGAGAGGCGAGTATTACTCTAGTTTCATTCTTTTTCATGATTATCCCTGAGTTTGTTTATCTAGAGAATGATGCAAATAAATTTAAATAAATGTATTTAAGGAAGATTTAAGTGGATCCACTTAAAGCAGAATTTTATTTAAGTAAAATTTAAATACATTTATTTAAATTAAAAAAAAAATCTGTGCTGACTTAAAGAAGGCTTTTAAATAAACTGCCAGCATAAAGTCATGACCGGGTGGGAACGACCCTCTATGGCATCTTTCATCAGTCCTGGTGGCTGGCTCCAGCCCCCACTGCCCCTGCCCCAAATCTGGGGCCTCAGAAGCACTTTACAGTCTTGCCTTTCCTCCCTCCGTCTCAGGTCTGAGGACCAGTTTAAGAAGAGTGCAATACAGGGCTTTCCACAGCTGGTATGTGTGGGGTCTTCTGGAAAGTGTGATCTTGGGCTCCCGGGCCCCTCTGTTAATTTAACCCAAGGCCAGCCTCCTCCATGTCACTTCCAGTCCAGACTGTCCTGGGGATGCGGCGCCCAGGCTCCCTGCTGGACTGGACTTCTCCCTGCTACACAGGTTCTCAGGGCTAACCAGGCCAGCAGGCAGCACAGGAAAGTCTGCCGGGGAGTCTGTGTGAGGCCCCAGAGCAGAGGCAGCTCCAGGCCAGAGGGCCCAGGCGTTGGGTGGGGGACCCACCAGCAGGGGATGCTCTCCCCACAGAGCCCTTGGTGGGCTCTGTGCCAAAGCCCTGTTTTAGAGAGGGAGAGACTGGGGCTCAGATAGCGCAGGGGCCAGCCCAGGACTGACTGTCCCTTGGTGTTGGAGGCTGGGTGGGGCCAGCACGAGTGTGGGCCAGCCTTCCTAGGGAGAAGAGTCTCCTCCTTCTTGCAGATTCGGGGGTTGTCACTGCTGCATGGCTGGCTTTGTCTATCTGACTCAGTGACCACTTGCTGTCACTGCCCAGGGCTCTCAGGGCTCCTGGGCCTCAGCTCCCACCATGCCTACCCCACCAGCCACTCCAAGATATGTGTGCTGGGTGGTCCCATGTGTGTGTGGGGGGGGTCAGCCTGCCTTTGCTTCTAAGGAGCTCAGGGACTGGAGAGCTGTGACCAAGGAATGCCCAGTCCACTGAGTATGGGCTGGGCCACCCTCTGTCTGGGAGGTCAAGGGGAGCTTCCTGGAGGAGGGGGACACTTGAGCTGATGGCAGTGAGTGTCTGCAGAGGGAGTAGAAATCTTTCCTTCTCTGCCCACACTGCTTGCCCACCTCCTCCTGTGCTCAGGGAGGCCTTCCCTGACACATGCCCTGTGCCCTGTGCGGGTCACAGCATCTCACCCATTGTCACTGTGGGTCCGTGGGGCTTTCTCACAGCCTTGTGCTCTTCGAGGGCTGAAAATGAGTCTGCCTCACCTGTGGCGGGCAGTGGGGGATCAGTGCCTGCATGAGCCTCAGTCTCCTGTGGAAGGGGTGGGGTGGGGAGACCCTGATAATCCCACCGTGATGTCTTGTGAACCGTCCCCAGTTCGTCTGGTGCCCCTGCCCTGGGGGCTTTGATTGTCGGGGGCCCCTGGACTCTACCTCAAAGTTGACATGTCCATTGGGGAGGCGGTTGGCACAGCCCTCGTTCAGGAAGTAGATGTCCTTGATGAGCAGGCTGAAGAAGGGAATGACGATCTGGAAGAGAGAGGGTACAGGTCAGCCCTCAGTCGGCAGGAAGCACAGGCCCCTTTACCCTAGCACCAGACTCTTTCTTCCCAGGCCCCATCAGACTCCAGTGCTGACTGAGCACCTACTGTATACGGCACCCCCCCCCCACACCGCCTCTCCGTGTTGGGGCTGAATGAAAGATGCATGGTCCTCATGCCTTTTGAACATTTCTTCCACTCTCCGCGGGGAGAGGCTGGTGGCAGTTCCCCTCGACCCTCCACCATCCAGGGATCTGCAGACCACCTGGTTCAAGTGTGCCAGGAGGACTTCAGGTGCATGCAGAGCCCACCATGAGATATGTATGGAAAGTGAGTCACCTGTTGTGAAATTCTGCAGCCTACTTTTTAAAATATATATTTCATGATTTGTCATTTTATGCCTTTCTTGATGCCTGAAGGAACAGACTTTGGAGCCCGGCCTGAGTAGGGCGGGGGTCTCTGCGTATCACTGCCTGGATGTCTCATTTCTCCCTCCCTGCTCTGCACATGCCAACTCCTGGCCCCTAGGGAAGGGACACCCACTGCTGACAGCTCTGGCGACCCGAGGGGAGCTGGCTGGGTGCACGCTGCTGCGGTGGGTTGGACTGTGTCCCCCCAAAAGATACATTTGAGTCCTAAACCCTGGTGCCTGTGAATGGGACCTAATTTGGAGATAGTCTTTGCAGATGGAATCGGGTTAAGAGGAGGTCATACCGGATAGAATGAGCTCTCCTCCAGTGACTGACGTCCTTGTGAAAAGAGGGAAATTTGGACACACACAGGAAGGATAGCCATGTGAAGACAGAGGCAGAGATGGGAGTGATTTGGCCACTGGCCAAGGAACACCCAGGGCCATCAGAAGCTGGGAAAGGCAAAGAAGGATGCCCCCTTTGGAGGGAGCACGACCCAGACAGACTACCTTGATTTTGGCATGTGGCCTCTAGAATGGGGAGACAATACATTTCTGTTCTTTTCTTTTTATAATTTTTTAATGTTTATAAATTTATATATAACATTTATAAATGTTTATGTTTTTGAGAAAGAGAGACAGACCGTAAGTGGGAAAGGTACAGAGACAGGCGGAGACAGAATCCGAAGCAGGCTCCAGGCTCTGAGCTGTCAGCACAGAGGCCAACGCGGGGCTGGAACTCATGAGCCGTGAGATCCTGACCTGAACCGAAGTTGGACACCCAACCAACTAAGCCACTCAGGTGCCCCTGTTCTTTTTTCATTTTTAAGTAGGCTTCACACCCAGTGCGGAGCCCAACACAAGGGCTTGAACTCATGACCCCAAAATCAAGACCTGAGCTGAGATCAAGTCAGATGCTGAACCGACTGCACCACCCAGGCGCCCCAACATTTCTGTTGTTCTAAGCCAGTTCCTAGGGAACTAACACGCCTGCTGTGCCCTCAGGCTCCAGAGCTGGGCATGTGCTGCCAGTCCGGCCAGGAGTGGCCTTCAGCCCATCACCCTTGGGACCAGGCGCCAGGGCCTGACATTTCTGGCTAACCCCTTATCTAAGTTGATAAAGGCTTTGAGATCAGGACCTGGGTATGACCACTCTGCACAGTACGGATGCATGGATGGCTCAGTGGGTCAAGGAAGATGGGAAACTGAGGCCCACACAGTGGCAGGGCCTGGCCCAAGGTCACCCAGTGAGTGAATGCTGAGGCTGGGACCAGAGCCAGATTTAGCAGGGAGATGAATTGCCTGGTTTGTCCAGGGCTGAGGGGTTACATGAGATACAGTTTCAGTGCTAAAAGTGGAGCCATCCCAGGGAAACTGGGACAAACTGGTCACCTTAGATTTATGTCAACTCCTCAGACATTTGCTCAGGTCTTCACTGTGCTAGGTGCTGGGGCTTGGAGAAGAGTGACGGTATGTCAGACACATCCAGTGTAGTGGAGCCTTTTCCCTGAAGTCTTTGCTATCTATAGGCTGGGTTTAATTCCCATTTGAGCCCCTAAAGAGCCCTCCACTCATGCCCTGTCACAGGGGCATTGGTGGCCGGCCTGAGTGCTCCATTGTGCCAAGCTATACATGCATGGGGATCGAGTTTCATCTCAGCAAGTTCCGAGATGCAGGGTTCTATTACCCTAACTTACAGACAAGGAAGTCGAGACCCAGAGAGGTTAAGCAACTCACACAAGCTCACACAGCAGTAAGTAGCTCAGGAAGGACTAGCCCCTGTCCTGCCTGCTTTCTCACTGTGCCAGGAGGGAGAGCAGTCTCTGTGCATCTCCCTATGCCCACCACAGTGCTGAGCCCCAGGCCCAGGGTTGGGGCATGATGGCTGCGTTGGGTTGTAATGTGCCTGAAATGTTCCAGGACAGGGACGGGATTAAGGGCAGTGGTCCTCAGGGACTCAGTGCAGGCTTCCTAGAGGGTGGACATTGGAACTGGTCCTCAAAGAGGCAGCATTTTCTGAGAACTTCTCACCATTTCTGCCTGCCCACATGGGCTCAGACTACCATCCTATCAGGCTTTAGCATCCTGGCCGGTCTTCCTGCCCCCATGGGTTGACTGTAACCCACTGATGTTGTTTTCTGGAGCTAAGCGGTGGCATCAGGGGGTCAGCCAAAGAATCCTGTGTGGAGTGGGCCCCATCACAGAGATGGGGAGAAAGAGGGGCAGATAGGAACTAGCTATAGATAAGAAGAAAGCATAGGATGCCATGACCACTGAGACCTCCTGGCCTCAAAATTTCAGCTGTAGCAGTGAGGAACTGCGAGAGCATCAGCAAATATTCTTCCTTCCTTCCTTCCTTCCTTCCTTCTATCTGTCCCTCCATCCATCCAACCAACCATTCATCCATCCATCTTCCAGTCTTCTATCCATTTATGAAGCACCTTCTGTGGGCCCAGCCGATGATCTATATCTCTTTGGACGTTAGAGGAGAATGCAGAAAAATGAAAGGCACAGCTCTGTAAATCACCCACCTCGAGCCCCTGTACCCCAGAGCTGGAAGGGGGCTCAGCGTGCAGGAATGGGACATCACAGTCCACCCCACAGCCACCTGGTGATCACGGATGGAAGAAAAATAATGCAGAGTGCCAGTGCCATAATTGACATCTTGGACCAAAGGTGGCAGCCAACTCTATCTGCCCCCACTCCACAGTCCCACTCCTGGGCCACAGGCGAGGACCTCTGTGACTGCCACACAGCACCTGCGCTCTGGGAATAGGACGAGGCCTGGTGGTACGCTGGAGAGGCTGACTCCTGGTTTTGCCACCTACTTGCTGTGAGACTGGACAAGTGAGGTCTCCTCTCTGAGACTCAGTCTTCTAATCTGGGAAATGGCACTGCTAGAATCCACCCGGTAAGTAGTCATCAGAATTGAATGGAAGGGAGAGACAGAGTCAAGTAGTCCTCACGTGGTAAGTGTTCAGTGAAGCAAGGTCTCTGTCCCTGCCACTCTGGTTTTGCAGCTTCCTGGCTCCTGGCGGACAGGTTCACTTGCCCGGGATTTTGAGGTTCTGTCTCACTGAATGCTGCTCCCTGGCATCAGCCCTCCTCAGACCCAGAGCTGCTGAAGGGCTCACAGCCTGAATAGGAAAGGCCAGCTGGATAGGACATAGCCATCAGTGGGGCCAGGGTCTGTGAACACCCACCCTGGGAGGGCCGGCTGGGTGGCACAAATGTGCAGGTCTTGGCCTGCTCCCCAGACTTAAACCTTGGTAGCCATCTCATCTAATTCCACAGGGACTTTGAATTTCAAGAACAGCAACTTGTTCTCAAACTGGAAACAGACCTCCACAAACACGGCAGAGACCTAATTCTGCCAATATTCCTGCCAGGAGATCAGGCAGAAAAGGTCTTGGTGTTTCTTCCCCATGGATATGATAACTCTAATCATCGGGCTGGTGACAGGTTTTAAGCCAGAGGTTCCCCGCAATCCAAGGGCCCAGTTTCTTGTATTGGAGGCCACCAGGAGAATTTGGGAGACAAATACAATTGATCAGGGTCAGCGAGGCCCCCAAATGCAAATGTATAAGAGCAGAGCCTGTGAAAAGGCAGTTCTAGTGAGCGAGAAGCTTGGTTCAGTCATTGCCAAAACCGTGAATGTGATCTGAAGCTATATCAATGAAGGTATTGCGTTTAGAGTAAGGAGGTGTAAGACCCTATGTACTTGTAAACAATTTGATCTGAAACAGAAGGGACTCTGACAAGTCACACTGTTCAGGGACCAAAGAGATCCAAGTGGGGAGTGGACTGGAGACCGAGTATGGCGGGGCAGAACTGGGTTGTTGACTTAGGAGGGAGGGGAAGGGGACCCGGGGGCGCCGAAGGACTGGTGGGTAGAAGAGGGAGCAGCCTCATTCTGCCTGGTCCTCCAGAGAGGACAACCCCAGCCCCATAAGGGAACACTTCCTACCAGCTAGAGCTGCGTGAGCATGGGCTGATCTGTTCTGTAAGGTGGTGAGTTGCCCAAATTGGAGGCAAAGAAGGAACATGGCTGCCTATACAGATGCTGTAGAAGGGCAGGGGTTTGGACCCAGTGACGTTGGAGTTGGCATAGAGGCTCTCTGATACAGCCCATCTAGGCCAAGGTAGGGAGTAGGAAGGAGTAGGGAGGAGCTCTCAAGGCCAGGCAAGCCTCTGACCTACCTTCTCCCGGCTGCTGTGGGCAGTCAGGGAGCGGTGGGCTGCCCCCCGCAGGGCTGTCCTGTAGTTGCAGAAATTCCCTGTCGGGTCCATCTGGTGCTGGAAGGAGACAGGGAAGCATGTGGGGGAGCTGCATCCCAGGGTCGGCCAGTTCCAGCCGGCAGCCCGGCAGCCTTGCTTACCTCAAGGATGAAAAACTTGGCTGTCTTCACTTTGGCCCAGGTCTTCTTCAGCCTGGAGACAGGGCTCATGTTCATGCCGGCTGGAAGAGGGAGGGTCGAGCTAGGGGAGCGTCTCTGGGCTGCACAGTCTGCTTAATTCCCTAGGGCGGGAGGCCTGGGGGGTGGCCCCAGCTGGCCACCTGAACCAAGGCTGAGGCCTCTGCAGACGGCCCGATGGTGGTGTATGGGTGCTGGGGACACTGTGTCTGGGCGAACCGGCCCATGTGTGCAGGCCCCTGTCCCAGTACCCGCCAAACTGGCCCCACACCATGACCAGGGTCTGCTTTGGGCCCCTGCTGTCCCTGGTTCTGGGGACACACTGTCCAGCCCTCACCAAACACCCTGGCAAGGAAGGCCTCAAAGGGGGGGGGGTCAAGTCTCCAGGACCTCTGGGGCAGGGGAGTATGGGCTCAGCAGCACCAACCTTGCTCAGAGGAGGGCCCTGGTTTCCCCCCCCGCACCCCACCCCTGGCCTGTCTGCAAGTGCCTCTGGGGGCGCTCCCACGGGGCCCGGGCTGGCTGGCCTACTCACAGATAATGGCCATCAGAGAGTTGAAGTTGCCAATGTTGAAGCATTCACGGGCCACGTCAATGAAGAACTCCACCACCTGGGCCCTCTGCTTCTTCTTGGCCGGCTGGGGACAAGGCATCTGAGCCTTAGTGGTGACACGCCCCACCCCGTCACTAGGCCAGTCCCTCATCAACATTCTCTCAACCCAGTTCACGGTGGAGCCGCTTGATGCTGGGTAGTCTGCAGCCAGAGAGTTCAGGGTCTCTGCGCGTCCTCGGCAGAGCCCGTAGAGCCCACCACCATGACGGGCTGCGGGGGAGGGGGTCTGACGGGACTCCACGGGGCATCCAGAGTGCTGAGGGGCTCTCCCTCCAAGACACAGCTCCTCCCTCCAGGCCCAGCTCCAGCATCCTCCATGGCTCCCTCACCCGTCCCCCGTGCATCGAGCTTGCTCTCCCCACACTGGGGCTGCACGGACCCCGGCCCTGTCCCCAGAGTGGCCCCCTCCACTGCTTCCTGTTGAATGACTGCATGACTTCACCTCCAGCTTGTGGCCAAGTGCTTGGGACCCTGACTTCTCTGATGGCTCCAAACAATGTTATCCCCTGGGCCGTCCTAGACTGAGGCACTGCCTGACTCCTGGGAGGGCTCAGTCCAGCTTTGCCTATGTAAAAACTGCCACCTGAGCTGCCAGGCCAGTAATGCAAATGCAGGAAGCAGGTGGGGCCCGTGGAACCCTACCCTGTGTTCTTTCCATATGGATTTTGCTCTTACATGCAGCAGTGGTCTTTACTGCCACAAGGAAGCATGAGACGTGCTGCCCAAACCCCGTTCAGAAAGCCTCCCACCCGAGGTCCTTCCTGTCCCTATCGGGGTGTCTGTACAGTGGTGGAGATGGCTGAGCCTGGCGGGGATGGAGGCCAGGCATTTCAGCCTGCTGTGGGTGCCCAACAGGAAGCACTCCCAAGGCTGAGGCATCGCAGACCAGCTTCTCCTTCTGAGCAGGCCTGCCTCTGCCCCTTTCTCTGCCCCTTACCCCAGTTTCCATCTCAGCATTTGCTTCCAGAGAGCCCCACCTGGCACCTGTGTTGCCTTTAGTCTTTCCTTCCCTGACACAAGTGGCCCCAGGGCCTTACCTGATGGTGACAGGGGGCTTGGAGGAGGTTCCTCCGCTCTAAGGAAGAGAAGAGGGTGGGTAGGGTCTGGCCCTGAGGGACCGTGACTTGGTGACAAGGGCACCTGGCTCAGTATTGATGTCTTGCTGCCTTCTGGGAGAAGCTGGAGACCTGGGCTTTGCATGTACAATCTCCCAGTTCTTAAAAGGTTGGGGCATTTCTATTCTAAATGCTGAGAGAGCCAAACACAGTGTGGCAGCAGGGCAGGCCACGCCACCCAAGGCAGATAGGAAGAGATGGGGGCGGGACCACTTGGCAGATCTGACTCTTTCAGCAAGCCATCTCTGACACTCTCTGTCAGAGTCCAGTGGATCCGTGCCAGGCTCCATCCGGAGAGAAATGTCACGGTAGGCAAGCTGGGTGGTGACACCTGGTGTCCCAGAGAGGTGCCCAGCTTGGTCCCGGGCTTGGACACAGACAAGCTCAAGAGGCCCTTCTGGTTCCCTCCCAGGTGGGCTCCCCCAACCCCCACCACCTTTGGCTAAGCCAGGTCATACCCCCCGGCTTTCTACGCACCATGCAGATCTCAGTCGCCACGAGGTAGCACAATCTGTTGAACCATTTCACATAAGCCTCCAGATTGTTGGTCTTGTCACTGAAACAAGGCTGGGAAAGACACAAGGATCATACTCAGTCTTTCTGTCAATAACTTTTGGAACATGGAGTCAGTTCATTGATCATTATTGTAGATGATCTGGAAACCGTTGAAACCTCAAAATCATCCACAAATACCAATGGTTTGAAGTGTATCCTTCCAGTCTTTTTTCTATATACTCGAAGATGTAAGTTAATATGATATATATATATATATATATATATATATGTATATGCATAGCTCCCCACATCTGATTGTCATTTTTCATGGATTCTGTCTTTGTGAATCTGTCTGCTTCCTAAAAACGTATTTGTGGCCCCAAATCGCTACTCATGTCACTGTCACTTGCTGTCATTCATGGATATGTGCAGAGTGGCAAAAAATTTGAGTCACGTGGGGTGCCTAGGTGGCTCAGTCAGTTAAGCACCCGACTTTGGCTCAGGTCACAATCTCACGGTTCATGGGTTCGAGCCCCACATTGGGCTTGGTGCTGACAGCTCAGAGCCTGGAGCCTGCTTCAGATTCTGTGTCTCCCTCTCTCTCTGCCCCTCCCCTGCTCATGCTCTCTGTCTCTCTGAAAAACAAATAAACATTAAAAAAAATATTTGAGTCACTCAAAGTGCCTTTTTGTTCCCAGCAGAGGTTGAGCTGACACCCTGCCTTCTCGTTTCAGCTCCCCTACTGTGAAGAAACTGTCCTTTTTTTTTTGTGGTCTGTTCAGTGTGATGGTGAGTTCCCTGCTTAACGTGGCTCCAAGCACAGTGCTGCAGTTCCTGAGCACATGAAGGTTGTGATGTGCCCTAACGAGAAAATACGTGTTAGATAAGCTGCACTCAGACATGAATCATGAATTCAATGTTATTGGAAGAACAATATATGTTAAATACAGTGTCTTTGAACAGAAACACGCACAATGCAAGGTTATGTATTGGCTGGTCGACGCAAATGTGGTGGG
Organism: Panthera tigris; assembly: GCF_018350195.1. Lineage (NCBI taxonomy): Eukaryota > Metazoa > Chordata > Mammalia > Carnivora > Felidae > Panthera > Panthera tigris. The sequence goes on along the minus strand of NC_056660.1, from coordinate 89,802,380 downwards.
AGGCTTGCAAGGAACTTACCCCTGTATTTCCCTTGGGAGCAGTGGCATTTGCTAATTCTGTGTTCATGACAACTTCATGGATATAATCATGTTAAATTATGAGAGTCAACTGTATGTATCTATCTGCACATAACTGTATATATGCTTCCGTATTTTTCCACATGAACCTTTTCATGTGTCATAAAATATCCCTTGGAAACATAATTTTTCGATTGATGTGGAATATTCAGCTGTATAAATGTACTGAAGTTTAAAAGATTTAACTTAACTTAAATATTCATGTTGAAATTGCCAGGGTGACTTTCAATAAGTAGAGGGGGAGATGGAATTGGGGATCTATTAATCCAAAAGAAGTAAAGAAAAGAGGAAAAAAGACAGGGAAGAGTTGGGAAGACAAGTCAAAGGTGCACAGAAAGTGGTAAAACCTGATCCATATATATCAGTAATTATAATTGCTGTTTTTTATTTTATATTATTTTATTTTACTTTATTTTATTTTATTTTTCAGTGTGTGTGTGTGTGTGTGCACGAGCAGAGGACAGGGGCAGAGGGAGAGAGAGAGAATTTTTTTCTTTTGGTTTATTTATTTTTGAGAGAGAGAGAGCATGAGCAGGGAAGGGGCAGAGAGAGACAGAGACACAGAATCCAAAGCAGGCTCCAGGCTCTGAGCTATCAGCACAGAGTCCCACACAGGGCTCTCTTGAGCCATGAGATCGTGACCTGAGCTGAAATCAGATGCTTTAACCAACGGAGCCATACAGGTGCCCAGAATCATTTTTTTTTAATGTTTGTTTATTTTGAGAGGGGGAGGGGCACAGAGAGAGAAGGAGAGAGAACTCCAAGCAGGCTCCATGCTGTCAGTGCAGAGCCCGATGTGGAGCTCAATCCCACCATGAACCATGAGATCATGACCTGAGCTGAAATCAAGAGTTGGATCTTTAACAGACTGAGCCACCCAGATGCCCCGAGAGACAGAATTTTAAGCAGGCTCTGCACTCAGTGCAGACCCTGACTCGGGGCTTGATCCCATGACCAGAAGAAATCAAGAGTTGGATGCTCAACCAACTGAGCCAGTCAGTTGTCCCAATTGCTGTAATTTTAAAACCCCAGCTACTTGATATTTTCAAGTGGGACACCCCAAATCCAAAGATATAAGTTAAAAAAATGGAAAAATATATATGAAAAATATCACATAGCTGTACTAATATTAGACAAAATAGATTTTAAGGCAGGAAAAAAAGACTCTAGGGCAAAAAGCATCAGAGAAGATTAAAGGGTAACCACATAATGGTAAAAGTTTGATCAATTGAGGGTATGTCACAAGTCCAAACTTGCTTGCGCCTAACAACATAGCTTCAAAATATAAAGGCAAATGCAGTCAGAAAGTAAACCTCTTTATAGGGAGAAATCACATCTTCTTGCCACAGTGGAAGATTTTCACACATTGGCAGTACTCCACAGATTATGGAGACAAACAAGACAGTATAAATATAAATTTGAGCAACACAATTTACATAGTTGAAGTAATGGACAGATATGGAAGCCTGTCTACCCTCCAACCTATGAGAATGTGCATTCTTTTCAAATAGTCGGAAATCTAAAAACACATTTTAAAATGATCTATGGGTCAAAGATGAAATCGTCACGGAAATTAAAACAAGAACGAAAATGTTGAAAAACAAAATGTGGAGGATGCAAACAAAAAATATATTTAGAAAGAAATGGATAGTCTTTCATGCTTTTATTAGAACAGGGGCTCCTGGGTGGCTCAGCTGGTCGGGTGTCTGACTCTTGATTTTGGCTTGCGTTATGATCTTGTGTTGTGAGATTGAGCCCTGCGTCAGGCTCCATGCTGAGCAGGAAGCCTATTTAGGATTCTCTCTCCCTGCCCCTCCCCCACTCAGGCTTGCACACGTGTGCTCTGTCTCTCAAAAAGAAAAAAAGAAGAAACCATAACAACAGGCTGAATATCCAACAATAAAAAATAATTAGAAAAGGAAAAAGAAAGAATCCAAAGCTTTCTGGATTTTTGGATTTCTACTTTCTTTAAAGTAGATGGAGGGAAATAATAAAGATTAGAGAAAAAAATGAAATAGTAAAGAAAGATGCAACACATAGGATCAAGGAAGCTAGAAGCTCTTTATTTGAAAAGGCTAACAAAATTGACGAACACTTAGCCAGAGGGATGACGGAACAAGGACGGATGTAAATACAGAGAATATTAGAGGTGAGTATGACTTGTTTGTTTAAAACAAACAAGGAAAATCTTGAATCAGTACATGAAAGTCTTCCCTAAATGGAAATAGCAGGCCCACATGGTTTCGCTGGCAAATTCTAGCCCAATGATCCAGGAGGAGGAAATTCAGTCTTTTATACAGAAGAGAGAACAGGGAAAGAGAAAATAAAGACTAGAAAAGAAGAGGGGCAGGCAGGAAAATAACAAGACCATCTCATGATTATAGCTGCAAAAATCCTAAACAAAACAAGAGCAAACGGAATCTTAGGATGTACAAAAAAGATAACGATCACGACCCGATTTCATATATCCCAGAAATGCAAGGAGGGGGGGCTCCACATTGGGAAAAAAAACCAACTAATACAGTAAGTAGTTCCCCTCTTATCTGTGGTTTGTTTTCTGTGGTTTCAATTACCTGCCATCGAGCAAGGTCTGGAAGCAAGATGATCCTCCTTCTGACAGAAGGTCAGCAGTAGCCTAACACCACGTCATTGTGCCTACATCATTCACTTCCCTTCATCTCTTCACGTAGGCATTTTATCATCTCACATCATCACAAGAAGGGTGAGTGCAGTGTAATAAGATATTTTGAGAGAGAGAGGCCACATTCACACAACTTTTGTTATAGTATGTTATTATAATTGATCTATTTGATTATTGTTATCTCTTACTGTGCCTGATTTATAAACTTCATTATAAGTATGTATGTATAGGAAAAAACATAGTATAGAGTTCAGTACCATCCGTGGTTTCAGGCATCCACTGGGGTTTTGGAGTATATACCCTGTGGATAAAGAGGGAGACTACTGTATAAATAATCACTTAACAGTTTAAAAGAGAAGAGAACCTAGGGTCAATCGATCCAGAAAAAGTAGTTGAGAGGGGCACCTGGGTGGCTCAGTCGGTTAAGCGTCTGACTCTTAATTTCGGCTCAGGTCATGATCTCATGGTTTTGTGAGTTCAAGCCCCATGTCAGGCTCTGCACTGGCTCTGCAGAGCCTACTTGGGATTCTCTCTTTCCTCTCTGCCCCTCCCCAGCTCATGCTCTCTGTGTCTCTCTCAAAATAAATAAATAAACTTAAAAAACATTTTTAAAAAAAAGAAAGAGTAGTCAATAAAATACAACAACCATTCATGATAAGAACTCTCTGCCAAGTAGGACCAGGATACTGCCTTAAGCTGATAAGGGACATCTAAAAAAATGATCTTATAGTAAACACCATACTCTATTGTGACCTGTTAAAAGCATTCTGTTTAAAATCAGGACAAAAGAAGGATGCTGGGTAGCAACACTTCTATTTAGCATTTTACCAGAGGTCCTAGTTAGCATAATAAGCAAGAAAGAGAAATTCTTATTAGTCAGAATTAGCAGGGCTATTCTGCAGTAACTAATAATCCCAACATTTCAGAGTTTTAAAAACTAGGATCCGTCTGTCATGTCCATTTCCTATCAGTGAGGATTCTTTGTATGGATACCATAGAAATAAAAAGAATAAGGATTGGAGTGGTGCCTGGGTGACTCAGTTGGTTAAGCGTCCAACTTCAGCACAGGTCATGATCTCATGGTTCATGAGTTCAAGCCCCATGTCGGGCTCTGTGCTGACACTGCAGAGCCTGCTTGGGATTCTCTTTCTCCCTCTTTCTCTGCCCCTCCCCTGCTCATGCTCTCTGTCTCTCAAAAATAAATGATAAAAAAATATGCATAAAGTACTCAGAGGAAAAAAGTCTAACAAAATCTGTTTAATATTTTTATGGAGAAAGTTATAAAGCATTAGAAAGGTATTACAGAGGGGTGCCTGAGGGGCTCAGTAGTTTAAGCATCCGTCTTTGGCTCAGGTCATGACCTCATGGCTCATAGGTTTGAGTCCCGCGTCGAACTCTGTGCTGACAGCTCAGAGCCTGGAGCCTGCTTCAGATTCTGTGTCTCCCTTTCTCTGCCCCTTCCCCACTCATGCTCTGTCTCTCTCTCAAAAATAAATAAACATTAAAAAAAAAAGAAAGGTATTACAGAGTAGATCTAAGTAAATGGAGGGACTCACCATTTGTACGGATTGGAGGACTTATTATCATGAAGATGATAATTCTTCCCAAACTGGTCCACATGTCATATATCTTAACAAAATCACAGTAGGATTTTTCATTGAATTTGACAAAGGATGTAAAAAGTCAAACAGAAAAACAGAAGGCAAGGGCACCTGGGTGGCTCCGTCGGTTAAGCACCCGACTCTTGATTTCAGCTCAGGTCATGATCTCTCAATTTGAATTCAAGCCCCCATGTCGGGCTCTGCTGACAGTGCAGAGTCTGCTTGGGATTCTCTCCCTCTCTCTCTGCCCCTCTCCCACTTGCATGTATGCACACACACACTCTCTCAAAATAAATAAATAAAACTTAAAAAAAGAAAAAAGAAAAACAAAGGGCCAAGAACAGCCAAGCCACCCCTAAAGAAGAACAGGAGAATTTACTTCACTAGACAGCGAGACTGATCATACAACTATAAAAATGAAGACTATGTAGGGGCGTCTGGGTGGCTCAGTCGGTTAAGCGTCCGACTTCGGGTCAGGTCATGATCTCGTGGTCCGTGGGTTCGAGCCCCGCGTCGGGCTCTGTGCTGACAGCTCAGAGCCTGCAGTCTGTTTCAGATTCTGTGTCTCCCTCTTTCTCTGACCCTCCCCTGTTCATGCTCTCTCTCTGTCTCAAAAATAAATAAATGTTAAAAAAAAATTTAAAAAAAATGAAGACTGTGTATATTGACACAGAGATAGAAAAATTGACCAGGGGAACAGAAGAGACAGTCCAGGAACGGATCTACACATGTGTGGAAACCTGACACATGATAGTGACAGAACTGTCTGGGCATATTGGTGGGCAAGGCAATCCATAAATTATGGTGTAGGAACAATTGCTATTTGTGTGGAAAACCATGAACATGGATCCCCACCTCAATCCATAGCCACAGAGTGGATTTCAAATCCAAGACTTAAATGTGAAGGGCAAAAGTTTTAAAACTTCTAGAGGAAAACATTGGAGATTATCTTCATGACCTGGGTAGGGAGTAGGGAAGGATTTCTTTACTACCTCCCCAAAACCTAACTGACAAAAAATAATCACCTACTACATATTTAAAAAAAACAAAAACAAAACAACTCATTAAAAAAAAAAAAAGCTCTTGATAATCCTTAAGAAAAAGCCAAATCACCAAAAGGAAACTGGCATTTCATAGAAAACAAGAATGTCCAAAACACATGAAAAGATGTTCCGCTTAATAGCTTGACATTTAAAAGTCTGACAATTTGAGGGGCGCCTGGGTGGCTCAGCCAGTTAAGCATCTGACTCTTGGTTTCTGCTCAGGTCATGATCTCACAACTTGTAGTTTTGAATCCCACATCGGGCTCTGTGCTGACAGCAGGGAGCCTGCTTGGGGTTCTCTGTGTCCCTCTCTCTCTGTTCCGCCCCTGATTTCTCTTTCTGTCTCTGTCAAAAATAAATAAATAAGCATTAAAAAAAAAAAGGTGGGACAGTTTCACGTGTCAGTGAGGGTGTGAAGCAAGAATGCCTCCCTGTCGGTAGCGTGAATGGGCATCGCCTGGTAAGGCTGGCCATGGGCCCAGCCTGTGACACAGTGCTTTCTGTCCTAGGTATATTGTGGAGCCTAGGGCACAACTATTTTCATATTCATACAATGTCATTGTCTTTTCATTGTGTTGACATTTGCACTGATGTGTAAAAGAAAATCGTGTAAAATGGCTTCCTTCTTAGCCCGAAGCAAGGCAGAGTCACCAAGCCATAATCAGTGGTCATTGTGTTCCTCACTATCACATGTTCGAGGTCAAAGAAGTGAGTGTGACTTCAGAATGTCCTTGAGGAGGCAAACATTTCAATTTTATTAAATCTCCATCCTTGTGTACACATCTTTTGGGTATTTTTTTTAATTAAAAAATTTATTTTTATCTTTTAAATTATTTTTGAGAGAGAGAGAGACAGAGAGAGAGAGAGACAAAACATGAGTGGGGGAGGGGTGGAAAGAGAGGGAGACACAGGATCCAAAGCCGGTTCCAGGCTCCAAGCTGTCAGCACAGAGCCCAACACGGGGTTCAAACGCACACACTGTGAGATCATGACCTGAGCCGAAGTTGGATGCTTAATGACTGAGCCACCCAGGTGCCCCTCTTTTTGGTGTTTTAAGTGACTAAACACAAAACACTTCTGATGAATACAGAATTCAGGTCTTGAGGAAAAGCACTGGTGTGATTGGCTTGTGAGAAGAACTGGCCACTTTTCTCAGGAGACACCATTTTTACTCAAAAGAAGGACTGACCAACTATGGTTTTTCAGACTTCAGTATTTGGCTAATATTTTCTTGAAAATCAACAAGACGAGTCTGTCACTTCAAGGAAGCAATTGATAGTATTTGTTGCCAATGATAAAATTCAAGTTTTTAAGAGAAGGTTTGGAACTTGTAAAACATGTATCTGTCTCTGTGACCTTGACAGTTTTCCAATACTCAAGGGCTGTTTTGGAAGGATGAGATCAGTAGTGATATCAATGGATATGATTTTAAAATATTGTATGATGAGGGGTGTGTGGGTGGCTCTGTCCATTAAGTGTCTGATTTTGGCTCAGGTCATGATCAATGGTTCATGGGTTTGAGCCCCAGGTTGGGCTTTGAGTTGACAGCACAGTGCCGGTTGGGATTCTCTCTCTCTCCCTCTCTCTCTGCCCACCTCCCTCTCTCTAAACTTTAAAGAAAAAAAAGGATTTAAAAAAATATTGTATGATGAAAGGTACCAACATTTGGAAGATCTGCCTGATTCAGTCAACTCCTATTTTCCAAATGACCAACATATGATGTTATAAAATCATGCATGAGCAAAAGATACATTCCGGATGCAAGACGAATCAATAGATTTCAATATAATAGAGTGCAGAAAGTCCACGGATATATTTTCAGATTCCAAATTGCAATTAATCTTAAAAAACTACCACCTGCTGAGTTTTTAGCATAGTATCAAGGAAAAATATTCACAATTATCTGAAAAGGCTTAAAATACCATTCCCTTTTCCAACTACATATTTGTGGGAGGTTGGATTTTCAACCAAAATAATGTGGAGCGAATGTGTTAAGAGATTGAATGCAGAAGCAGATAAGAGAATACAGCTGTCTTTTAGTTATGTTGGTCATTATTGAGATTTGTAAAAATACTATAAAACAACGTCACTGTTCTCAAATTTTTTTTACTTTGGAAAATCTAGTTAAACTTATGTGAACCTATACTAGGTTGTTATTGCTAATTTGAATAAATAAATATCTCTAAAAGTTACCAGTTTTTTTTTAAGGTTTATTTATTTTGAGAAAGAGAGTGAGCATGAGCAGGGGAGGGGCAGAGAGAGAGGGAGAGAAAGAATCTCAAGCAGGCTCCACGTTGTCAGCGCAGAGCCCGATTAGGGGCTCTATCTCAGAAACCATGAAATCATGACCTGAGCTAAAATCAAGAACCATCCGCTTACCCGACTGAACCACCCAGGTGCCCCTAAAATTTACTGGTTTTAATGGCTAATATGATGAATATCGGTAGATATCTCCATAATCAAAAGTTCTTTGGGGTCCTTCATACTTTTTAAGAGTATAAAAAAGGCCGTAAGACCAAGTCATTTGAGAATTGATGCCCTAGAAAAATATGCCCTGATGTATATGAAAACTTGTAAGTGTTCGTAGCAGCAGGATCTATACTAGCAGGAGGCTGGAAAGACCACACACGTTCCTCTACCATAGAGTGGGTAAAGAGAGGTCACTGCAATCTTGACGTGGTTCACAATAAAAAAGTGATACTTGGATATGGCCAAAAACCCAAACCCAAACCCAAATGTAAAAAACAATCTGCTACGAGTGGCAAAGTCTCCTTCCTACTCCGCCCGCCCGCCCCCCGACACCTCTCTGGTTTTCCTAGAGATCGTCTACATGCATGTGCTGTGCAAGCAGACATGTATCATGAACCTTCCTTTTTGTTGTCACATGAATGGTCACATCCTCTTTGTCGCTCTCTTTGCTCTTGCTTTTTGTCTCTACAGAGGATCTGGGGGATTATTCTATACTTCCAGTTGTTCTTATTCTTTGTAAGGGTCGCACAGCATTCCATGTGTGGAGGTACCGTGATGTAATCCAGCCCCCGTAAGGTAGTTCGCTTCCGGCCTTTGGCCATAATAGCCACAGTGTATCCCAAATATCTTAACGCATACATCTTTGCGTACATGGGTGTGTACATCTGTAGGATAAGTTATGAGGCATGGGAAGTTGAGGTCAAGGGTGTACATGTTAAGTGTTGGTGTGATTGCCAAGTGGCTCCCCAAAGCGATCATGCCAATTTCACCCCCTACCAGACGTATGTGAGGGTGTCCCTTTCCCTACACACCCACAACGTTTAATCTTTGCTTATCTGAGAGGTGAAAAGGCATTCATATTTAGTTGCTCTTCTTTTATTAGGTCAGAGGGCAGAAGACAACAGTGTTTCCAGTTCTGATTAGAATTGAACCCGGTTGATAAGCACCAAGCACCCTGCTGGTTGGGCTCTGAGGGAGGAGGGGCAAACCCGAGATCCGGTGTGCAGATGCTGTCTGTAGCGCACGTCCCAGGGGCCACTGCACCACTTAGAGGGGAGAGCACACGTTTACCTTTCTTGGGCAGTGGGCACTAGCACGCACTACCCCGGGTGGCCACTGGAGGGCACCAGTGCCCACCGAAACGCGCAGGGAGAGCATGGGGGTCTTGGAGAGCATCTGGTGCCCCTCCACTTTCCTTCTCACCCAGGGCCTTGGCTCTGCCCCTCCGCTCCACCCTCCCTGGGTAGGTGACCAGCTGGCTTCCCCAGGACTCAGGGACTGTCGGGGTTCGAGGCCCTTGGGCTGGGTGGCAAGCTGGAGGGACACAGGTGGAGTGGACACAGCCCCTCCAAGCCCATCTGCTCTACTCTGGGCTCCTCCGAAGCTCCTGCTGACACTCGTGACATTCCCCAGAGGGACCAGTGTGGGGGGGGGGATGCTGCTGGGACAGACGTCCAAGGGCCTTCTACCTTTGTGCTGGCCAAAGGATCCTTGTTCACAAAAGCCTGGACAAACTCCTCAGGCCCGATGTGTCGTAGGCGTTCCTGCACCAGAAGGGAGAGGAGGAGTCGGGAAAGGGGGGAAGGTATGGAGAGGGTGCGCACTGGGGGCCTGGCATGGTGCTCCTGTGGGCTCCCTCCCTCTCAGCCCACCCAAAAGGGTCTCTGGACACCTGTCCTTCTCACTAGGGCTCCACAACCCCTATACTGATTTGTCACGGAGCTCAAAACCAACCTGAAGGAGGCGCCCTGCCTTTCCCATGCCCAGGGGCTGCCATGGTTCATGGAGGGCAGGAAGCAATGTCCCCATAGGGGGTGTGATACCCAGGAAACTAGGCTCAAAACTGGGTAATTGAAATGACCAGCTCCCTCCAGGGGAGGCCTGGTAGCTAAGAGCATGGGGTCTGGGTCAGAATTAAATCCCGGCTCTGTCCCTTCTACTGTGTGACTTCTGGCAAGTCACTTAACATCTCTGGACCTTGGTTTCCTCATTTGTGCAAAGAGGAGAATAACAGTGCCTACCGGGCAGGGTGGTGGTAAGACAAAATACAACAGCGCACCTCACATGTTGAGTCTAATGCCAGAAAGCAGTAAGGGGGCCATAAATGGTGGAGGTTTAAAAGAGAAGAAACCTATCCCCCAACCTCCCCCTCTCTCTCTGGGGCAGGCCCCTTACCCTCTGCATCTATAGGGAATCCACCATGCTGGAGGCTAGGCTGGGGTATCCCCTTCACAAGCAGGAAGGCCTATATGGACTCCTCTGGGAAGCTAGGGTGGGTACAGTGTGTCTGTGAGTCCTGGCTGGGGAAACTTAGGCCCTGGTAGGGAAGACACTAGTTGGTGGAAGATCACACAGCAGGTGGTAGCAGAGCCAGTATTTGAACCCGGGTCCTCTGCCCCAGGCCCAGACTCTCAGGCAGGCCGAGCATATCCAGCCCTCCTGCTGGAGTGGCGAGACTGTTCCAGAGCTAGGGAATCCTGGAGACGCTGGCCGGCCCTGCTGTGACAGGCTCCAAGCCCTGGGTTATGCTGACACAATGTGGGGCGGTGGAGGGGGGGAGGGTGAGGAAGGGGGTTGGGATCAGGGACAGCTGGTTCTCAGCTGTTCCTGGCTCTGGGTCCCGGTAGAGGATGGCACAGGCCTGCTCACCAGCTCCACGTGGGTCAGCTGCTGGGCCAGAGTGTAGGGGTCACTGCAGACGCCGAGGAGCTCCCTGTGGATGGAGGCTGGTGGCTTGGTCCTGTAGGAGATGGGCTTGTCGGCCCCCAGCAGGCCTTCCGGGCCCTGGCCCTGAGCTGCCAGCTTCTGGTGCAGAGCCTGCAGGAGTTGATGCATCGTCTTCCGGTACGCCTGGAGAGGAGGCGGAAAGAGAGGGGCTCGTGCCTGAACACCCATCTCCCCATGTCCAGCCTCTGGGGCTCCAGGCTGGCAGAGACAAGCTGTTGCTTGATGTGCCTGCACCCGTCCCCTCCTGTGGAAGCCGGAAGATCACACATCGGGGAGGGTGACCGTGGTCCAGGGCCGCCCCACCTCTTTGGGCTGGGGTGTGCACTGCCAGCGGGACAGAGGCAGGGAGAGAGGAGGGAGATGCCGCAGGTGCTGGCCTTTTGCTGGGCTTTAATGGGGGCCCCTCCACTGGGGGCCCTCCTCTTTCCTGACCCAGAGTGGCCTTCCTGACTAGCCATGCTGTCCTATCTCTGCCCCGACAGTACTTCTCCAGGTCGCTGCGTGTGACTTCTCTATGGGGCCACTGCGGGAGGTGATCGGGGTTGCTTACTGCCCCACCAGAATGACAGCTCGGCAGGCTCAGGGAAGCCCGTGTTGCCACCTCTGTGCTGTCAGGGCTAGGCCTGGCTCTGGGCACACGGTGGGCCTTTAATAACTACTGACTGTACTGACAAAAGTGTCTCACCATTCAGCTCAGACAGATGCCTTCTTGCTTTGGGCTGCCCTGGATTGGGGAAGAAAGGCCATGGCCCCACCCTGGAGGGGCACCCATCCTCCCCTCCCACATCCACAGGGAGATTGATTTTTCCCCCCCATCAGAGACCCCTATTTCCAAGGAAGGCACCATCAGACTGGCTGTGTTTACTAAGCCTGACATCCACTGTTCCCAAGGGTTCTCTCAGTAATCCACAGAAGGAGCCCCTGAACTTGTCAGCAAATGGCCCCCCAGAGGTTGATTCAACCCCCACAGGCCGAGGAGCCTGGGTGGGAGTGTCTGAGGCCTGGCCTCCTGGCCATGATGAGCCATCAGGCAGGGTGCCCAGAGGGCCTAGAGGGCTGGGAGAATAATGGGTGGTCAGTCATCAGTACTTCAGGTAATTTCATAATTTTTTTGATGTTTATTTTTGAGAGAGAAAGAGAGCGAGAGAGAGTGAGCACGGGCAGGGGAGGAGCAGAGAGAGAGGGAGACATAGAATCTGAAGCAGGCTGTCTGCACTGATGGCAGAGAGTTTGATGTGGGGCTCTAACTCATGAACCGTGAGATCATGACCTGAGCCAAATTTGGACCCTTAACTGACTGAGCCACCCAGGTGCCCCTAGTGCTGCCAGGTTATTTCAGACAGAAGAAGTGTGCTTTCTTCATGCTGCTTTGAATCACACAAATCCAGCAGCATTTTGCAGGTGGGGCGTCTGGCAAGCTGGGCCGAGTGTGCACGGGGAGGCCTCAACACTGAATCTGCCAGGGTTCCAGGTGGGGCGGTTGAGGCCCAGCATTGTTGTGGTGCCCAGAGCTCTGGGAGACCAAGATGGCATCCGCTTGGTGCTCATGGAAGTGCTTCTCTGTCAAGCGGTCATGGGCAGAGCCCTCAGGACATGGGAACCAGGATGGGAGGCTGTCAACCCTAACTGAACCCGAACGCTAAGCCTTGCTTCCAGAGTCATGGTGGGCAGACCCACTGGTTAGCTGGATAGTATGTGGATAAACTGAGATTGCCTGCAGACTAGCTGTGTCAGGTCCAAAAGTGTGGTCAGCATGCTGCCTATCAGATCTTTATTTGTGTGCTGGGAAAATGGGGAGTTGGGTCCATCCTGTGAGCCCCGATACCTGCACTGGCCCCCTATCTCTGTCCTCACTCAGACTCAGATTTAAGCAGTCACACTGTCATCATGTTCCCTCCTTCCCCACTCACCCCTCCACCACCCCACCCCACTAGTCACCCACTCCTGTCAGCCTTCAGACTGGCCCTTGCTGCCTCCCTGGACCTCCTGTCAGGAGAGCCCAGGGCCCTTTCTCAGGCGGCATCTGCCTTGGCCTCATTGTCTCAGCCTCCAGTTCCTCCTGCCTCAGGCTGTCAGCAGGCTTGTCTGCATCATCCTTCGGGGTATGTGGGGGGAGTAGTCCTCCCTATCTCCGTCTGGTCCTCCCCTTCCCCTCAGTCATACGCTGTCTAGAGTGTCACTTAGTGTTTGTGTGTGGACAACATCCAACTTCTCTGATCTCCAGATCAGATCATGGCTCAGGGGTCACCTTGACCCAATGCATGTAAGTGGAAGTCACCCTCACCTTGTCCAGAGCTGCCCCCTCTGTCTGCAACCCTGTCTCAGTGACTGGAGCACTGCCGTCAGGCACGCAGGCCTGGAGCCATCCTCAAGCCACCCTCTCCCTCACATCCCTCCCGGTTATCACCAACCCTCTTGATTTTGCTTTCTGACATTTCCATGCTCTGTCTCTGTGGTCCTAAGAGACCTCAGAGGGCCCCCCGCATCCATGCTGGCCTCTCTAGACTCCACTCTGCAGCCAGAGCCGTCTGTCGAAAATGCACATCTGACCCCTGCCTCTCCCTTCTTTAAAATACCTCCATGCCTTTGCAAAGACAGAAACCCCGCAGGACTGGGGGGTCCTGAAATCAGGCTCTGTTCATGCTCGATGGCCTCCACACAGCCCCTGCCTGCCTTCTCAGTGCTCCAGACACATGCAGCTCCTTCGTCCCTTGACCCCTTCCCTGCCCCCGGCAGGGCCTGTGCAGCATTCTCTCTCTTGGCATGCTCTTATCCTTGGGACCTCAGAGCACCAGGCTTCCTTCAAACCCTCGGCCAAGCCTCAATCAGGGGATTGAGTATCTCCTCTCTCTGGACTATCAGCTCCATGAAGATAATATACCGTGTCACTCTTTGCTCATCCCCAGCATGAAGGACACGGGGACTCACACACGTGCTGATTGGATTAATGTGGCCTTCACCTGCTTCTCATTGGTTGGCCTCTCCAATGTAGATGTCGGAGCCCTCCTGAAGTCAAGGATGCAGCGTATCCTTTCTAGTTTGCTAGAACCACGTGCTTACCCTATTTTAAAAATACACACATAGGGGCGCCTGGGTGGCTTTGTTAGTTATGCGTCTGACTTCTGCTCAGGTCATGATCTTGCGGTTCATGAGTTCAAGCCCTGCGCTGGGCTCTGTGCTGACGGCTCAGAGCCTGGAGCCTGCTTCAGATTCTGTGTTTCCTTCTCTCTCTCTGCTGCTCCACTGCTTGCACTCTGTCTCTCTCTGTCTCTCAAAAATGAATAAGTGTTAAAAAATTTTTGAAAACATGCAGGTAATTTAGCAAGACTTGTTTGTACTGAACCAATATTCACTCCAAATGGTTATCATTTTCCTGTTAGCTCAGTCCTTTAGAATTTATCTGGTGGTGTTAGCCTCAAGCTTACTGTTGGTTCTTTCCCGAATCTTCTGCACCCCCTCGGAATATGGGGATGGTATTTACCCTTCATTTCCTCACTGATTCCTACACCCTTGTGGATAGAGGCTGAGAGATCCCCTAGGTGCATCCGAGCAGGCTGAGAGAGACCTAGCACTGACAATGTTGAGGTCGTCCTTGTCCCCGTCAGGAATCCACATTTCGGAACACGTGGCTTTCCTGCATTCCATCCATTTCCACAGAGCCATCTGCTGTGTGCACAGAGCTGGGTTTCAAGTGCAGAGGTTGTCCAAGAGTGAAGGCTGTGTTTCTCCAAGGTGCCTCTTGGACTTTCATGGTTAGAACTCATCTCTGGCTGGACAACCCTGGGCCTCTGTTCTTCGGAGTTCTTGCAAATCCCACCTGAGCCAGCCCAGGGTGCCTTGCAACGGGCTTGGCCCACCTTGCATGGGCAGGAGCTTGGCACCTGCTGCCAGTTTGTTCTCCATGTCAGCTTTTTGCTACCTGTGCCCTTGGGTGCGGGTGAGGTTCCAGGGGCAGTGGGTCAGCCCAGCAGACAGTTGTGTGAATGGCAAAGCAAGGTCAGTCCCCCGGAGAGCCCATGGTATCAGCTTCCTGTGTGATTGGCCCCATGGGTGAGGCCAGGGCACCAAGATCCTCCTGTCCTGTCTCCCTTACTGGGGCTATGACTTTGGGGCCTTCCCTGGCTTCTCCTTCAGCCTCAGCACTGGCCTCCTTGAGCCAAAACTGCTGAGTCCAACCCACTGGAAGCCCCTCTAAGGCAGGGTCCTCTCCCTAGCACAGGGTGGCCCTGAGCAGGTTCAATGCAAGGGCCAGGTGCTGGGAAGACTTCCATGTTCAGTCATGGAGAAAAGCCTTTTCAGCTCCTCTCTGGCCTTTTGTTCCCAGATAATGAGAGGCAGTGGGCAGTACAGGGAGGGACATGAGGGTTCAGGAGAGGAGGCAGCTCATAAGAGAGAAGTGTCACCTTTCACAGTCCACTAGTGGGAAAGCTTCCTTGGTCCTGGCCCTGTGCTGTTTCCTCTTCTTCCCTGAGCTCCATTGTTATGTCACAGTCCTTACCATGCTCCCTCATTATAGAAAGAAGTTTAAGGCTCGGAGAGGTTAAGTAATTTGTCCAAAGACACATAGCTCTGAAAACACTCGTGCTCATTTCATGGATTTATGCATGGCATTTTATATCATTTGATCGTATTCCTATGTGAGAAATCTTTTATAGGATGATGCTGAAATATTTTTGGAGCCAAAGATATAATGTTTATAATTTGTTTAAAAATAATTTGGATGGACGGCACCTGGGTGGCTCAGTTCGTTAAGCATCCGACTTCAGCTGGGGTCATGATATCACGGTTCATGAATTCGAGTCCCACATCGGGATCTCTGCTGTCGGCCCTGCTTCGGATCCTCTGTTCCCCCCTCTCTCTGCCCCTCCCCTGCTTGTGCTCTCTTTCTCAAAAATAATAAACATTAAAAAAATAATTTGGAGGGAGGGGGAAGTGTGTGAAGGGATAGAAGAAACTATTTGGCAAAATGTTGATCATTGTTGAACCTAGGTGATAAATACACAGGTGTTTACAGTTACTATTCTCTGTGTTTGTGTATGCTTGAAATGTTCCACAATAGCAACTCCATAAAAGTTAAAAATAAGCCCCATATGCCTGAATTTTGGAAATAATTTGTTCCCCATCACAGCTCACATTTACCAAGTGCCAAAATAAGAACACAAGTGACTTCAGGGATTCTTTGCTGCAAAGTTGTGTAGTGGGAACAGTATTTTTGCTGATGAACAAACTGAAGCTCAGAGAGGTGAAGTAACTTGTCCGAGGTCACACAGATGTGGTTTCTGAGCCTGGATCTATGTGGGCTCACATGGTATGGTCCAGACCTCATGCTCTGAGAGTTCTACTGGTCCTGCCTTATCAGTCTGGTCACCAGCTCCTTTCTGAGCCCAGCCTTTGCCCTTGCTGGGGGGCAGGGAGCAACCCATAGCCCCATCCAGGCGAGGGGAGGTTGCACGTAGAGGACATCTGCTTTGGAGGGGCTGCTCCTGTGTAAGGGCAACTTGGGGATCTCAAAGACACATGGAAGCACCCTGGCCTGGGCCTGGGCGGGTGGGGAGGGGGCCACAAAACCTCGTTCCAGCCCATACTGCTCAGCACACCTAACTGGATCCCAAGCCAGGGAATGAGAACATCTGCAATGAATTATTTCTGCTCCAAACACCTCCACCTGGTGGATGACTGCTCTTGACAGTCATTCCTAGGCCTCAGTTATTCTCATCCACGGCTGGTTAGAAAAGATTTCCCAGCACAGCCCTGGTGGCAGGCCTGGCAGTTTCTCAGGGGGCTGGCACTTGGGCCCTATTTCCCTAGGGAACCAGTCCAGGACTTACACCCATCCCCACCACTGTAGCCAGAATGGCAGGGTCTGCCTTTGAAGTGGCTTCACCAATGGCAGAGGCAGGCCTGACAAGGGTGGATAGTTCCACCGATGATTTAGATCTCATTCTACTGAAGGCCTCCTGGGGAGAGGGAGCTCTCATCCCCCTGCATACCCTCCACTCCATCCATCCATCCATCTCTTCTCGCCTCATCTGCTATTGCCCATCTCCCTTTTTATATAGTCCCCTACCAACAGATCCATTAATTCACTCATCTATCTTTCCTCTGTCCTTCCTAATGTTTGCCACTCATCCACCTACCCATCCATCCGTCCATCCATCCATTTATCCATCCACTCCTACATCCCTCCATACACTCACCCACTCACCCTCCCACCCATACATTCATCCACCTACCCACCTAACCCAAACTTCCACCCACCTAACCATCCACACACCCACCCAGCCATCCTTCCAGTCATCCATCCATCCATCCATCCATCCTCCCATCTACCCATCCATCCTTACTCACTCATCCATTCACCCAACCATACATCCTTATTCATCCATCCACCTATCCATCTATCCACCCATCCATTATTCACCCACCCATTCATCCATCCATCCATCCACCAATTCATCCACCCATCCATTATTCAGCTATCCATCCATCCATCTATCCATATTCATCCATCCATCCACTCACCCACACCCACATAGACCCATCCACCTACCCACACACCAAACTTCCCATCCATCCATCTATCCATCCCCCCATCTACCCATCAACCTTTCCACATCTGCTCACACCAAAAGTCCATCTGTCTATCAGAATACCCAAACATCTATCTTCCCCCTCCACCCATTCACCAAAGTAGCCAACTATCTATCCAGCCAGTCAGCCAGCATCTCCCTCCCTGCTTCTGCCCACCCTCCTGATTCATCCAATCATTGAGCTTTCTCTGACCCTATTTCCTGCTGCAACCTAAGCCAAGTGTCAGGATCCCCAGATGGCTTAGGGGAGGCAGAGGAGGAGGAGAAGGAGGAGAAGGAGGAGGAGGAGAGGGAGGAAGAAGAGATGACTTATCTCACTGAGCCCTCAGAATGGCTAAGTCATTTGTCTGCTCTGTGAAGTGACCCACAGGCAAGGCCTCCCTCTCTGAGCATCAGTTAGGTCGTGGACCTTATGGCTTCTTATTGCCCAGCCTGATTTAGTTTTCCTTTGTTTCACAAGCACCTGGTTCTGCCATGTCCAGACCCACTTTGAGGCACATGACTAGCTACCAGCTTGCCACATGCAGTCTCCTCCCAGGGCAAGTGACGTGCATTCTCCCCAATGTTCTCTCCTAGGTAAAGCAACATCAGTGCTGGCCACGGAATCATCCTGGAGATTCTGATAAACCTGCCCCTTCTAAATGTACCAGGAGATCTCCATCCCCTTCGCCGGGCCCTTCTCTGTACTCTGCTTAGAGGTGGGGACTTTTGCCCTCCTTTTACCTTTAAGTGTCTTCCCCAGAGTAATGCGGCTGGGAGAACAGGGCAGGGTGTGGGGTGCGGAGGCACCTGATGCCCAGTACACTGGCTGCCTTCCAAGCCACTAGAGCATTTACCCTGGGATGAGGTTTTGGCCACACGGGGGCGCTCTCTCCTCCTCTGCCACTACCAGGGCCCTCCAGGTCAGCCTAATGGATCACTGACCAAGGGCCTGATCCCAAGAGCCTATGAGAGGGTCTTTCCTCGCCTGCCATCTGATGCCATGTATGAGTACAGGCCAGGAGCGAGGTCAAGAGACGCCTGGAACCAGAGGCGTGGTTTCCCTGCCAGCTCTGTAGGGCCTGATTTCCTGATGGGGCAGAAAGGGGCTGATTTTAGAGGAGCTACAGTGTACAGATGGGAAGATGAGGGTCCTGAGGTTGGCCCAAGGAACGGGCTCAGGTCCCGGATGTAGGGGTGCAGACGGGGTTGTAGGACTCGCGCTAGGCCTGCCCACCTCGTCACAGGGGGCGATGCGGCCCATCACGTCCTTCAGGTGCCCGATGGTCGACTCCTCCTGGAAGTCCCGCGGGAATGTCTCCGTCCATTCGGCCAACAACTGGAGGAGTTTTGGGCCAAACTTCCGGACCCGGGCCTGCAAGGCAAGCCAAGGAGCGTCTGCGCCAGGTGAAGGGTGCCTGGAGGCGGGGCCACATCAGCCGCTGCATCAGCCCCTCACCGCGCATCCTCTGCTGGGGTCTGGACCACCGAGGCAGCAGCGCTGGTGGCCAAGGAAGGTGTGCCTCGTGCCTTCTCTGTGTCAGGTGACAGGGATGCGACATGGGGATGGGGCTGACCACCGTGGGACAGGGACAGACACACCTTTGAGTCAGGGTCCTCTCTTATTTTTGCCTGCCGGGCATATGGTCTCCCCTCCTCTGGTGATAACATCTCAGTTTGCTTTGGGGGTTTCCCCTCTCACTCATTCCCAGTCCTTGGGGTTCAGTGGCAGCTTACCTAGCTTCAGGCCTCGTGGCATGGGACCGGCTCAGTGCTGGCCAATCAGAACACAGTACACACCCATCATGCACAGTGATTGGCTCACACATGGACACTGCGTTTAAGCTAAGCCAATGAGATAGAGACTTTTATTGGGAACTATTTAGAACGCGGCATGCTCTTTCCACCCAAATTGGTAAGAGTAGATGGTGAGCCTAGGGCAGCAGAGGCCACCTGCCACTGTGCAGAGAAAGGGTGAGGCTGGCACAGAGGAAAACAGGGCGGAGGGTGGGAGGGAGAAAGACCACGTTTCAATGCGGGTCATTTGAGCCCCTGGAGCCAGAGGCACTTGAGACTTTGCAGTTACATGAGCCAGTAAATCCCTTTGTCTTAGGCCAGTTGCAAGTGGGTTTCTATCACTGTAGTAGCAGAGCCTGATCGACACACCTATAAATAATCATAGCCCGCGGGATCTGGCCAGGGACGGATGTGGGGAACCACAAGAAGGCTAGGCCATCAGCGGACCCCACAGAGGAGAGAAGGTTGGAACAGAGTGTGCGGAGGGCAGGAAGCCCAGTAGAGGCTGCAGAACCATCCCACGTGGCAAGGGTCCTACTGACGGGGCTCTGGGGGCCCGGGTCTGGACTTGGTGTAAGCCCAAGGGCTCCCATAGGGCATTGGAAAACAGTACCTGGTTAAAGGTTGCGACTTTGTCCCCTCTGTCTGTGGTCCTCTGATAAGTCAGAAACCCCTGTGGGCTTCTCCTCCGGAGAATGGGGACTCACTGCCACTCCAAGATGCAGATGTGTGAGGACACGTCAGGGGAGCGCCTGCGTACTCAGAGGGCCCCTGCCCTGCCCCTCACCTTGTCCAGCACCGGCTGGTCCAGCTGCTGCTGCTCAATGCACAGGTGGCAGACCCGGGCCAGGAGCTCCCGGGGCTCGATGAAGAGGCGGGAGCTCAGAAGGAAGGTGAAGATGTAGGCTTTCTGGGGGGACAAAGAGAAAGGCAGCATGTGCTCCCCAAGTCATGGCAGGGATGTGCTCTCAGGCCCCAGCCCAGCCCCAGCCCTACTGTCTCCCCATGCCTGGTGGAAGAAAGCCCACTCTTAGGCCCCTCCTCCCCACTGAGTGGGCCACCCACCTCGGGGTAGTAGTCAGTCGTGGGCACCAGGTGCTGGATGAGGGTGTCCAGGGAAGCTGAGGAGGGAGCTCCGTCCAGGAGGGGCTGCCCGGCCTGCTCGCCATCCGTGGGCTCCGTGGGGGGTGGGCCAAGGCTGCCTGGGGTGACCATGTCGGAGGCGCTCAGTGTCCGGGGCATGCCTGCCTGCAATAACAAGAAGTTGAGGCACGCCTGAGCTGGGGCCTGCTGGTCCTCTGGGCTCCTGGCTGCATGGCTCTGCCTCCTACAGGCACTTTGGTGTCCACCCAAGTCCAGTGATCACTTCCTGGGAGGCCTTCCAGGGATCCTTAGCCCCGCAGCACAGCACTCCTCAGGAACCAACCACCCTCTACTCTTGGTCCAAGCCATTTAGGGACTAACCCCTTCCACTCCTACCCCAAAGCAATGAAGGTTGCTTTTGATAAGACTTGGACAATTAGCATATTGCCCCTGCCCCTGGCCACAAAGACGATTAGTTCAGGGATGGGTCTGATCCAAACTGGAGAGCTCATGTGCAATCCCAGAACTTCTGTGGTACTCAGAAGTCTCTTCCCCCTGGAGTCCCTGAACAGGCAAGAATGGCACCATTTGGGCCATCTTGGCCCCACAAGGAGCCAGGGAGGTGGGCACATTCCTGAGTTCCTTGGGTGGGGCCTTGCGTCCTGCTGTGCTTGAAGCTGCTGTGTGGACTCCTCCATTGCGTGAGCCTGTTTAATGTGCGGTTCTCTCAGGTGGCCCTGTGTAGCCTGGCGCTCCAGACTCTGTGTGATTCAGACCCACTGACCCATCCAGCTGTTTCCTCCACAGAAATGCTCTCCCGCCATGTGCACTCGCTTATCCCTGTGCACCTGGCTAAAATGCTTCCTCGTCCGTGAAGCCTTCCCTTCTTCCCTACAGTGACCCCCGCCAAGGCTGGGCCTCACTTCAGGTGGGCAGCACCAGATTCTCCTTGTCAGCGCTGCTGGGTGCTTGCGATGTGGCTGGTGGTGTCTGGTGCAGAGAAAGGCCACCTGTGGCCTGTTTGTATAGTGACTTCACCCGAACCTCATCCAGGTGGGTCTCAGCGCACGTGCTCTGAGCTGGCACTAGTCAAGGGCTGGCCTGTAGCAGGTGCCCATCCGTGTGTGTGATGTGGACCTGGGTTTCCTCCTCCAGGTTCTTCCGCATATCCCTGTAGGCCAGTCTTCCTGAACTAAGCCTTCAGGGCACTTATGTCTGTGAGTCCTGGCCAAGCCTGTGACTGTTTAACCATCCCCCATGCTGGGCATTGAAGTCACCCCACAGTCGTCTAATTTTTTTTTTTAATGTTTATTATTTTAATGTTATGTTTTTTAAAATGTTTTTTAATGTTTATCTCTCTGTTAGAGAGATAGCCAGAGCAGGAGCGGGGGGAGGGGCAGACAGCCAGGAGGGAAACCAAATCTGAAGCAGGCTCCAGGCTCTGAGCTGTCAGCACAGAGCCCAATGTGGGGCTCGAACTCACGAACTGTTAGGTCATGACCTGAGCCGAAGTTGGACACTCAACCAACTGAGCCACCCAGCTGCCCCTCTTTTTTAATGTTTATTCATTTATTTTGAGAGAGAGAATGAGAGAGAGAGAGAGAGAGAGCAAGCAGGGGAGGGTCAGAGAGACAGGGAGAGAGAATCCTAAGCAGACTCTGAGCTGTAAGTGCAGAGCCCAACCTGGGGCTCGATCTCCTGAACTATGAGATCATGACCTGAACTGAAATCAAGAGTCAGACACTTAACCGACTGAGTCATCCAGTCACCGTCACCCCCACATTCTTAACCAGGGAGTCCTGCAGGGTTCCTGCAGGGGCCTTCCAGGAAACAGTCTCCCCATCACCCTGCTCACTCTGCCTGTGCATTTCCCATGGCAGACTGGAACCCAGGCCCATTTCTGTCTTTCCTGACCCCTTGGGTGACCTGGCTCTGAAAGTAGAGACAGGGGTGTGCAGAGTCAGAGCTGAGGTTGAGGGTTGGAGGGAGCCCTGAGGAGGGCTGTCCTGAGGGTGTACGGGGACTGGGTCACAGCACACACCCCACGGGTGGGGGTGGGGGGTTGGCAGTGTGGGAACCAGCGTGGATGTCTGCCGGCACAGTCCTGGCCCTGAGCACAGCGGCAACTTTATTTTCACCTCCCTGGCAAAGCTGTAAGTGTTCAATTTTCAGCTGATGCAACTGTGAAATGTCACAAAACCACCTCTTGCCAACCTGTGGGGGAGGCCGCAGGTGTGCATGTGGGCACACGGGAGGCTGCTGAGCTCACTGGGGGGGTGGCTGTCAGCTCTGGGATGAGCGCCAGCTCTGCCCCACACCCAGGGCCTGGTGTCTGAGCCTAATTCCATAAGACAGAACTCATGCCAGGCCGGCAAAGCGTGGTCTCTCCTGCTGGATACCTGGCACCTTCTCTCTCCAGGGATCCCAGTCCAATTTTCTCAAAGATGAGCCACTATCTTGGGTGGAGGTGATTCTAGAAACCTCTCTGCAGGGCAGGGTGGGAGAAGCCCTTCTGGGGAGGCCAGGATGCCACTACTTCAAGAGGTGAGCTGGGAAGCCCCCAGATCACCTCCAGGCCTGGACTGCCACTGGGGGCTGGATGCGGGATGCTGGGCACGTGGGAAGGTGGGTGGGCTCAGACTCAGCTCTGCTTTGGAGCAACAGGCTCACACTGGAGGCTGGAGCGGAGCTGGAGGCCAGAACCATCGTGGTCCACAGGGATGCCCAAAGAGTGGACAGGCTGCTGGCATCACCCCTCCGACCTCCAGCTACCCACTGTGACCTCGGCTGGGCCCAGGCCTGGGGCTCAGTGGATGGGTTTGTGTTCCTGCTGCTGCAGTCTCTGGCTCCCTCTGCACCATTCTAGGTGCCGTGGACTCAGTGGGATCTCTCAGAAATGGCGGTGGGAAGTAGACCACGAGCAGACCAATGTGTGCAGAGAGAGTGTCCCACGGAGGCATGTGCTCTGCAGGGTGTGCCCAGGTGAGGGGAGAGGGGAATGGTGGTGCCCCACCAATCTTTCTGCCCCTTCCTGCAGGTGTGCTGGGGAGCACAGGGCTGTGGGGGCCCTGGGGGCACAAGCCAGCCTCCTCCTTCCTCCAGCAGGGGCTCCAGAGAAGGAGCCCAGAGAAGGGCTGGGGGCAGGTGGTGCTGTCTGTGCTGAGGACTGAGGGCAGGAGGCAGTCTGTCTGGAGACTTGCCAGGCCAAGGGGATTAGCGTGTGCAAAAGCTTAGGCAAGCTGGGGGTCAACACGCTGTGGTCATGGGAGTGTGTGCTTGGGTGGCAGGAGCCAGGCTGTGGTTCCTGGAGAGATAGGGGTTGAGTGACCTAGTAGGGGATCAGGGAAAGTACTGGGTGCTGGGGGCATCCCATGCCCATGTGCAAAAACAGCCATGTGAAGACAGAGCCCCCCCACCCAACGCCCCAGTTCCATAAGCAACTGCTTGTAGGAGACCTTCTTTATGCAAGGATGAAGAAATTATATATATATATATATATATATATATATATATATATATGGCACCTTTTCTGTCTTTATTAGAATATTGTACGCATTCTCCTGTGCTCTTTTTACTAACAATGTATTTTGAAGATCTTTCCTTGGCAGCATAGAGGGTGTTTGTTCTTTTTTTTTTTTTTTTTAACCACCTCATGGTTTTCCATGCTTTAGATGTCTAGGGATAATTTTTTTTTAAGTTTATTTATTTATCATGAGAGAGAGAGAAAGAATGCATGAGCACAAGGGAGGGGAGAATCCCAAACAGGCAGAGCCAGACATAGAGCTTGAATCCAAAACCATGAGATCCTGACCTGAGCTGAAATCAAGAGTTGGATGTTTAATTGACTGTGCCACCCAGGCTCCCCCAGGGATAATTTTTAAAAGCCAATGTTGGGGCGCCTGGGTGGCTCAGTCGGTTAAGCGTCCAACTTCGGCTCAGGTCGTGATCTCGTGGTCCGTGAGTTCAAGCCCCGCGTCAGGCTCTGTGCTGACAGCTCAGAGCCTGGAGCCTGTTTCGGATTCTGTGTCTCCCTCTCTCTCTGACCCTCCCCCATTCATGCTCTGTCTCTCTCTGTCTCAAAAATAAATAAACGTTAAAAAAAAATTTAAAAAAAGAAAAATAAAATAAAAGGCAATGTTGCAGGGCACCTGGGCGGCACAGTCAGTTAAGCGTCTGACTTTTGCTTAGGTCATGATCTCACTGTTTGTGAGTTCGAGCCCTGCATCGGGCTCTGCACTGACAGTGTGGAGCCTGCTTGGGATTCTCTCTCTCTCCCCTCTCTGCCCCTTCCCTGCTTTCTCTCTCTCAAAAAAAATTTTTTTTTTAAAAAGCCAATGATACAGCAACTCAAGTGTCCACTGATGATGAATGAGTGAACAAAATGTGGGCTATCCTTACAATGGAATATTATTCAGCCTTAAAAAGGAAGGACATTCTGACATGTGCTACAACATGAATGAAGCTTGAGGACATTATGCTAAGTGAAAAAGGCCAGCCACCAAAGGACAAATACTGTGTGATTCCACTTATTCAAGGTACTAGAGTAGTCACATTCATAAAGACAGAAAGGGGAAGAAATGTGGTTGCCAGGGGCTGGAGGGAGGGGGAAATGGGGAGTTAGTGTTTAATGGGGACAGAATTTCAGTTTTGCAAGATGTAAAGAGTTACGAGGATAGATGGCAGGGATGGGGGCGCCTGGGTGGCTCAGTCGGTTAAGCGTCCAACTTCAGCTCAGGTCACGATCTCACGGTCTGTGAGTCCGTGAGTTCGAGCTCCGTGTCGGGCTCTGGGCTGATGGCTCAGAGGCTGGAGCCTGCTTCTGATTCTGTGTCTCCCGCTCTCTCTGCCCCTCCCCCGTTCATGCTCTGTCTCTCTCTGTCTCAAAAATAAATAAACGTTAAAAAAAAATTAAAAAAAAAAAAGATGGCAGGGATGGCCGCACAACAACATGAATGTATTTAATAGCATTGGACTGTGCCCTTAAAAATGGCTAAGATGATAGATTTTATGTTATGTGTATTTTACCACAATTAACAAATTTTTAATATGTATTTTTGAGAGAGAGAGAGAGACAGAGTATGAGTGGGAGAGGGGCAGAGAGAGAGAAAGAATCCTAAGCAGGCTCCAGGCTCTGAGCTGTCATCACAGAGCCCCATGTGGGGCTCAAACCTACAAACCATGAGATCATGACTTGAGCTGAAGTTGAACTGAGCCACCCACACGCCTCTACCAAAATTTTTTTAAAAGCCAGTGATGATGGGAAAATTGTTTATTGTCACAATTTCCCTTGAAAAATCCTTGAAATCACCAGTAAGTCTTCCAATCTGTGTTTCTGTGAACACAGCCTGCATGGTGTATGTGCAGGGATTTGGGGGTCTGGGCATAGACAGGGTCTGAGCCTGAGGGGCTCACCATGGCTGGGGACACTGGGCAGACTGGCAGGCTGCTCTGCCTGTGACCTCTAAAGAGAGGTTTCGATTCTCTCCTTCTGCCCTGCTGGGGGCCTGGGGCTCTGTGTGTGTGAACAGACACGTGCATGATATGGCTCCAGTAGGCTTCTGCTTTATACCCATTAAATGCACAAGACTGCATTAAACAGCCGGTGCTATCAGGTATGTTGGAGCATCCCATTAAATACAGCTGGGGGGGGGGGCGGGTGTACTGTGTCACGGCCCCTTTGAATCGTACAAGATCTGGCTCCATGTGCCAACAGCCTGAAGTTTGATAGCGCCTTTCACCTCAGTCAAATGCTTGGAAACGCATCCCAAGAAAATCATCTGAAGGGGAAAAGCTGGGAAGAGGGGTCTGCTTTGGCATGAACTATAAGCAGGGGATTAAATCCAGAGCACCATAGATGATGAACGAAAGGAGATGGGACAAGAACATTAGCATGCACCTGTTAGCGCGGTGTCTGTTGTCACCGATAATGGGGTAATGAAGACTTGGTGGCAACACAGAAGCGGTCATGGTATAGAAGGAGAGGGGCGCCTGGGTGGCTCAGTTGGTTGAGTGTCTGACTCTTGATTTCCGCTGAGATCATGATCTCAAAGTTCATGAGACTGAGCCCCGTGGAGCCTGCTTGGGATTCTCTCCCTCTTTCTCTGTCCCTCCCTCCACCTCTCAAAACAAGCAAGTTACCATTAAAAAATTATATAAAAAAAGGAGAGACCACTGCACACATAGAGCGATACAAAACATATTGGAGTGGATAAGACTACAATGGGGCACTGCAAAAGGTGTCACTGATATGCATCCGCCCCCCCCACCACTGTTATTGTTTTAGTGTCCTTATTCCAGCCCAGTCATCAAACAAAGCCTCGAGGATGACAGGCCCCAGGAACACCTGAACCAATCCCAGGGCTGCAAGGGGTGCTGGGGTCAGGGGCATGTCTACCCTGTGATGATGTCACTGAGGGGGCACAGATGCCTGGCTCTGGCTTACAACCGAGAGTGGCCAAGCCACACTGTGCACTCTCTGACCTGCCCAGGGGAGGACCCCTGCACTCTGGGATGAACGACTCACCAGGCCTTGGCACACACCAGACCTGCCTGCCTGGTGGCCTCCCAGCACCACGTGGCTCTCCTTGTGCTGCGATTCCTCTAGGAGGGGACTGGGTTGCTCACTGCTGCACTCCTAGGGTCAGCCCCCCCACCTGGCATATTCATAGTGGGTGCTTGGTCAAGATGTGTGCTGTTCAAGTGACTCAGTAATGCAGGTGAGAAGCAGTGAAGCCTGAGACTAAATAGTGCAAAGGGGATGTGGCTAACATACATGTGGAAGGGATTCAGGTGGTAGTCAGTGGGGAGGAAGAAGCAGGGGAGATGTCTGGGGTCCTGGCCCAGGAAGGATGATGGGGCCACTTCTCCCTGCCTGCCCCCTCATCTCATCCCTTAGCCTTCCCATCTTACAGATGAGGAAAGTAAGGCTCAGAGAGTGAATGGTCAGTGCCCAGCTCACAAGCTAAGTACCCAGCAGAGCTGAGACTTGAGCACAGGTGTGTCTGGGTCCTGGGCCCTGTTCTGTCCACCAGCCCACATGGGCACTGATGTTGGCATCCCCAAACCACAGCCTCCAGGGGACTTGGCTGGCAGAGGGATCACCGCGGCCCCTCCTGGGACAGGCCAGCCCTTCCAAACATTGTGTTTGGCCTGTGGGTGCCAGCCTCAGGTGCTGTGTCTCTTTCCCACCCCAGACCCTAGTTCCGGACCCAAGTCCATCCTCCTGGTGCCTCCATCTGTTGAGTCTGCCTTCTCAGCATCCATTTCCTTTCCCTTCTGGCCAGAACACCAGGGTTTTGCTTGGGGAAATAACCACCACACTCTCTAATGAACACTGAACATCCTGGTGAGACTGTCAGGAAGGCTATGCCTTCAGCGGGCCAAAGGGTGGGCACCATCACAGGCTGGGCCAATCAGACGCTGCCATACTAAAAAATGCACCTGAAGGGAACCTGACCCGAAGAGGCCTAACCCCTGAAGGCAGGCTTCTGAGTCACAGCTTCCCCCAACTAGGCATGCACTTCAGGCTCCATGTCCCTGCTCACATCCCCTACTCTGGCTGCCCAGCCCACACCTGTCAGATGCATCCGTCTCTTCACATTCAGGTCTCCAAGCCCAGTATCTGGAGGTCCTGGGGCACTCCTGACAGTTATGAGGCAGCCAGTCTGCATGGCATCTGTAGAGGGGGGGAAGGCCTCCCTGGAGACCCACCCTGCAGGTGGGCATCCTTCCTTCTTGTGTTGCACGCGGTTCAGAACCGGAGCCCACTGGCGGCCAGGATCTAGTGCTGGACATTTTGGGACTGTGTGGCCTGAACCTAACTCCTTTATGGGAGACAGGGGGAAGTGTCTGCAGGGACAAGTGTTGGACCAGGTGGGATTATAAGGAAGGCCCAGACCCAGAGGATAATCTTTCTTTCATTTCCTGTTTTTTTTTTCTTTTTTTTTTTTTAAGAGGGAGTGAGTGTGAGAAGGGGATGATCCCACGAACCTGGGATCATGACCTGAGCAGGACACTCAACCGACAGAGCCACCCAGGTGCCCCTCATTTCCCAGCTTAAAAAAAATTTTTTTTAAACTTTTACGCAGTTTTGAGAGACAGAGAGCACGAGCAGGGTGGGGCAGAAAGAGAGAGGGAGAGAGAGAGAATCTTAAGCACCCAGTGCAGAGCCTGATGTGGGACTTAATCTTACAACCATGAGATCATGACTTGAGCAAGAGTTGGACACTTCACTGACTGAGCCACCAAGCGCCCTAATAATTATTTTAAAAAAGTTTTTAACATTTATTCATTTTTGAGAGACAGAGACAGAGTGTGAGTAGGGGAGGGGCAGAGAGAGAGGGAGACACAGAATCCAAAGCAGGCTCCAGGCTTTGAGATTCCAGCACAGAAGCTGACATGGGGCTTGAACCCACTAATCATGAGATCATGACCTGAGCCAAAGTTGGACACTTAACCAACTGAGCCACTCAGGTGCCCCCCTTTTTTTTAATTAAAAATTTTTGTATGTTAGCCAATTTGACAACAAACTATATTAAAAAAATACAACAGACATTCCTTGTTTCATGCAAATTTTTTTTTAACATTTATTCATTTTTGAGAGACAGAGACAGAGTGTGAGTGGGGGAGGGGCAGAGAGAGAGGGAGACACAGACCAATAATTATTTTTTAAATAAAAGGATGCATTAGTCTACAATATCATATAGAAAACAAAAAGTGGAGTAACAAAGTTATCATAATACAGGATTTTATAATTGCTCATGTACATATCTTTACCAGAGATGTTTATATGGCTTCAAGTTACTAATTAGTGTCCTTTCATTTCAACCTAAAGATTCCCTGTGGTATTTACTGTAGAGCAGGTATAGTGGTAATGCACTCCCTCAGCTTTTATTTATCTGTGAATGTCTTAAGGTCTCCCTCATTTTTGACATACAGTTTTGCTACATATAATTGATAGTTGATAATTGTTTTACTTTCAACACTCTGAATAGATCAACCCACTGCCTTCTGGCCTCCAAGGTTTCTGATGAGAAATCTTCAGATAATCTTATTGAGGATTCCTTGTATGGGACAAGTCACTTTTCTCTTGCTGCTTTCAATATTCTGTCTTTAGACAGTTTGATAATATGTTTCAGTGTGGGTCTCTTTGTATTTACCCTACTTGGAGTTCATTATGTTTCTTGTATGTTTATATTTATGTCTTTTATCAAATTTGGGAAGTTTTGGGCCACTAGTTCTTCAAATAATCTCTCTTCCCCTTTCTCTCTTTTCTCTTTCTGGGACTCTAGCAACATGCATTGCGGTTTACTTAATGGTGTCCCCCAGACCTGTTAGGTTCTGTTCATTTTTCTTTAATCTTTTCCCCCCTATTCCTCAGAATAAATAATTTTAATTGTCCTATCTTCAAGTTCACTGATTTTTCTGTCTGCTCAAATCTGCTTTTTACACACTTGTAGTGAATTTCTAATTTTAGGTATTGCATTGTTCTTTTTCAAGATTTCTTTTTGGTTTCTTTTTATGTTCTCTCTTTATTGACATTTCTATTTTATTCATACATAGTTTTCTTGGCTATCCACCTTTTTTTCAATCGTTTTTTGTTTATTTATTTATTTATTTAGAACAAGCAAGGGAGGGGTAGAGAGGGAGGGAGAGAAAATCCCAAGCAGGCTCCACACTGTTAGTGTGGAGCCTGACATGGGGCTCAAATCCACAAACTGTGAGATTATGACCTGGGCCGAAATCAAGAGTCAGGCACTTAACCTACTGAGCCACCCAGGTGCCCCAGGGATGGCTTCTTTGATTAATTTCCTCCCTTTAATTTTCTATACCTTCCTGTTTATTTGTAGGTCTTGTGATTTGTTGTTGTTGTTGAAATGGGATGTTTGAGTCTTATAATGTGGTAACTCTGGAGGTGAGATTTCTGCAGGGTTTTATCTATTTCTTTTTAAAAAAATTGTTGTAGGGTGCCTCTGGGCTGGGATATACATTTAAGGTCCTTTTGGGTCTTTTCTGAGCCTATGCCTTTCTCTGCATGTACAGTAACTTTCTAAATTCCCTTGTATATGTGGTTGGTTCTAAATAACCAAATCCTTAAAAGTCCAGCTTCTAAAAGGAGAAAAAGGAAGAAATGAAGGGGGAAAACAATAGGCCCTTGAAGTCCCCTGGAAGCCTCTTCAGCCAGTACAGATTGCAGCAATGGTGGCCTGCCTCTGTATCTGCACTTTTGTGATCAGAAACAGCAATAAGCATCAGATCCTCCAGAATTTGCAGACAAGACCCTTATTGTCCACCTTGGCTCCCACAAGCTGTGGGTAAACTATTCCAGGAACCTGTGTATGGCTGCCTGTCATGAGGCTGGGTGGGGTGAGGTGGGTGGAAGATGGGTAGCTGCTACTGTGCTATGATCTTAAATTGACCAAAATTAACTGAACATTTCCAAGCATTCTGATGGAAGCTGCAGGTCTTTGAACAGGCTCCAGAGTTCTAAGATAGTTACACCAGATGGATTCTGCCAGTTCAGCTGTCTGGCTGAAAAGTCTTGGTGCTTCCTGCTCCACTGTCTTCCCTGATACCCTCCTCTTCCCATTATATCTTTAACTGCATATTGGTATTGGATTTTACATGTGGGTTTTATATCTCATTAGTTCTAACAGTCTTGTTTTTCCAGAAGGCAGTTATGTCTACAATTCATGGTAATTTACTCTTTTCCTTTCTGGTGGTTAAACCTCACACACTTTTCTTATCATAACACATTGGACAGAACTTTTCAGGAGAAACAAAGAGAATAGTGCTGGTGAGAATAAGCATCCTATACTGTTCTATCTTACTGTCAGGGCCGGGTGTGCCGTGGGATAGAGCTCAGAGCCCTTTTAGGATGATGTTCCTAGTCCCCCTGCAGCTTTTTGGGAGGAGCTGAGGCACACAGCTCCTGGCACTGTGTGTGTCCCGAGAGCCCCAGCTCTCTTCCTTCCCTTGACATGAGAAAGAGTGCCTACTCCTGTCCAGCTATACCTCTGCAGAGTCCATGTTTCAGCATTGTTCAGTTTTACTTCTATCTGTGCAGGGCCTGCAGAAGCTCCAAGAAGAGGCCTGAATTACAGGTTTCCTCATAGGGTCCACATCAGACTCGCTCCCCAGATAGCATATCTGAAGCTCCAGCCAGACCAGGGCATTATTAAAAGAGTCAAATGGGCATCTTTGCTTGGGACTACTTCTGCAGGAACAGGGACAGTCCCTGTGTCCTTGGTTGGGTGGTGGTGGTGGGGGTACTGAACTTGGACTCTTTTTCAAAGGTCTTGGGCAAAGTGCCTGCTCCACCTGACCTGGACAGTTTCTATGTCCCAGGTTTCAGTTCAAGAGAAAACATGTGTCATGCGCTATGTGGCTTTTGTTCTCATATGTCACCTAATCCTTAAAACAACACATGGGAATGATTACCTACTTTATAGATGAGAAAATCTGGACCCTAAAAGGTAAAGCAGGATGGGCAGGGTTATCAGCTCAGTGACTAGTACCCTAGGCCCCTGGGCTCCTGACTCTAGGCCCAGCTCTTGGCCCTGTCCCTGGGAGGGGAAACTGGTACAACCTGAGCAGAAGATAGATGTGGTCTAGAGATTCAGCAAAGGAGTGGGGCTCAGGGGCAGGGAGCTTGGGGAGGGCAACCTGAATATTGAGAACCCCAAAGTGGCCTGGCTTCCAGGAAGCAGGGAGCCCACTGAGCAGCCCCTAATGGACTCAGCTGAAGAAGAGACCTCAGTCAATAGCCAAGTTCTTCCTGACTCTCATAGGAACCTTAGGGGAGAAAAGAGTCCACCCTGGGTAGGGCCCTGGACCATGTCAACTCATGCCTGCTGCTCTGAGCAGTGGCAGTATCTTGTCCAGTGTCCACAAAATGCTGTGGTCCTCCACTTCTCCCTCCCCAACAAAGCCTGGGGCTGAGGCACTCATCTCATTCCAATTTGGGCCCCATAAAGGGCTCTTCCCTGTTTCCTGGTGTCTGAAAGGATGCCATGGAGGTATGAGGGCCTCCCCCAGGCATGAGCCCAGGGGTTCTGCTTGCCTCAGCTGGGAATGCACCTGGCTTTGCCTTCAGGAGGCCACCCAATAGACCTGGCTGTGAGGGGAGGACTGGCTTCAGTTATTTTTATGCGCCATATGGCTCTCAGCTCCTGCTGACAGAACCTGCTGCTTCCACATCTCAGGAAGCTCCTATGTCTGCAAGCTCAGGGTCCAGCTTGCAGCCAGTCTGCCACATGCAGGTTGATAGCACCAAGACCCACCATAGGCTGGTAACTGAAAATAGAGCTCTTCAAAGAGGGAACAGTCGGCCCCTCTGTTGCTCCATAATCTATAGGGTCCCTCACTCTTGGTCTCCATCCTCAATTATTTCCTGAGGACACACTTCTATAAGGAGAGCCATTGGGCTGAAGAATGGTAGTCCTTTCAAGGGGATCAAAATATACTGCCCGATTGCTCCCCTGAACCACAGAGAAGGGGTTTTGTTTTGGATTCCCAATCGTCATGCTTCCTTACTTC
The DNA here is from genome assembly GCF_018350195.1 of Panthera tigris. NCBI lineage: Eukaryota > Metazoa > Chordata > Mammalia > Carnivora > Felidae > Panthera > Panthera tigris. Next base: position 89,769,835 of record NC_056660.1, on the reverse strand, counting down.
CTGGGACAATTTCTCACCACTGGATGGAATCCTGGTTAGGGTGGGGTGAGGGGTTAACTAAAGCCTGGCCAGTGAGAGTTCAGCATCCCCTTCTCCCATCCCTGAGCAGGGACCTGGGTTATCTAATCAGAATAAATCCTGGGCCTTGTTTGGAGATCAACCCAGAGATGATCCCTCGATATTTTTTCCTCTCTATACTTTTATTATTTTATTAAAAAAATTTAATGTTTATTCATTTTTGAAAGAGAGAGGAAGAGACAGAGCATGAGAAGGGGAGAGGCAGAGAACAATGGTGACACAGAATCTGAAGCAGGCTCCAGGCTCTGTGCTGACAGCTCAGAGCTGCACGTGGGGTTTGAAACCACAAGCCATGAGATTTTGACCTGAGCCGAAGTCAGATACTTAACTGACTGAGCCACCCAGGCACCTTATTATTATTTCTTAAAGTTTATTTATTTATTTTGAGAGAGAGAAAGTGTGTGCGTGTGTGTGTGTGTGTGTGTGTGTGTGAGCTCACGCACATGCGTGTGAGTGGGGGAGGGGCAGAGAGAGAGGGACAGGGAGAATCCCAAGCAGGCTCTGCACTCTCAGCACAGAGCCCCATGTGGGGCTTGAATTCACAAACCATGAAACCACGACCTGAGTCAAAGTCAAGAGCCAGACAACCGACTGAGTCACCCAGGTGCCCCTCCTCTCTTATACTTATACAAAAATTAAACACAAAAGAGTTTATAAATACATCTACAATTTAAATTATAACAATTTTTTAATTGTTAAAACTAAATGAACATCTGTGAACTGATATCCATCCAGGCTGATATAAAAAGCATTATTAGTACCTTAAAACCCCTTATTCACCTTCTGCAAACAAGCTGACCTCCTAACCCTCAACTCTAGCTGATGACCATCCTTTCATGCTAATTGTTTCCTTGCTTTTCTTTATAGTTCCACCTGTGTATCCATTCCAGACAATATACCACCTATTCTTAAAAACAGAGGGTAAGCACACTGGACAGAGGCTCCAGGAGAGGGTGAGGAGAGCACTCTCTGGGTCGTGGGCTGACTTCCCCTTCGCTGGGAGCTGACAAGGCCCCTTCTGGGGAAGTGGCAAGCAAGGTCACAAGTGAGTCTGGGGAAACACAGGGCTCTCCACAGCCAGGCGACTGGCAAGGCTGAGGTGTGCACTGGGCACCCGACAGAAGTATGGCCAGAGGGAATGGGCTGCCTTGTATTTTCCACTTCTGAGCCTGCCATGGCCCTCTGGCTCTCGGGGAAAGCCAAGAACTTCTGGGAGTGATACATGTGTCCTCAGCAGAGCACGAGGGGAGAAATCCTCAGCAGCACATGGTCAAGGCAAGCCAAGTCCTGATGAAAATCTGGGCCAACCTCTCATGGGTGATCTGTCCTTGGGTTAAGAGCATGGCCCGATGGAAGTGGCAGGGGAAGGGGGATCTTAGTGATGACCGTCTGTCTGTCTCTTGTGTCACACAGAGCCAGAACGGCTCAGCTGCCCCCACATCTGGAGCAGAGCTACTGATCTGGGATCACTCCGTCATCCTTTGAGGAATTCCCTCCTCACTTCTTTTACTGGGTCTCCTGCTTCCTGTATCTTGTCTCCTCATTTTTCTTGGCTTATTTTCATTTTGATGGAGCACGTCCTTCAGTAGCTTCTTGCGAATAGATACTTAGGAACAAAATTTTGAGACCTTACATGCCTGGGAATGTTCTTACTTTACCATCATACTTCTAGTATGTTTGAAAGCTCAGCAGGGTATAGAATTCTAAATCAGAAATCATATTTCTTGGGAATTTTGAAGACATTGTCTTGTGGCTTACCTCTCTGAGCTTTGTAGAATTTTTTTTTTTTTTTGGTTCTCAGTAGGATGACCGGTCATTCTGGCTTTCCCAGGACCATCCTGGCTTTAGCGTTGAAAGTCCCATTTCCTAATAAACCACTCAGTCCTAGGCAAATCAAGACAGTTGTTCATCCCAGCCCTAAGTGTCCTGAAATTTTACAATGATGCACCTTGGTATGGGTCATTTCCATCCCTTGTGTGGAGCACTTTCCAGATGGACTCAGGCCCTTCAGTGCTGGGATATTTTATTAAGTAATTTCACAGAAGACTTTCTTTTTTTTTTTTTGTTTGGGACTCTTAGTATTCATGTTGGACCTCTTGGACTTGTCCTCCAATTTTTTACCCTTTCTATTTAAAAAAATTTTTTTTAATGTCTATTTATTTTTGAGAGAGAGAGAGAGAGAGTGCAAGTGGAGGAGGGGAAGAGAGAGAGAGTGAGACACAGAATCTGAAGCAGGATCCAGGCTCCAAGCTGTCAGAACACAGCCCAACATGGGGCTCGGACCCACGAACCACAAGATCATGACCTGACCTGAAGTTGGACGTTCAACTGACTGAGCCACCCAGGTGCCCCTCTTTCCTATTTTCCATTAAAAAAAAAAACCATATCATTCTACTCTCTGAACATTTTTCAGTTTTGTATTCCAAACCTTCTATTGTTTATTTCTATTGACATGTTTTGAATTTCTATGATGTGTTTTTCCTTTGAATGTTCCTTTTCAAATGTATGACACTCTGTTCTTTTCTCACAGATGTAAAATCCTCTCTTACTTCTCTGAGGATATTAGTAATCTTATTTTTTAGTGACTTCATTTTATTAGAAATTTTCTTCTTCCTTCATTGCTTTTGTTTGCCCCAATTTTCCTTCCACCCTCATCTGTCTTGGTCAACATGTTCCCTGTTGGTAGTATTCCTCAGGTGTCCGGGAATATTCGGCTGTCACATAGAGACTAAGAAGCTGACTGGATATTCTGAGGGAGAGGGCAGGGCTTGCGGAGTAGCTCCTGGTGGGGAAATCATGGTGGGCTGCTTGGGGGAGGAACTCTAACAGGAGTCTGGAAAAGAAGCCATGGGCCTGACTCCTCGCCGGAACCAACCCCCTTACTTAGTCCACTGGGCTTTGACTTCTCAGGTCTGCTCTGTCATTGGTTACTCATCCACCTGCTTTCCAGCCTCCTAAAGTTTCTTGCTGTTGTTGCTACCCCATCCTCCCTGTGTGTGTGTGTGTGTGTGTGTGTGTGTGTGTGTGTTTAACAAAAGTGTATTTTAGTGGAGGTTTCAGTGGGGGCAGGGTGTTCAGCCTGTCCTCCTGATGCTCTCTTTCCAGCAGGAATGGAGGTTGAGCAGATGCAGGCCTGAGCTGCTGGTGGCCATTTGGTCACCAAGGGGAGGCTGGGAAGGCCCCTTTCTGCCCCTGAAAGGGGGTAGGGGGAAAAGCCTCGAGCACCGTGTTTGGGATCCAGCTGCACTCAAAGTTAGCCCCGGTGTTAGGCTTTTTTGTATATGACATAGTTGATTCCCTTTTTTGTTTTGTTTTGTGTTGGCCAACTTGACCTGGGCCGGTATCACCGGACGTGGAAAGAGTCTTGATGCCCCAAAATTGCTCCAGTGACACTTTGCCTACAGGGCTTGTGCCTGCCCACCTGTGGCCTCATTTATCCCATGAAAGGTGGAACTCTTTGGTAACTTGGAGGTACTCCCTGCAGATTCCCCCTAGTTCCTGGTGGCTCAGCGCAGCACCCCTCCCAGATCCCTCCTGCAAGAAGCCATTTGGCTCTGGCTGGGCCTGAGGAGCAGAGAGGGGTCAGTGAGGGCTCCGGGGTCCAGTCAAGGCACCATTTCCTTCCATGTGCACTTGGCCTCTGGGTACCCCCAGACTGGCTGCCCCCTGCCTCCCACACACCTGGGTATATTGTTCTGCAAACTCAGACATCTTTCTCCAGGCTGTGTGAGGGGTGGGCTCCACGCTGGGAAGAATGTCCTGTGTCGGTGACACACACTGGCCACTGCTTCACCGCCTGGGGTCACTCCACCTGGCTCCCTGTAGCACAGCCTCCAGGGACAGACCCTCAAGCTGCTCTCACACAGATCCCTACCTTAATGCAATTCCAGCATCATCCCCAGCATCCGTGCCAGCCTTGCGTCTGCGAGGAAAAAAACCTGGCTCCCTACCACAGATAAGCCATATACTATATGTCCGTCACCCATGATACGGTGTTAGAAAAGCCTTTAAAATGCCTTTAAAGGTAACAAATAGAAAGTTAACCTTGGGGCGCCTGGGGTGGCTCAGTCAGTTGAGCGTCTGGCTCTTGGTTTCAGCTTGGGTCATGATCTCAGGGTTTGTGGGTTCGGACCCGGCATCGGGCTCTGCACTGGCAGATTCTCTCTGACTCTCTCTCTGCCCCTCCCCTACTCGTTCTCTCTCTCTCAAAATAAATAAAAAAATTAAAAAAAAGAAAACAAAAGTTAACCTCTAGCTAGGAGCACAAGAGGGGGCAAAAACTGAGAAAAATATCTCCTTCGCTGAGTCTCTTGGCAGCAATAATCCACACACGGCTTGAGAACCTGCCTGTGAAAACCTGGCAGATCCCTAGGGTGGATTCAGAGGTACTTCCCACAAATGCTTTAAGGCGTGTTTGCCTTGGCATGCTGTTATTTACATACACATCCACGGCATCCGTATTTACGGCATAAAGGTGGTGGCATTAGAGAAATGTGTCAACGCGATGGACGACAGAAAACCTGAGCAGGGGTACATGCCTCCATTTGGCCCCTTCCCCTGGAAAGTCGTGGATACTGAAAGGAGGAGGGGCATCACTTAAGACCCTACCCCGCCTGCCCCCAGCCAGGCTTTGCTCAGAGCCCCGGAAAGGATGTGAAACAGGCCTCTCCCAGGCCTCTGCATTTTATATGCCTGGGACAGACACCATGGGTACAGGCAGGTCTCCTCCACAGCCTCCAGGCTAGAGAAGTGTCTCCCAGGCTTGGGGGAGAGAGGGAGGGGTTGCAGAGAGCCATGGGGCTGAAACATGATTCACCTGCATGGCCCAGATGGGGCCACGGGGATTCCCAGGCTGAGGGGCCTCTGACATCAGTGCCTCATCCTAGTTTCCTACACTTTAGTGCCTTGGATGCAGCCTGGAGGGCAGATGTCCAAACAGACCTTGATCTGCACTCCCAGGTGGGTGGGGATTGCCAGGACTCTAAAGAACAGCTGGAGGGCAAGAGAGGTCAATCAGATACCATCTGCCCTCCGCTGGGCTCAGCCCCTGAAACCAATCTGCCGGGAGCACCGTCCCCTCACTTCACCTGGCTGATTCCCCATCATTCAGGGCTTGCTGGGATGTGTCTCCCAGAGGGGACCTCTGTGATCTTGTGATTCATAATAAGAAATACATTCATCCCACGGGGCACCTGGGTGGCTCAGTCGGTGAAGAGTCCAACTTCGGCTCAGGTCATGATCTTGTGGTTTGTGAGTTCAAGCCCCAGGTCAGGCTCTGTGCTGACAGCTCAGAGCCTAGAGCCTGCTTCGGATTCTGGGTCTCCCCTCTCTCTGCTCCTCCCCACTCATGCTCAGTCTCTCTCTTTCTCCCTCTTTCTCTCTATCTCTCAAAAATAAAAAAAAGAAAAGAAAGGGGAAGGAAGGGAAGAAAGAAAGAAAGAAAGAAAGAAAGAGAAAATGGTAAACTCACTGTCAGTTTGGTGGCACTTCAAATTCTGCTCTTTTTCTCCAGACTGCCTGCTATTATTTACTTTTCCAAGTCCCCAAATAGCTGTTCCATGCATTCTGTCAGATTTGAAGGTGCATTCAGTGGGAGAGGTAGAATGGAGCCATCCTAGAACCAGAACCCTGGTATTTTTATTTTTAATTTTATTCTTTTTACAAATTAATAATGCTTGTTTTTGTTGCATTACTTTTTTTTGTTTTGTTTATTTTGTATTAGTTTTGAGAAAGAGAGAGGCAGAGAGGGGTTGGGTGGTAGAGAGAGAGGGGGACAGAGAATCCAAAGCAGGCTCTGTGCTGATAGCAGAGAGAGCCAAGCAGGGCTCGAACTCATGAACCGTGAGGTCATGACCTGAGCTGAAGTCGGGCACTTCACTGACTGAGCCACCCGGGTGCCCTGTTACGTTAGTTTTTATAGTCACTTTCTATTTATGGTGATTTAGGTAGGAACATAAACTTTCATTATAAGATACATTCATTTTAATAAATAAGTCGATTTTACAAAAAAACAGTAAGACTACACTGGACCTATCTGCCTGCTTGCTGTGCCCAAAACATGCTGTCCACACTGCCACCTCCAAGTCAGGCTCTTCATGGTCTCCTCTGTTTTAGAGCACCCTTCTCCTGTTCCCCTGGGAGGTCCAGATGCCATGTCCCCTCCCAGAAGAGACCTTCAGAACTGCAGCGGACAGGGGGCAGGGGCCAATGACTGCATTTGGAGGATGCACAAAGGGTCCTCTGAGCCAGTGGGTTCCCCGAAGAGGACATGTCCGAGGGTTGGTCTGCTGGGAGAGGAAGAGCTGTGTCAGGTGGATGTGTGGAGCAAGGGAGTGTGCAGGCACCTCACTGTGCCTCAGTTTCCCCCCATGCACAAGGAGGCTAACAAGCCTGTGTAAGCTTGGAGAGCTTGGAGTGATGATTGGCACCAGCGTTGGTGACATCCCGTGACATGCCTGGGCCTTTCCCTAAAGTCCTTCTCGTGGCCCATGAGCTCCCACCTCTCTGACCTTGTGTCTAATTCCCCCGCCTGCCCCCCACACCGCCCTCTGGCACACGCTGCACTCATTCCTGCCTCGGAGCCCTGTGCTTGCTGTGCCCTCACTGGGAATGCTCTTCCTCCAGACCCTCACCTACTACCGTCCATCAGAGCCCACTCACTGTGCCCTGGGCCCCGTTTCGTGCGCCTGTGGCATTCATCGAGTGTGAAGTTAACAGGCGTCTTTTTATCTACTTGTTTATCTGCCTTCCTCCCCACAGGGCTGTGAGCTCCTTGGGGATACAGCTTTGTCCGTCCTGCTCAGGCATCTGGAACAGAGCTCAGGCAATCAACACTTGCTGGCCGAATGAATGCATGGATGGATGGATGGATGGACAGATGGACGGCTGAAGGAATGACAGTCACCAGGAGGTGACTGGATGCAGGGGCCGATGGAGGAGAATGGAAAAAGGGCTCCGCAGCGTCTGGCCACCAGCCGAGGTTGACAGCGGTGACCAGGCTGCTCTGCGGCCTGGCCAGCAAGGCAGCAGCTGTCAGGGAGCAACATGGCCTGTTTTGTGCAGGGAAACAAGTGTCTTATTTACCATCATGGAGAATGACTATCAGACTGTGTGAAGAACACATTTGCCACTGAGTCGTGTAAGGGGAGGGCCAGGCATGAAAGCGCTAACTGTTCCTCCGCTGAGATGCTTTTAGCTCCACCAGCCCCCTGCTAGGCCACTCTCCCAGCACTGCCTGCCTCATCCCTGCAGGACCACTGCCCTGGCTGTCTCACCGCCCTCCTGTGACCACCCAGGGTCAGATGCTCGAAGTTTCCTCTCCCACCAAACCTTTCAATGGCTCCTGTGGCCTCAGCCCTCCCTCCTTGCCATCCTGCACTGGGGCCCCCCAGACCTCCACCTGCCTCCTCTGGCCTGCACCCCCTCTCTGTGTGGCACCTGCTCATCCGCTCATGTTCCTCTCCTGCTCCCCTCGTCCTCAGGGCTGAGTCGCCAACATGTTGGCAGCTGTGGGAGCTGTCCCCAGGTCCAACCTGGGTATGTGTGTCTCCCTCCTGAAAATAGAGTCAGGAGGACCCCTCTGTGGCTCCTGCCCGGTGTGGGCCTGGAGGCAAGGGGCTCTCGTAAGCACCGCAGAGCCTCTCCAAATTGAAGCCCTTGAGTCCCAGACAGCAGGGGACAGCCTGGGTCAGAAGGCCACAGCCCTGGCTCCAGGATGTGGGGACCACACTGTGCGACACTGGCCATGGCCCTCCAGTCTGGGTATCCCCACTCCCTTAATTTCTTTGGGGAGGGAGCACATAGTGGGAGCACAGAGGAGATAAACCACCCTGTGCTGAAGATGTGTAGCTCCTGGGCCACAAGAGCTTGGGATTTTTCAGCTTCCACAGCTGTAGCCACAAAGGGAAGGCTCAGACAGATCTGGAAGAAAGCATCAGCCATCTGGGGGCACACAGCCTGGAGTCGGCAGGGCAGGGGGCGGCCACCAGAGTCACGGTCCTCTCTCCCCACAGCCTGGAGCCAACATAGTCCCTGAGAGGGCAGGAGACCCTGGGGTTGACTGGCACCCCAGGGAACTCAGAGCCTGCCTTTTGGGCTGAGGGGCTTGTCTTCAGGCATGCTTACAACCCTGGGTACACTGACTTCACGGCCCTGTCTCCTCCACTGTGGGTCAGCCTGGGCCACCCGCTCACCCGGCAGAGATGCTGCCCATAGCTTGCCAGAGTCTGGGACAAAAATAGCCAGTTCCATCTCTGCATGTCTGCATGAGTCACCCACACCTCCTGACAAACACCTCTCAGGCGCCTTCAGGGATGGGGAACAGTTGGCAAAAATAAATGCTTTGTTTTCTCCCTGCAGCTTCTGGGAGTTGTCTGAAAGAATGGTCTGGAGAGGTAAGCCTGTGGGACCCAGAGACTGGTGCTGTGACCAAGGGGGGAGGCAGCGTGTGGCTCGCTGGGGGTCTTCCTCGCTGTCTGGTTGTGAGACAGCCCCCTCACCTGTCTGAGCCTCAGTTTCCACCTGTAAAGTGGGTTCATAATACCCTCCAATAGGTGGGTCCACTGGGGTTGGGAGCAGGCATCAGTGTACCCTGCCCCGTTGCACATGAAAGGGGGCCAAGGAGGACCAGTGGAGCTACCTTGTCTATGACAGGACACACTGAGGCCCCCGTCATGCCCAGACAGCTGGGTGGTCGTCCCAGCCTACTCTTGCACCTCTACCCATGCAGGAATGTCCCCCCAGCCCAGGCTTCCTGACCCTCCATTGCCACTTGCATTGTCTTGCTCCCTCTGAGTCTAGACCCAGGGCCTGGCCACATGAGCGTGGGGCTGTCCTGGTCAGGGCCCGGGGATCACAGGATGGCTAAGGAAGTGGGGCCCAGAGGTCCAGGGACGCCCAGCAGCCAGGACAGAGTTGAGGCTGCACAGACATCACCCTCTGGAGCCATTCATTTCCTTCTAACTGGAGATGTCTGTCAAGGTTCTGGAAAATCTTCAAGGACAGAGAAATCATTTCATTTCTGCCCTGAATTTGGTAATCTGGGGGAATGAGTTGGAAACTGCAGGTTGTTGTTAATGGTGACCTGTGACTGGGATCCACAGGTATGGGGGCCACTCATATGGGGAAGTCCCAGGGGGTCAGTGGGCAAGTGACCAGGACAGGGGCTCCTAGCCCTTCTCCCCATGGACAGGAGGAGTTGGAGACCTGTTGTGAGCCCAAGTGAGGCCTGAGTGACACCGGGAAGGGCCACTTAGCTGAAAATAACTCCAAGAAGCAAGAAGCTGCCTTTAAATACTTCTCATTCTTGCTATAAGAGGGGGCTCTCGCAGCTGAACTTTAACAAATTCGTCATCATCTTTTCTCGGAAGAACAAGGATGGATGAAGTCATCAGTGTTATAATAAAACAAAGAAACATACTGTTTTTCTCCGGCTTCTCTCAGAAACATCCAGCAAACAGAGAAAAGGCCGTTGTCAGAAAGGCTGGGACGACATGTGCATGTGTGCATCTGAACCACCCCCCCCAGCTTGGCGGCTACACTCGCAATTGTGGGTTCAGTCCCCGTCCTGGGCTGCAGCCAACACCCAGGCTGCATGTGCACAAACACACCATTGTGAATCTGCTGTCCCCAAGATTTGCCGAAAAGCAGTTTCATCCTTCTCTGCATTTCACAGAAGGGGAAACTGAGGCTCAGGAAGAGGACCTGACCCATGCTAGGTCACTCAGCTGGAGCATGATGGGGACAGAATGGCCCCCACCGCTTCCAGGGACTCAAACTGATAGCAGGCTTTTACTGTCTTCTGCAAGCGGGTCCAGAATAGCCTGAAACAGGGACTGACTGTGACTTGGGAGGATCTCTGCATGGAGACCCCAGGCAGCTCGTGTGGGGAAAGGCTCAGGAAGGATGAAGGATGGCAGGCTACACTGACCACAGGCCCTAGAGGCTGTCCCCCTGCACAGGGTCAACCCCAGGAACCCAGGAAAAATGGAGTCTCCCTAGCCACCGTCCTGAAAGATGGTCAAGGAGGCAGCTGGGTTAGAACCTGAATCCTGGCTTGAAGGCCACATGGTCGTGTCCACCACTGCAGAAGCCAGCAAGTCCCTGCCTCAGAGGCCAGGCCGTCTCACCACTGGGGGAAGAGCCACCTGCTCAGCTGCGGGCATTGGACATTTGTCCCTGCTCTCTGCCTCCAGGGGGCTCACAGATGCTTCTGATCTTGGTCAGCCTGCATAATTCTGATGCTCAGGCTGGCAAGAACCTTAAACCAGCGAGGTCCCTGATTTGAGGCCACAGACTTGGGTCCTCACCTGGAGCCTCCTAACGAAGTGGCCACCAGTGCACTGCCTCGTGCTGGTGGAGGGGAGGGTACAGCTGTGAACCAGCCACTTTGCTTCAGACAAAGTCACAGTCCAAACATGGCTGATACACATGTGCTCGAACATGAGCATGTGATATCAGAAAGCACCACAATGCCTTGGAAGAAAGGGGTCTGGAGCAGTCGCGAGGGGGAGGAGCCGTCATCGTGATCACAACAGCAGGAGTCTGGGCTCATTGCCTCCTCTCCAGCAGCCGGCACTGTCACCTGCACTTGCCCATCTGCATGAGGCTGCTCTTGTTCTGTTCCACATGACGAAATTGTGGTGCCTGACTTGCCCCTGCAGGCGAGGGAGCCGGGCTGTGGTGGTGTGTGACTCAGAACCCAGCTCATCCCACCTCCTCCGTGGTGAGCCCTGGGCTACAGGTGGCAGCGTGTGGAGTCCCTGAGGGGTGGTGGAGGAGCGAGGAGCCCCACCAGGAGGGGGGCCTTCCCAGGATCGGGGACACCTGTATGCCAGGTACAGGTGGGTGACACGGACAGGGCTCCCCCTGGGCACACCTGTCCTGGGCAGCGCCTAGGGTCCCTCCAAGAACCCTGAAGCCTCAGGCTTAGGGCCTTTGGGAAATGGTCCCTCCATTTCAGCGTTTGTTGAATGAGGCACTCCAGGGTTAGTTTGCGGGTATTTCCAGGCCTGACTGCTTCCTGCACAGCTATTCAGTCAATCACGTTCCTCATATCAATCCACGTTTTAAAATCATCATCGTCCTGGGGCACCTGGGTGGCTCAGTCAGTTGAGCGTCCAGCTCTTGACTTCAGCTCAGGTCATGATCTCATGGTTCGTGGGTTTGAGCCCCTCACTGGGCTCTTTGCTGACGGCTCTTTGAATCCCTGCTTGGGATTCTCTCTCTCTACCCCTCCCCTGCTCGAGTACACACACTCTCTCTCTCTTTCTCTCTCAAGATGAATGAATAAAGTTAAAAAAAATGTTTATAAAATTAGCATCGTCCTTACCAACAGTATCTATGACCTCATGGGTCTAATGTGCTGGCTGTATGCTTTTCAAAATGTGTTAAAATAACCACATCAACACGTAACAATGACTGAACAGTGAACAAACACATGGCTGTATTTAATCCTCAGTCCAGCCTGAAGAGGCAGCATCACTGGCTGCCAGTGGGGTGGGTTTTGGGACCTCCTACGCTGGGGTCTCTTAGGCAAACCAAGCTGGCTCCTTGACATGCCTGAGCCTTGCAGGAAGCCTGGACCTCAGCCGGTGACACCCTTGGGCAGCAGATGGCCCTTGAGGCAGAGGCCACACCCTCCCCGCAGCCCTCCTGGCTTCTGTGGGCTCCTGCAGATGAATGGCCAGGGAGGGCACTGGATGAGCCAGCCTCAATGACTGCCTGCTTCATTCTTGCAAAGACTCAGCTTGAGTGGCCATCCATCCTGTCATCAGGGCAATGACTGTGGGCTCTGTGTGGACCGTAGGCCAGGCCAGGTGTCACCCATTACACCTCCTGGCCCTGTCGGGCTGCACCAGGGAGGAATTGCTGCTGGTCCAGACAGGCCCCGCCGCTCAGGTGACAGGGGGGCCCTGGTTTGCTCAGGCTAGTATCTTTCTTCAGAAAAGATTTAGCCACACAGATTCAATGAAAACATTGTTGCTCTGGCAATCACTTGGCAGAAGCCAGTGCCTGCGTGCATCCCCTCCTGGCACACCTTGGTAAACCTGGCTTCCTGGAGGAGGGGGCTGCAGACAAGAGAGGCTTCCAGGGATGGATGGAACCGGGGTGAGGGCAGTGAGACCCTCGGGGTGAGAAGGAGGGGCTGGGTGAGAGGCAGCGATGGGGAGGCTGGCCTAAGGGCCATAGAACTACTGGGGGCTACTTCCAGAAACATCCACCCTGGGGGAAAGCATGCCTTTGGGGCCAGCTGTGCATCAGACCCCTGACTCAGCAGCCCCAGTCCTTTCCCTCTTGGGGCCTGCCCCCCTCCCGACACAGGGGCTTGTCTGCCTTAGTCCCTTAGTACTCAAGCTGAGTTCACGGAGTGCTCAGGCTCCGCTCACCTAGCAGCTTCCCTAAGGAAGTAGGCTGTTAACTGGCTCCATTTTTAGCCTCCTCTCAGCTCCAGCAGCCCCAGTGAGGGCACTCAGGTGAGTGTCTGCATGATCCCTCCTGCCAAGCTGCAGCAGTTAATGGATTGAGGAAGGCCAGGGGGCGGCAGGTGCCAGAGGGAGGCTAGGTTTGCCTCCAGGTTTCACGCCAAGACCTGACCCTGCCGCGGCTGCCCAGGGTCCCCGGCCTCTGTGGCTTCTGCTTGCCCATCATCTGTCCCTCCTTCTTCTGTCAACAAAACCCATTTTGTCCTTCCTCTCTTGTCTCAGGTAGAAGGTTCCCACGGCTCTGGTAGCCACTCCAGGCAGGAGCTGCCTTGACCTGCAATGGTTTGAGATGGGCATGTGATCCAGGCCTGGCCACTCAGCATATTTCATCCCTCCAGCTTTTGAAATCGATTCATGGTAGGCACGTTACCTGGTTGGGCCACTGCACTCTGTTCTTGGAACATGTATTTGAACTGTCAGAGCAGACACTCTGTCTTTCTGCTCAGGTCATGGAAAGCATAGGAAATAAGTGTGAAGCTGCTGGGGCTTCCTTGTAAGAGGAACCCATGTGGAGAAAGCAGAGCCAAAGGCAGAGAGACTGAAGCCATGTCCTAGATCTAGCCATGCCTGAAGTCCATCCCCTGGGCTTTTTATTTACAGACACAAACAAATTATCCCTTTGAGCTTAAGTCTGATTGAGCTGAGCTTCTGCACATGCAATATGAAGAATCATACTACCCCAGACTCTTGAGATGGATGGAATATGCCTATCTGGAATATGCCGTCACCAGTAGGCAGGAGCTGTGCTGAATTGGCAATGGCCTATGGGACCAGAGGGTAGAGGTGGGCTTGGTCCTTGTTGGCCAGGACACTCTGAGGAGGTCACTTTCCCTCTCACATTCTTGTCTGTAAAATGGGCCTAGTGACCCCAGCTCCCAGGCTGATGTGTGGAGGTGACATCTGGTCAAACTCAATGGCAGGAAGAACCAGCCTTGGGAAGGACATCTGGGGACTGGGAGGAGGGTGTGTGGAGGGGGCCAGCTAGTGCCAAGGCCCAGAGGAGGGAGTAAGCCAGGAAGGGCAAGGTTACTATGGCTGCAGCAGGGTGATAGGGACCCTTGCATGGGGCACAGGATGGGGAGGAGGTAGGTTTGGTCAAGTGCTGCAGGATGGCCTGGAGGGTCTCTGATGGGTCTCTGACTGTTGGGAGAAGACCAGGTGGAGGGAGAGCCAGGAGTATGGAATGAGCTGGAATTGGGGTGGAGAGTAGGGGCTGCAATCTGGACAGATTGGGAAGGTGAGGCCTACAGGTTATGCTGATGTTCAGATGGCAGGGGCATTGCTGATGGGAAGGTCACTCAGCTACTTGGGTAACACTTGGCCACCGGGGTGACTTGATGAAGATGAGGGAGACTGTAGGGAGAAGAGATTGGAGGGGTGGGTGGGGAGAGATGGGCACCACAGCGGGAGGAGGTTGGGGGAGGGGGTCTTGGAAGCCTGGAGGGGGGTGGTGCAGGACGGAAAGGCTGATCAGTGGGTCCAGGGTACAGCCAGGGGCAGGGGACCACAAGGCACAGTGACCCCACAGGTGATGCCTGAGGCTTTGAGGACCCTCCCCAGACCCCCTGGTGGATGGCATGAAGGCAGAAGCTGGCCTGGATCAACACCTTTGACCTTACACAGCAACTACTCAGGGACCCAATCCAGCGTTGGGGTGTGTGTGTAACCATCAGTAGCACCTCACCGGGCTGAACATGAGGGGAGCCCAGAAACAGAGCACTGACCAACAAAGTGTGAGCCCATTCTTCATACTACCTGGCCATCAGAGCAGTGCCAGAGTCTCTGAGAAGAATGTCTGCCAGCGGCGGAATGAGAAAAGCCAGTTATAATTCAGGCTCTGCTTTCGTAGGAACGGATCTTTGCAAAAGAAAATGACACTTCCATGTGCCCAGAGAAAAAGCCCCAGTACGTTCAACGATGAGAGGTATCATCTCATTTAATGGGCTAGTGAGGGGTTTTAATTTCTCATTTACTCCTTTCTGCATTTCTGACTTCTTTGTGTTCCTTCAAAAAGAAAGGAGAGAGCCAACAGGTGGTGGGGGTGAAGTGTGGGGCCTCAGGTGGGCGGGAGCGCTGGTCACTTTGCAGGCGCCAGGTGGAGGCCACCTACTGGGGCTGCACCTGTCTGCTGCTCTGGGAAAACCAGCCAATTCCACTAAAAGGCAACGGCCACTGGGTGGCTCAGTTGGTTAAGCGTCCAACTTCGGTTCAGGTCAGGATCTCACGGTTCGTGAGTTCAAGCCCTGTATCGGGCTCTGCACTGACATCACAGAGCCTGTTGGGATTCTCTCTCTCCCTAATTCTCTCCCTCTCTCTCTGTCCCTCCCCTGCTGTCTCTCTCTGTCTCTCAGAATAAATAAACTTACAAAATAAAAGGCAACAGTCTCCTCTCTCTCCAGGCTTGTATGAATTCGTGGAGGTAATAACATGCAGGTGCATGTAGGGCACATTCGTGTTTAACAAAAGGCAGGGATAACTGATTCCAAGTCATCTGTCAAAGCAGAGGCTGGCCTACGGGGTGGCCTGGCTGCTGCCTTCAGACACAATAGCTGCAGGGCCCCTCTCCTCTAAACCCAGAACTGCCACCACTGACCAGAAGTAGTCGGAAGGCAACCTGCTATTTGGGGGTTCGGATGGGTGTGTGCAAGCACTTTACAGTTTGCAGAGTCCTTTAACAGTTGTCATCACCCCTGGGTCCTAGGTCCCTGCCTACAGGCTCAGGGAGCTAAATTCTGGCCCCAAGCCGCCCCTCAAGCAGGTTCCACACTGTCAGCGCAGAGCCCGGCATGGGGCTTGAACTCACGAACTTGAGATCATGATCTGAGCTGAAATCAAGAGTCAGACTCTTAAGTGACTGAGCCACCCAGGCTTCCCCTGCCCCCAATTAGTTTAAAAGAATCAGAAAAAGTAAAAGGAATAAAGAGTACATGAAACAACTAAAACACATAGCAAGATGATTTAAATCCAATAATATCAATGAATACACTAAATGTAAATGGTCTCCACAACTGGATTAATAACCAGAAATTTTCAGATTGAATAGGAAAGCAAGAACCACATAGATGCTGTCTACAAGAACCCCTCTTTATTAAAAAAATTTTTTTTAATGTTTATTCATTTTTGAGAGAGAGAGAGAGACAGAGCATGAGCGCGGAGGGGCAGAGAGAGAGGGAGACACAGAATCCAAAGCAGGCTCTAGGCTCTGGGCTGTCAGCAAAGATCCTGATGCAGGGATTGAACTCACGAGCTGTGAGATCATGACCTGAGCTGAAGTCAGACGTTTAACTGACTGAGCCACCCAGCACCCCTGTAAGAACCCCTCTTTAAATATAAAGACACAAATAGGTTAAAAGTAAAAAGATGAGAAAAGGAAAGAAAGTTGGTATGTCCACATTATCATCAGACAAAACAGATTTCAGAGTAGAGGACATTATAATAGATAAAGAGGGCCATTTCATAATGGAAATTGCAGGTGAGATTTGAACACCACTTACTCATTAATGGACAGAACAAGTAAACAGAAAACCAGGAAGAATATTGACCATTCCAACATTACCAAGTAACTTAACCTGATTTATATTGATAGAACCCTTCACACAACAACAGCAGAATCCACATGCATATTTAACAAGACAGACCATATTCTGGGCCATAAAACAAATCTCAGTACATTTAAAAGGATTCAAGTCATAGAAAGTATGTTCTTTGGCTGTAGTGGAATTAAATTAGATACCATTAACAAACCTTTTGAGACTAAAAGATACGCTTCTAAATAACTTATTGGGGTAAAAGAAAAAATAATAACAGAATTTTAAAATATTTTGATCTGAATGAAGAAAGAAACACAACATGTCAAAGTATGTGGGATGCAGCTAATATGATACTTAGTGAAAATTTTACATATAAATGCCTATATTAGAAAAAAAAATAGGGGCACCTGGGTGGCTCAGTCAGTTGGGCATCTGACTTTGGCTCACGTCATGATGTCACAGCTTGTGAGTTCAAGTCCTGAGTAGGGCTCTGTGCTGACAGCTCAGAGCCTGGAGCCTGGTTGGGATTCTGTGCCTCCCTCTCTCTCTGCCCCTCCCCTGCTTGCACTCTGTCTCTCTCTCTCAAAAATAAATAAAGATTAAAAAAATAGATCTTAAATCATATACTCACATTGATGACCTCAGCTTCTACCTTCAGAAACTGGAAGAAGAACAAATGAAACACAAAGCAGAAGAAAGGAGATGATACTATTCAGAGCAGAAATCAATGGCGTATATGACAGAAACAACAATAGAGAAAAACAATGAAACAAAAAGCTGGTTTTCTGATAAGATTAACAAATTTAATAAACTTCTAGTCTGGCTAATAAGGAAAAAAGAGGGGATACACAAATTACCAATATCACAAATGGGAGAAAGATATTAATACAAGTCCTAAAGATATCAAAAGAATAATAAGGAAATGTCATGGACAACTTCATGCCAATCGATTGACAATTTAGGTGACGTGGAAAATTTTCTTGAAAGATACACACTACCCAATTTCACCAAACAAGAAAAAAATGGAAATTGTAGTTAAAAACCTTCTCATCAGGAATAGGACAAGGATGCCTGCTTTTATCACTGCTACTCAATATTTTATTGGAAACTGGGCAAGAAAAAGAAATAAAAGGTATTATATTAAAAGGAAACAGTAAAGCCATCTCTATTCACAGATGGCATGATCCCATATAGACAAAATCCCAAAGAACCCATAAAAAAGCTACCAGGGCTGATAAACAAATTCAGGAAAATTGTGGAGTACAAGATCAAGACACAAAAATCAGTCGTGTTTCTATACACAAGCAATTAACACACTGAAAAGGAAATTAAGAGAACAATACCATTTTGCAATAGCATCCAAAAGAAGAAAATATCTGAGAAAAAATGTAGCCAAGAAAGTGAGAGGCTTGTATACTATAAACTACAAAATATTATTGAAAAGACATGAAAGAAAATCAGAATTTAAAAAAAAGACGTCTCATTTTCATGGATTAGAAAATTTAATGTCATAAAAATGGCAATACTACTCAATGCAATCTATATATACAACGCAATCCTTACCAAAATTCCAATGGCCTTTTTGTTTTTTTTTGTTACAGAAATCCAAACCCATTCTAAAATTCATATGGAATTGCAAGGGGTCATGAAGAGACAAAAGAATCTTGAAATGAATAACAAAGTTGGAGGGCTCACAATCCTGATTTCAAAATTTACTACAAAGCTACCGAATGTACAGCAAGTGGAACTTCCACACATCACTAGTGGGAATGTATAATGATTCAAGCACTTTCAAAAGGAATTTGGCAGTTTCTTATAAAGTTAAACATGAACTTACCACATAGCTTAGCCATTCCACTTCAAGGTATTTATCCAAGAAAAATAAAAGCATATATCCACACAAAGACTTCATATAAATGTTCACAGCAGTATTATTTATAATAGTCCCACAACATGAACAACCCAAATGTCCATCAGCAGGCGAAACAGATACATGTACCAGTTTCTTATGGCTATGTAACAAGTGCCACAAATTTTGTTTACAATTACCATGAACTTAAATAAACACAAACTTATTATCTCCCAGTTTCTCTGGGTCAGGATTCTGGAACATTCTGGTTGGGTCCTCTGCTCAGGGACTCACCAGGCCAAAATCAGGTTTCAGCAGGGGCTGCCATCTTATCTGAGCATTGGGACCCTCTTCCAACCTCAATGAATTTAGTTGCTTGCACTTGTAGGACAGAGACCCTCAACTCTAAGATGCCACCCACTTTCTGATCACCATGATAGTTTGCTTCTTCAAAGCCAAGAGAAGAATCTCTCTCAGGCTTCAAAGCTGACTTTTGGGGGACTCAGTTCATCTTTTAGGGTTCACCTGATTTGGTCAGACCCACCTAGAATAATCTCCCTTTTTCAGTAACTCAAAGTCAACTGACAAATCGCCAGGAATTTCTTCATATTCAAAGGTCCTTCCTACACTCAAGGGGAGGGGATTATCTAATGTGTATCTATTGGGGTGGGGAGAACCCTGGGGGCCATCTTAGAATGTTGCCTACCACAGAAACAAATTGTGGTATATCCATGCAACGGGGATCTTGCTCAGCAATGACAGAGATGAAGCTTTCTTTAAAAATTTTTTTAATGTTAATTTTTGATTATTTTTGAGAGACAGAGAGAGAGACAGAGAGAGAGAGAGAGGGAGGGAGAGACAAAGCATGAGTGGAGGAGGGGAAGAGAGAGAGGGAGACACAGAACGTGAAGCAGGCTCTAGGCTCTGAGCTGTTAGCACAGAGCCTGACTCAGGGCTCGAACTCAGGAACCTTGAGATCATGACCTGAGTCGAAGTTGGACACTCAACCAACTGAGCCACCCAGGCGCCCCAGGAATGAAGCTTTCAATACACACAACAATTTAAAATGACCATGCTGAGTGAAAGTAGCTGGATAGATACATGGAACATTTTGTGGTGATGGTTTCATGAGTATTTACATATGTTTATATATGTTGTGAGTGTTTATTGTACAACTATACAGATGTTTAAAAAATAACTATAAAATCTGATATTTGATACAGTTATTAGAAAACATTTAAGTATGCTTTTCAACTTTTCTACCATTATTTTTATGAAATTTAAATTCAGGTCAATTATTTCTTAAAAAAATTTTTTTTAATGTTTATTTACTTTTGAGAGAGAGAGATGGAGCACAAGCAGGGGAGGGGCAGAGAGAGAGATACAGAATCTGAAGTAGGCTCCAGGCTCTGAGCTGTCAGCACACAGCCAGATGCAGGGCTCAAACTCATGAACTGTGAGATCATGACCTGAGCCGAAGTTGGATGCTCAACCGACTGAGCCACCCAGGCGCCCCCCAGTCAACTATTTTTGATGGAAACTTAACATTAAAATTGAGATGTGTGGTAAGCACTAAATGCACATCTGATTTTGAAGACAGTATGAAAAAGGCTATATCATTGTATTATATTGATCACAGGTTGGAATGGTAACATCTTGGAGATACTGGGTTACATAAAACAGGTTATTAATCTTTTTAAAAACATGCTTATTTATTTTTTTGATAGAGAGTATGAGTGGGGGAGGGACAGAGAGAGAGGGAGACAGAGGATCTGAAGCGGGCTCCACGCTGACAGCAGTGAGCACGACGTGGGGCTCGAACTCATAAAATAGCGAGATCATGACCTGAGCCGAAGTTGACACTCAACCGACTGAGCCATCCAGGCGTCCCAAAATAGATTATTAATCTTAATTTCACCTTTTTTAGTGTGGCCACAAGAAAATTTCACATGACTCACAGGACTCTGTGGTATTTCTACCGGACAGAGCTGGTCTAGATCAGAGTACTTGGTGAGGGCAAGTAGGGGGTTCACAAACAAGATCAACAACACCAGGAGACAGACAAATGCAGAAGAGGGGCCACTCTGCAGGACAAATGTCCCTGTTTCTCAAGGAAATCAGTGGATTAAAGACCAAAAAAAAAAAAAAAAAAACCCAAACAAAGCAAAACAAAGAAACAAACAAAGTAGAGGAGAGGGAGAGAAGGACAATTCCAGAATAAAGGAGGCTTAAGAGTCAAAAGATCGGGGTGCCTGCCAGCTCAGTTGGTTAAGCGTCCAATTCTTAGTTTTGGCTCAGGTCACAATCTTGCAGTTTTGTGAGTTCGAGCCCCATGCAGGGCTCTGTGCTGACAGTGTGGAGCCTGCTTGGGACTCTTTCTCTCCCTCTCTCTCTGCTCCTCCCTCACTTGTGCTGTCTTTCTCTCTCTCAAATAAATAAATAAACTTAAAAAAATTTTTTTAAAGAAGTTAAAAAATCAAATGCAATGTGCAGAGCATGTCTTAGATCCTGGTTTGAACAACCCAAGTGTGAAAAGATATTTTTGAAGTCATTGAAGCATCTGATTATGGACTGGCTTTTAAACGATATTAAGAAATTGTTATCCATTCATTAGGTGTGTCAGTGGCATGGTGCTTATACAAATACAAGCCCTCCACACCGGAGTCACGGCAGGGAAGGGGCAGGCTGGGCGCACACACGGAGGAAAATGAGCTGTGAGTTTAGCAGAGGAGCTGGGACACGGGTACGTGGTGGCGGGTCATGTTTGCCCTATTCTTTGCATGTTTAAGTTTTTGAAATTTTCCATAAGAAAAAGTTAGAAGAGAAAATAGGGGCGCCTGGGTGACTCAGTCAGTTGAGCATCCGACTTTGGCTTGGGTCATGATCTCATGGTTTGTGGGTTCAAGCCCCGCATCAGGCTCTGCACAGCTTGGAGCCTGGAGCCTGCTTTGGATTCTGTGTCTCCCTCCCTCTCTGCCCCTCCCTTACTAGTACTCTGTCTCTGTCTCTGTCTCTGTCTCTCTCTCTCTCTCTCTCAAAAATAAATAAAAAACATTTAAAAAAATTTTCTAAAAAGAAAGAAAAGAGAGGCAAGCCTATGACTTTCTGCCTGAAAGTCCCATGAGACATGGGTGCTGTGTGACCTTGGGCTGCCCTCCCTGACTGAGCCAGGGACGAAGACGGCAGCAGGGACACAGGCGTCCTCATTAAGGTGAGTGGCAACACTGCTGATCAGTTTATTACACGCAATGTGCATCTGTCAACAACTCTGCTCCTGAAATTGGTTACAGCCAATAACCTAATTTGTCCCCCACCCCCTTTACACTTGCTGTTTGCAAAATATAAGGACATTTTCCCCAGCAAACATTTCAGAACTGCAACATGCAGACACTTAAAGCCCTTTTCATCATCCAAAGTGCTAATACAATTTGGCTGCGTTCATGCAGAAACATCTGTTTTCAATCCGCAGGCCACCGAGGGCCTGCAATTCACGCTCGGAGCAGCTGTCACACACTCTGTCACCTCAGTGTCTTTAACCCTTTCCACAATCCCCTTGCACACATTCACACAAACCACCAAGTGTGCAATGTTTGATTCTGAAGGGGCTTGTCAGAACAGCCCTAGTATCAGAACTGCTGAGCCGTGAAAGCCCCTGGCGTGGTCAGGACACAGTGCCCCTGGGTGACTGAAGGGCACCACCATTAAACTCGAAAGGACTAGGGAGTTCATTTCTCTGGGGATATGTCACAATAGTGCAGGCCTTCAATGCACAATTAACCTCTGAGGATCAGAGCCAGCCACCCCCCACCCCCCACCCGCCCCCCCGCCGTCACCTGCCCAGGGTGGGTCTGGGTGTGTGACCCAGTCCAGAGCCCCAGCCCCTTTCTCCTGGCTCCTCTGCCTGCTTTTGTTGTGTTTGTGTATGCTGAGGGTTGACAAGGAAGCCAGGAAATGGCTTAAGAAGGTAAGAAGGCCCAGGAGTGCCTGGGTGGCTCTGTTGGTTGAGCATCTGACTTCAGCTCAGGTCATGATCTCACAGTTCGTGAGTTTGAGCCCCACATTGGGTTCTGTGCAGAGCCTGCTTCAGATCCCCTGTCCAGTCCCCACCCCTGTACTTCCCCAGCTCACGTTCTCTCTCTCTCCAAAATAAATAAACACTAAAACAAAAAGAAGGTAAGAAGGCCCA
This sequence comes from Panthera tigris, assembly GCF_018350195.1. NCBI lineage: Eukaryota > Metazoa > Chordata > Mammalia > Carnivora > Felidae > Panthera > Panthera tigris. Next base: position 89,747,710 of record NC_056660.1, on the reverse strand, counting down.
GAACCCTCCCATACACCCCATGCCACACCCCCAGGCTGTGTGCATGCAGGTAGTGACAGTGGTCTAGTGTCTGTCCTCAAGCTGCACACAGCCATACTGCCCAAGTCTCTGATACTGGGGGCCTGGACCCTTGCTCCTTCCTCCCCTCCTACCTGACCACCAACATTCTGCCTGGGCTCCTGGTTGACCCCCTCCAGAGCAGCCGGGGCATGGGCGCCCCCAGGGAGCCTCCCTTGAGTTGTCCCCACCTGCAGCCCTCCTTCACTGGGGTGTGAGCTCAGGGATGCCCTGGGCCTGCTGCAGAGGGGCGGGGGCGTGTGGGGGCTGGTGACCTCGCGGTTGGATGAACTTAGTGGTCTGCCAAGGGCAAATGGTGTCCCATAGCACAGACCAACATGAGGAGTATGGGAAGAAAATATGAGAACTCCTTTTAATATTTTGCATTCACTGAAAGTGATTTTGTTACATGAGCGCCTAAGTGGCCCAGTTGGTTAGGTGTCCGACTCTTAGTTTTGGCTCAGGTCATCAACTCATGGTTCATGAGTTCAAGCCCCTAGTTGGGCTCCATGCTGATGGTGCAGAGCCTCCTTGGGATTCTGGGTCTCTGTGCCCCTCCCTCACTCATGCTCTCTGTCTCTCTCAAAATAAACTAAAAAAAAAAAAAGTGATTTTATTATGTAATGGTTGCTATGTAAAAAGATTACCTGTAACATATATGTTATGAAGCATGATAACAAGTTAGATGCCTAGAGGCCCTCCACCCAATCAGGCAGGGAAACATGATCAATCCCTCCATTTCGTCCACCTGGGCCATCCTCCCTACCCATCCCACTTCCATCATTCCCACTATCCGCAATTTTTAAAAAATTCATTAAGAATATTTTATCTAACTCATATAACTCAATAGCAAAAAGCACCCAAACAATACAATTAGAATGGATTAATTATGATTAATTAATGGTTAATGATCACTTACACTTTAACTTTAAAATCTGGGTTGAGGATCTGAATAGATACTTTTGCAAAGAAGACAGACAGATGGCTAACAGGCACACGAAAAGATGCTCAACATCACCCATCATCAGGGAAATGCAAATCAAAAGTACAATGAGATTGGGGTACCTGGGTGGCTCAGTTGGTTAAGCATCTGACTTCGGCTCAGGTTATGATCTCATGTTTGTGGATTTGAGCCCCACGTCAGGCTCTGTGCTGACAGCTCAGAGCCTGGAGCCTGCTTCAGATTCTGTGTCTCCCTCTCTCTCTGCCCCTCCCTTCCTCGCACTCTGTCTCTCTCTCTGTCAAAAATAAATAAACATTAAAAAAATTAAAAAAAAAAGTACAGTGAGATAGCAGCTCACACCTGTCAGAATGGCTAGTATCAAAAAGACAAGAAATGACAAGTGTTGGTGAGGATGTGGAGAAAAGGGAGCACTTGTGTGCACTGTTGGTGGAAATGCAAACTGGTGGAGGCACTCTGGAAAACAGGATGGAGGTTCCTCACAAAATTAAAAATAGAACCACCTTATGATCCAGTAATTACACTAGTGGGTATTTACCCAAAAGAAACAAAAGCACTAACTTGAAAAGATATCTGCGCCCCCATGTTTATTGTATCATTATTTACAATAGCCAAGATATGGAAACAAACTAAGTGCCCACTGATGGACGAATGGATAAAGACAATGTGGTATGCCACCGCTAACATATCCTCAGTGGTGAAAACCTGAGAGCTTTCCCCCTGAGGGCAGGAACAAGACAAGGCTGTCCACTCACCACTTTTATTCTACATAGTACTGGAAGTCCCCTCCACAGCAATAAGATAACAAAAAGAAATAAAAAGCATTGAAATTGGTAAGGAAGAAGTAAAACTGTCCCTATTTGCAGATGACATGATACCCTAAATAGAAAAGCCTAAAGACTCCACCAAAAAACTACTAAAACTGATAAATGAACTTAGCAAGTTTGCACCATAAAATCAATGTACAGAAACCCATTGCATTTATATACACTAATAATGAAGCAGCAGTAAGAGAAGTCAATAAAATAATCCCATTTATAATTGCACAAAAAATAATAAGATACCTAGGAATAAACTTAACAGAAGAGAAGAAAGATCTGTACTCTGAAAACTATACAGCACTGATAAAAGAAATTGAAGAAGACAAAAAGAAATGGAAAGACATTCCATGCTCACGATTGGAAGAACAAATATTGTTAAAATGTCTATACTACCTGAAGCAATCTACACATTTAAAGCCATCCCTATCAAAATACCACCAACGTTTTTCACAGAGCTAGAACAAACAATACTAAAATTTGTATGGGACCAGAAAAGACCCTGAATAGCCAATGTAATCTTGAAAAAGAAAAACAAAATGGGAGGTATCACAATCCCAGACTTCAAGTTATATTACAAAGCTGTAGCAATCAAAACAGTATGGTACTGACACAAAAACAGACACATAGGTTAATGGACAGAATAGAAAGCCCAGAGATAACCCCACAATTATATGGTCAATTAATTTTTGACAAAGGAGGAAAGAATATGCAATGGGAAAAAGACAGTCTCTTCAACAAATGGTGTTGAGAAAACTGAGCAGCTACGTGCAAAAGAAAGAAAGTGGACCACTTTCTTACACCATACACAAAAATAAACTCAAAATGGATTAAAGATCTAAATTTGAGACCTAAAACCATAAAAACTGTAGAAGAGAACACAGGCAGTGACTTCTCTGACATCAGTTGTAGAACCTTCTAACTAGATATGTCTCCTGAGGTAAGGGAAACGAAAGCAAAAACAAACTCTTGGGACTACATCAAAATAAAAAGCTTCTGCACAGCAAAGAAAACAATCAACAAAACTAAAAGGCAAACATATTGAATGGGAGCCTGCTTGGGATTCTCTCTCTCCTTCTCCCCCCACTCTCTAAACATTAAATAAATAAACATTAAAAAAATTATAAATTAAATTCCTTTAACAGAAATAGATTTTCTATTTCTCCTTGTGTCAGTTTTGGGAAGTTACGTCTTTTAAGGCATTTGTCCCTTTTATCAAATGTACTGGTATAAAGTTCCTCATAAAAATCTGTTATCCTTCTAATGTCTGTGGGATTTGGGTAACTTGTGTGTTCTTCTAGGCAGTCTTGCTAGGACTTGATCAATTTTATTAATCTTTTCAAAGGGTTTTTTCTCTTTTGCTTTCTATTTTATTTATTTCCTTTCTTGTGAGGTAATGTTTAAAAAACAACGTGGCACACACTGCCTGATAGATAGTAAGCACTCAGACAGGCACTCCTGGCTGCTTAGCACATGTCTGTCCAGTGGTCAGATGGATGGACAGCTGGGTGGCTCAGCAGAGTGGAGGCCCCATGAAGACAGAAGGAGCAGGCAGGTCACACCACCTAAATGTAAACATCTGAATGTGAACAGCCCTGAATGCAAACATCTCAGAAATAAACACACAGAGCAAGCTCTAAGGCTCGCATGGTCTGGATGACCCTGTGAGGTCCCCTTATGTCCCTGAACCTCTGTTTTCTCATCTTTTTTATTTTTTAACTTTATTTATTTTGAGAGAGCGGTGGGGAGGGGCACCGAGAGAAGGGGAGAGAAAGCAAGTTCCGTGCTGCCAGCGCAGAGCCCGACGTGGGGCTCAAACTCAGGAAACTGAAAGATCATGACCTGAGCTGAAATCAAGAGTCACCTAACTGACTGAGCCACCCAGGTGTCCCATTCATTTGTTTGTTTTTAAATCCAAACAGCATCCAAAAGCAACAGAGTTTGGCTAAATAATAATAATGAAAGGGTCACTTCTCTCTGATGCTTGGAGCACCCACACAGGGCCACCGTGTACCTGTGGCCTCAGGCACTTGTCACAGCAACCTCCGTCTGCTTCACGAAATGAGAGAACTGGGGTTCCCCAGGTGGCTCATTTGGTTGAGCATCGGACTCTTGATTTTGGCTCAGGTCATGATCTTGCAGTTGTGGCTTTGAGCCCTGCGTCGGGCTCTGTACTGACAGCTCGGAGCTCGGATTCTCTCTCCCTCTCTCTCTCTGCTCCTTCTCCACTTGCACTGGTTCTCTCAAAATAAATAAACTTAAAAATGAACAATATACTGACCAAATAAGTCAAGGAAATCTTTACTCTGCAGGGGGCAGTGTTTTGCTGGTTTCAAGAGGCTGCGCTCCTTCCCACTCTTGGTGAGATCTGTTTCGTGTAAAGCAGGAATTCACCAATTAGGATGATCCTGGTGCAGGATGGAAAGGCTGTTAACTGGCAGTATTGGAGCCTGTGTTAGCTTTCTCCAAAAATAATAAAACTGAGCACTCCTTCCATCCCCAGTCATGGGCCTTTCACAGATTAGTCCATAAGACTCTCCCTGGCTGAGTTTACGTGGCTTGGGGTTTGGGGCATCCTTGATGGCCAGGTGGCAGTGGACTGGGTAGTAAGGCCTTCCAGAAGTCATGGAGACAGCGGCGTCTGGGTGGCTCAGTCAGTTAAGTGTCTGACTCTTGGTTTCATCTCCACTCATAATCTCTCTGTTTGTGAGTTTGAGCCCTGTGTTGGGCTCTGTGCTGACAGAACCTATGTGGGGTTCTCTCTCTCTCTGCTTCTCTCTGTCTGCTCCTCCCCCGCTTGCACCTCTTTCTCTCTCTCAAAATAAATAAATAAACTTAAAAAAAAAAAGGAAGCAATGGAGATAGACATGACATGCATGAGAAGGCTCCTTTGGGAGCCCACAGAGCTCTGCTGGGCAAGGGAGCGCCAGGCCCCACTCTTGCTATTATTACTGAAAGTGACGCACACATGCTGGGTCTCCAGGAAGGGAAGGAAATGAACACAGAGTGGAGGCCTTCTCTGCACCAGACACTGCCATTATGAGCCCCATTTTGTGTCTGGAACGCAGGGTGATCCTGGGAGTGTAAGAGCAGTCCCCCAGCGAGGAAGCAAGGGGTTCAAAGCCTGGCCTTGGTGATGTGGGCATCTTCTGCTACCTCTGGTTCCTGGAGGAATCTTTGTGGGGTCTGCATGAAATGGTGAGCACCTTTCCCAAAAGAAGGAACCCGCTAAGGCAGAGCCTGGTGCATAGGCCAGGCAGCCTGCTAGGAGGGCACAGTGACAGGAAGGGGACCAGGAAGGAAGACAGGAGGGTGGGAAGGGAAACTGAGACCGGAGCCCAAGAGTACCACAGGACACCCCAGTAAAGCCTGCAGCCCCAAGGCCCTGGACTCTTCTCCCAACAGCCCCTCCCCACGTTGCTGCTGGCCCCTGTCCAGCCCCCAGGAGGGTACAGGATGGGCTGGCAGAATATGGGGTGGACTTCTCTTCCTAGGTATGCATCCTTGTCTGTAACTTTATTTTATTTATTTAAAAAATTTTTTTAAATATTTATTTATTTTTGAGAGAAAGAGAGACAGAGCCTAGCAGGGGAGGGGCAGAGACAGTGAGGGAGACACAGAATCCAAAGCAGGCTCCAGGCTCTGACCTGTCAGCACAGAGTCTGACAGGGGCTCGAACCCACCAACTGTGAGATCATGATCTGAACTGAAGTTTAACGCTTAACCAACAGAGTCACCCAGGCGCCCTTATTTTATTTTATTTTATTTTATTTTATTTTATTTTATTTTATTTTAATTTAACTTAATTTTATTTTATTTTATTTTATTTTATTTTTTATACATGTTTATTTACTTATTTTGAGAGAGAAAGAGAGAGAGCATGAGTGGGGTAAGGGTAAGGGGACAGGGCGACAGAGAATCCCATGCAGGCTTCATTCTGTCAGTGCAGAGCCCAATGTGGGGCTTGATGTCACAACTACGAGATCATGACCTGAACTGAGATCAAGAGTCTGACACTTAACTGGCTGAGCCACCCACGAGCCCCCCTGTCTGTAATTTTAAAACAACTTCAACCCAAAACACTTCGCCTGAATCGAGTTTTGAGGAAAGAGTCCAAGAAATCCAGATTATGGGAGAAAACTGATGTGGAGCCTTCATGACACCAGGAAAGACAGACAAACAATATGGAGGGACTGTGGTAGATTAAAAGACTTTAATAAACATGACAAACAAGTGCAACGCTTGATCATTGATTGGATCCCAGATGTAAAAATAAGGCCCAAAAGGACATTACTGGGGCCACTGGGAAAAGTTGAATATGGGCTGTATAAGAGAAATGTTTTTGTGTTAATGTTTCTTGGGTGTGACACCTGACCTCAGGTTTTGTAGAACGTCCTTGTCCTAAGGAGATACTGAAACACTTACACTTAAATGGTTCAGCTAAAGTTATGAGGGCTGAGATAAAACACACACTGCCAGATGTTAATGAGGAATGGATTGAAGTGGGGTGTACACCATTCCATACGAAGTTTTCTGAATAAAAAGCTTGGGGACATCTCCAAGTCCCTGTAGATAATGGCAGCCACCTAAAGGCAAACTTCTCCATACAGATTGACCAAGACCACAAATAAAACCACCCACAATGGGGCCTAGAGCGTGACCAGGAGACAGGCTGCTTCCCACCTGTAGTTGGTGTGAGCGAGGTGAGAGACCCCACCTGCAGAGCCCGCTCCAGAGAACCGCTGGCATGGCAGGTCGGGCAGAGACAGGTGGGAAAGAGGAGCAGGGAACTGGGGCCAAGAATTTAGACAAAATGACACCAGAAGGAGAAAGTCCCACTAGAGTGGGGCAGTTCTGAGAGCAGATGTGAGACCAGGTGAGAGGCAGCACTGGATTCTGGGGGGATTCAAAAGGGACAGAAAGCGTGCAGGACCAGGGTTGGCTGTCTTGGAAAGGTCCTGCTTCTAGAGGACGTGGCTCAGAGGTGGAGGCCTTTAGAGGGTTGGGGGTAAATGGATAGGGTAAAAAAAAAAGTAGTATGGGGAAATCAAAGGCCTATAGAAGCAAAAGTGAATGGTAAATTTGGCAGACACCAAACCATCCCACACCAGGTAAGATTCCAAGTAAAGGAGTCCTTAAACCAACAGAAGAGGGCACTCCTGAACTAAGAAATCTGATGTTACCCAAATCCCCAACGCTAGCCTATGATTGGTCTATTATTCCCACTACCTGCAAACATAAAGACATTTCTTTTTCTTTTTAAAGTTTATTTATTTATTTTGGGGTGGGGGGAGAGGCAGAGAGGGAGAGTGAGAATCTTAAGCAGGCTCCATGCTGTCAGCCTGGAGCCTGACACAGGGCTCAATTCCTCAAACCATGGGATTGTGACCTAAGCCAAAATCATTCATCAGACACTTAACCAACTAAGCCACCCAGGCTCCCCAAGACACTTCTATGTTAACAGAGGGTAACAAACAGTATCTATACAAAAGCAATATAAGGGGCTGACAATCATTCTCCCCACAAACTAATTTACATGGGAATAATGTAACACAGAATCCTGACTTGAATAGCCTTACGAAAGCATCTGAGATGTGACAAAATACCTTACATATAAACTTGAAAACTCAAAACAGAAATGGACACACACAAAAAAGGTACACACAAAACTAGAATTCCCAAACTCAGGAGAGAAAATGAAAAACACAACATCATCTCAGAAATGAACACTAAACTAGACGCTCTTTTAGGGAGAATAGATTTGACTGAAATTTTAATAAAGTTCATTGAGGACATGAATGAAAACAACCATAAAACCAAAATTAAATAAAAACAGTAGCAAAGAGGATTATATAGAAAGTGATAGATACAGAAGATGGGCAAAAAAGATCTAGTGTATAGACATAGCATTGGAAGAAAAACAACATAATTAGCAGCATAATGATTTTCCAAGAAATCTTTCTGGAAATAAAAGCAGACTTGAATCTGCATAGTCAACTTCCCCCCACCCCTTGCCCAGTGCACTTGAGAAAATCGATACTGAATGGGCAACTCCAAGATATTTCTTAGTAAAATGATCAGACTTTAAAGGTAAAGAAAAAAAACAATCTTCTGGAGCTCCAGGAAAAATGATCAAGTGACTCATAAAAGGAAGAAAAGTGTGTTTACATCAGACTTCTTGACAACTGCATGTAAGCAATACAACCCAGAGCAACGTTATAATGAATTCAAAGAAAGCAAGTGTGAGCTAGGATTTTATAACCAGCCAAACTATCCTTCAGGTATCAAGAGGACAGAAAACAATGTCAACATGAAATGAATCAGGGAACGTCATACTCATGAGTCCTTCTTGAAGAACCTGTCAGAAGCTACACTTTATCAAACCAAGGAATGACTAGGAAAACTAGTAAAAATAACTATCAGCAAACCAAATCTAACACCATTGTGCTGGATGGACTAAAGCACCTGCCATCCCTATCTCCTGGAGTTCACGCCCTGGAGTGTGGATGGAACCATTGACTTTTCTCTAACCAACAGAATATGGCAATAAGCTCTCGTCCTGCAACTAAAAAAAGGTGAGTGTTGCTGGCAACCACATAGGTAGAAGAGCAGATCCATTCCTACCTCAGCCTCTAGATGAGGATTAGTCCTGGCCAACACCAGTAAGAACCCAGCAAAGCCACACCTGGACCTCACATCCAGATGCCTAACACAATCATATTGAAACATAATATATCATGCCCAAGTGGCTTCCATTTCAGGAAGGCAAGGATGGCTTAATATTCATATTTAATAAATTTTGTGTCTTATTGTTTGCCTTATCCTCTCATCCTGGACCTGGTATCAGGAAATCCATTAGTATGATTAATCTTATCGTGCTTGCCTTGGCAGCACATATACTAAAGTTGGAACAATATAGAGAAGATTAGCATGGCCCCTGCACAAGAAGAGAGGTAAGTTTATGAAGCCTTCTGTATTTAAAAAAAGGTGGGGGGCACCTGGGTGGCTCAGTCGGTTAAGCATCCAACTTCGGCTCAGGTCATGATCTTGCGATTCATGGGTTCGTTTGAGCTCTGCATCGGGCTCTGTGCTGACAGCTCAGAGTCTGGAGCCAGCTTCAGATTCTGTGTCTCCTTCTCTCTCTGCCCCTCCCCTGCTTGCATGCATTCTCTTTCTCTCTCAAAAATAAATAAAACATTAAAAAAATAAAAAAATAAAAATAAAAGATTCATCTTATTAACAGTGCTAAGAGAAATATCATATAATTATCTCCATATAGGTCTTCAATGAAAATCAATATTCATTCTTGATTTTAAGAAACCACCCAATAAAATAGGAATTAATGTGTACCCCCACATACACATACATACATCTCCCTATCTCTTTTCTAAAGTCAGTACCTCTCTCTCTCTCTCTTTTTTGACATGCAAGGCAGAATGTTATTCACTTTTGTGTTGAACAGTGTAAAAACCACAAAATCTGGATTGACTTTAGGTAACAATAATTTAAAAGATAGAAAGCCCCTATTACAGAAGTTTTTAAATTGACTATTTGACAATTTATACAATAAATGAAGAAAACTAACACTAGAACAGGCTAGGGATCAACCAACACAATACAACATGTTAACACATGTGGCCAAAGGATGGATGTGTATCATCCATCACCTTCCATGTAACATCCTGGCTGGTGTTGGTTTTATTTTGGGGGGGGGGTGCTAAAGTCAGCATCTCCTGTAACAGGAGAAGTACTAGAGACTTTTTTTACTAACCTCAGGAACAAGGGAAGGAGGCCCATTATACCTAATATTTAATATTAAATGGGAAGGGTGTCAGGTAGCTCAGTCGGTTGAATGTCCAACTTCTGATTTCGACTCAGGTCATTATCTCTCAGTTCTGGAGCTCGAGCCCCACATGGGACTCTGTGCTGACAGTGTGGAGCCTGCTTGGGATTTTCTCTCTCCTTCTGTCTCTGCCCCTCCCCCACTTGTGCTCTCTCCCTCCCTCTCTCTCAATTAATAAATAAAAACTTAACATGTTTTTAAAAAGTTTTTTTAAATGTTTATTTATTTTTGAGAGAGAGACAGAGCGTAAGTGGGGGAGGGGCAGAGAGAGAGGGAGACACGGGATCCGAAGCAGGCTCCAGGCTCCAAGCTGTCAGCACAGAGCCTGACTCGGGGTCGAACTCATGAGCCACGAGATCATGACCTGAGCTGAAGTCATAGGCTTAACCGACTGAGCCACCCAGGTGCCCCAATAAATAAAAACTTAAAAAAAATAAAAAAATATTGAATGGGAGGTATTTAGCCAATTTAATTAGATAAGAGAAAGCAAGTAGATGCATAAAAATCAGTAAAGAAGAAGTCAAACTATTTCAAGTTTCAGATGATAGAATCCCTAAACTCTCTAAAAGGATTAATGCTGAAACTAATAACAAAATAAATTCAGTGAGGTAGGTGCACACAAAACAGCACACATACACACACATACACACACTGACCCATTCTAGACAGGATGGAAGAAAAAAATTATAATAACAACAAACAAAGCCACATCCTCATGAATAAACTTAATAAAAACATGTGAGGAAAACTTCAAAATGCTCCTGAAAGTGGTCTTGAACAAATAAGACTAAATAGTATTTTTTTTTATTAAAAAAATTTTTTTTAATGTTTATTCATTTTTGAGAGATAGAGCACAAGTTAGGGAGGGGTAGAGAGAGAGGGAGACACAGAATCAGAAGCAGGCTCCAGGTTCTGAGCTGTCAGCACAGAGCCTGACGCGGGGCATGAACTCACGAACTGTGAGATCATGACCTGAGCCCAAGTCAGACGCTCAACCGACTGAGCCACCCAGGCGCCCCAAGACTAAGTAGTCTTGAACACACAGAAAGATGTTCCTTGGTTTTGGATAAGATGGCTCAACTTGATAACGGTGTCAATTACTCTGAAGTTTGTCTGTAAATGTGATATCCCAACAAAAGATAGTGGCCACACGCAGGAATAGCTAGGATGCCCAGACACGGAAGCAGACAGAGGAGGTCTAACTCTACCAGATATTCAAACACAGTAATGGGAGTTGAGTTCAATCTCTCCCTCCTATTGCAACAATTGTGGATGAAGCCCTTCCTTGCCGTTTGCACACACACGTGCAACATAATGACGCCTTTACAATGCCCACCATGGGGGACCAGCACATGAAGAGGCAGAGCTAGTGAGACAGACTGGAAAGCCCAGAATTAGGTCCAATGCATTTGGGTGTTTATTATATGACACGGGTGCATTTCAGATCACTGGGGAAAAGACAGCCTCTTCAATACATAGTGCTGGGATAGAGAGACAGACATTTGGAAGAAGATTCAATTGGATCCATGAACCAAACAAGCATTAGAAAACACACGTAGGGATGGGGTGCCTGGGTGGCTCAGTCGGTTAAGCGGCCAACTTCAGCTCAGGTCATGATCTCTCGGTCCGTGAGTTCGAGCCCCGCGTCAGGCTCTGTGCTGACAGCTAGAGCCTGGAGCCTGTTTCAGATTCTGTGTCTCCCTCTCTCTGACCCTCCCCTGTTCATGCTCTGTCTCTCACTGTCTCAAAAATAAATAAAACCTTAAAAAAAAAGAAAAGAAAAGAAAACACACGTAGGGGCGCCTGGATGGCTCAGTCAGTTAAGCATCCAACTCTTGATTTAAGCTCAGGTCATGATCTCAGGGTTCACGAGTTCAAGCCCCGCATGGGCCTTTGTGTTGACAGCTCAGAGCCTACGTGGGATTCTCTCTCTCCCTCTCTCTCTCTGCCCCTCCCCTGCTCACTCTCTCTCAAAATAAAAAAACTTAAAAAAAAAACCAAACATGGGTAGATTCCATACAATCAGATATAAGAACAGTCTTTCTAACTAGGATTCAAAATCTAGATGCAATAAAAGAATAATTAAATCAACTATGTGAAAATAGAAAGCTTTTACTGGCAAAACCTGCCATAAACAAAATTTTTAAAAAACTGGGAGCAACACTTGCAAAAAAGATAATAATAATAGATAAAGCACTAATCTATGTATTTAAACAAACTTCAATCCAAGGGGGAAAAAGGACCAAAAATCCAATAGGAAGCGGGCAAAATAGACAGGCAATTGACAGAAAAAGATAGTTAAGTGACTTGAAATCGTATACAAAGATGTCCAGTTGCATTCATAATAGAAAGGTAAATTAAAACACACTGAAATATTATTTCCTGGCTCTGAGAGAGGTTGCAGGGGAAACAGACACAGCCATTCACTGCTGGGGAAAGGGGAATTTGGGAGTAGCTAACAAAACAAATACATATTTATTCCTAGGAATTAAAGATACACCTTCACAAATGGAAACAACATGTATGTGAGGCTATCCTTAACCTACTGATTGTAATAACAAAGGCCTGGAACAAACCAAATGTCCCTCTGCAGGGCACAAGCCTGATACACACAAGTATGATACAGCCACTCCGTAGAGTAGGTCCTTGTACAAAACCAAGAGGAAAGTCTCTATTAACGGTAAGGAGACATTTTTAATTGCAAAAAGCAAGGTGCAAAAGAGATGGATATGTTAATTTTGTGATAACGCATAAATGGACGAATAAACCAGAAACGGTTTTAAGTGGTTACACCCAGTGTAGGAACAAGGAGGAAGAATCAGGGACCGGATTGAGACTTCTTGGTATAGCTTTTTTTTTTTTTTTGAAATTTTGGCATTGAACCATGTAAATGTTTTACGTACTCAAAAAATAAAATTATATCATAAACACTAAAAAGGAAAAAAACCCCCAAATCTCATGCAAACAGAAATAGCTGAAGCTATTGGTATAAACAAACTGATAACACGCTCACATAGGTCCGACTACACACCCAAAGACATCCTGAACTTGACCTGGTAGGTTTTGGTAAGCAGTGGTTTGGATGTAGTGACTCTAAAACTCTTTGGGATATATTCTAAGACTAAGCAAATGATTACCTATGTTGATGTTTGGGGAGAACCAGGTTCTTACTGTGGGAGGAAGATGAAAATACAAATTTTTAGTTAAAAAACAAAAACCTGATTTCTTGCCTCGGTGCACTGAGAAGGCCTAGAGACAATGACGCCAAGCACTCTGAGCACATTGAAAGTCCAGATACTAGTTTCTGAAGCCCACCCCCCACTCAGAGGTACGGAGGCTTCTTGGAGAAGTGGCTGACTCTAGGTCTGGGTCAAAATACAAGTGAGAGCTGGAACAACGCGCCAAGACCTCTAGGGACATGTCAAAAGGACGCAGAGAGACCAGCCTAAACACCCAGCCCAAGTATCCAGCAACACCCTCTCCTATCTTTGTGAAGTCCCGGCAGGTGCCCTGCTTCCATGGGGAGGTCTGAGAGCAGCGGGGGCCCACTGGGGACATGCCAGGAGTGGGGCAGTTGCTTTAGCCCAAACCAGGCTCCTCTGGCCACTACCGCTGGCAACCCCACCACCTGCAGAAAGCCCCTCCATACTCATGCCCTCCTTGCCCTGTGAGGAGGGAGGAAGCCTCCACGTGGCTGCAGCCCCACTGGGGTGAGGGTGACTCCACATTGGGTTGGTTTGCTCCTCCTCGAAAATCCTTGGTGGACTCCAGCAGCCTCCTCCTTGCTTACTCCCTATCCTGCCCCAAGTCCTCTCTACCCACTTGGGGTGGGGGGGCATCCTTGCAGTACACAAACTGTAATCTCTACCCTCTCCCCTTCCCCCCTCCCACTGGGACTGTGCATCGCACCCAGAGAAAAACCCAAACTTCACAGCTCTGTTCCAGCTCCTTCCACCCACCACCTGTGTCTGCCTCAGGGGCCTCGCATCTGCTGTTCCCTCAGAATTTTTCAGTGGGCTCCCACCTTGTAACTGCATCACAGCTAGTGGTCACTGCTCAGGGACCCTTCCTGATCCTCCCCTTACCAGGCTAAGTCTCAGCCCCCACCCCAGTCTCTCTCTCTGCAATAACTCTGTTTTGTTTTCTTCCTAGCAGGTATCCTCGGCCATGACCTCAGTCTTCAATTACTTGTTCAGCTTCCCTAAGCACTTACTGGGGCTGGGAGCAGACAGCACACAATAGGGACTCAGTGAATGCCCTGGGTGAGGGAGTGGACAACCTCACCCAGGTCACCGGGCATAACGGCTGGAGTATGGCTTCCGTGGTTGGAAAGCCAGCTTTGTCAATTCCTAGTCCTGTGACCTTGAATAAGTCCTGTCACCTCCCCAAACCTTAGTTATTTCCATGGTAAGATGAGGACACAGCTGTTGCCGGCACTCCCCAGGGTGCTTCTTGGGCTACTGAAGCCCAGCAGGTCATTTGCCTCAGGGGCCCAGGAGGCAGGAGGGAAGAGGCTGGGGTGAGCCCCTCCACCACGACCCCAAGCTGCCAAGTCTGCTCTCTCCACACTGCCCCCTATACAGAGCAGAGCATGGGACAGGGTTGGGAGCACACCTCACCACCTCCCCTCCAGGCCTGCCTTTCCCTACCTGAACACAGAGAGGAGTGGACTAGGGGTCCCCTGACCCTGTCCGCTGCCACCGTGTGAGGCACCACTCAGAATCCCAAGCTGACTCCACTGTCCCTGCAGGCTCTCTGATCGTAGCATTGATCCTTTCCTCAATCCGATCCCAGCTTCAGAGACAACACCCTCTTTCTCTCATTCACAAGCAACCGGCAGGTCAGCTGTTCCCATTTCATAGACCAGGAAACTGAGGTCCAGCGCGGGGTGGAGGCCTTGGGTCCAGGCTGGCTTTTTCTGCCACTCTGGTGGCGGCAGGAGGTGGCTGCTCACCCCGAGTGAGTGGCGGGGGGCGTGCAGCAGAGCCAGTCTCTCGCCCCGGCGGGCGGCGGGGGGGGGGGGGGGGGGGTGTGCCCTCCGCCGGTGGCCTCTCCGCCGCCGCCCTGGCGCACGCACCCTGCAGCCCCCTCCCGCCGTCCCCCCCCCCCCCCAGCCGCTCCGGCCGCACACTCCCGCGCGCCGCGTCTCCGGGGCCCGCCAACCGGCCGGCCACGCGCACTGTCACCCGCGCGCGCACCTGTGCTCCAGGTCAGGCCCGCGCGTCCCCGCGCCGCGGCCCGGACGCCCGCGGTCCCTGCCCGTTCGCCGCCCCGCACCTCCCGCCTCGGCACCCGCGCCCCGCCGCCGCCCGCAGCCCCTCCCCAGCGCCCGCAGCCCCGCGCCCTTGCCCGCAGCGCTCGTGTTCCGCCCGGCCGCGCCCCCACTCACCGGCTCCCGGCGCGCTAGGACCCAGGGCCCGGCCCATGGACAGCGCCCGTCGCTCTCTCTGCGAGCCGCGGCGCCTCGGACCCGGGGCGCTGCCCGTCGCCCGCTGTCAGCGCGGCTCCCAAGCGCAGCCCGCCGTGCGCTCACGGCCGCCCCGGAGCAGCGCGGCGCGGCGCCCCCTCGCGGCCACACGGGGAAGTGCGGGCCGCGCGGGCCGCGGGGTGGGGCTGCGGGCGCCCTGGCCAAGCGGCGCCCTTGCAGCTCCTCTCCTGGGGCCTCCGGTTCCGCGGGCCGCCCTGCCCACGCGCCTCTCCTCTGCTCCAAGCCTCAGGGTCAAGGCCGAGCGTCTAGCCCTACGTTCAGGGCCCTCCTTTGCTGCTCACCTCCCACCCCTGTGGCCAAGACCCACTATGAGCATCATTCGGTGCGCCTCCGAGCGTGGCTCCTGCTGGACTCTGCACCCGAACTGCCCCTCACTGACTTCCTCACCTGGCAAAGCTCTGGTACCCTAAGACCTTGGTTTACCCCTTTTCCTCATTGTTGGGCTCTGGCCACTCCTCTGGCCTCTCCTCCTTCTGCCATGGCCACTCAACTGTGGTTTGTGTCCCTGAGTCATGTGGGCACAGAGTGGGCATCAAGGGGGTGGGGAAGACTGCATGTAATCCCCCGACTGCCCTCCGTGGGAGAGGGACGGCAGGCCCAAGAACTGGCCGACAGGGAGGGTAGGTCACCACTCTGAGGACGCTGGGTGCTAGAAAGAAAATGGTGTGCTATTTCACTTTTAGAATGGTGGAGAGAACCTGAAGAGGATCTGGTGAAGTTCCTCAACTGGCTCCACCTGGACATTGAAAGCTTCCTGGTTTATTCCAACATAGATGTCAGGACAGCAGTCCTCTGTATCAGTTGTAACCTGACCAATGAGATGTGGCAGCAAACCCAACCCAAACAGCTCAAGCAAAAATAATTTATTGGCTCATGAAGCATTTTTTTTTTTTTAAAGCCAGGGCATGCTGCTTTCAGGAATAGCTAGATCCAGGTGCTGAAACAATATGAATAGGAATCTACCTCTCCCATCTCCTAGACCCGCTGTAGCAGAATGGACCCCAGCAGCCTTGGGTTGACACCCTCAGAAAGAGCATACCTGCCTGATAGTTCTGGTGAGAGCCCGGGCTGCCACACACAGGCTCAGAGGAGCCTGGCTCAGGCCATTTCCAGAGACCTGGACAGTGAAGATCACAGGCCTGGGTGTTGCCTCCCTGGAGCTGGGGTGAAGTTAGGTCTGTGTCAACCCTGAGAATGGATGGAGTAGGGCTCTGTCTGCTCCAAGCATGTCTTGAGGGCTGTTTCCAGAATGCTGGACAAGTGAAAACAACAGAGTCCAGCCTGTGGCTTGCGTAGTTGGGGAAACTGAGGCCTGGAGTGAGTGAGCAGGTGCCTGCCTGGGGTGCACACATGTATTAGGGTTGTGGCTTGGTTGGACTGGCAGGGAGGCAACAGGGCCTTGGGACAGGACCAGGCCAGAGGCTGACCCCAGTGAGGCTGATGCCCAAGACCAATGTCAAGGGTCAGGCTGGGGTGAAGAGGCAAGGGGAGACAGAGGCAGGCCGGGGATGACGGCAGGTGCTGGGGCCAATCCTTAGGCTGGTGTGTTTGCTCCAATTCCCACCCCACACCCCTGGCCCTCAGGTGTGTTACCCAGAGGCATGCTGGGGGTCTAGGAAGAGAAGGTTGCAGGAGGGAACTTGTAAGAGCTGGCCCACTCACCTGTGACATGCAGGGGCCAGAGCAGCCATGAGGGACCCTCTAACTGACTGTAGTTGCAGAGAAGCAGGGCAGTCTCTCTGTACCCTGTCCCGTCTCTTTGAGCAAAAGCCTGGGGGTCACTGATGCATGATTGTCCCGCTGAGTGAGGGGTGGGGTGCTGGGAGTCAGGGGACAGGGCCTGGGAGAGCAGCTGAAACCCGAAAGCAAACTTTTTTGTGGCCGCAGTTCATGTCCCAAGTGGGTGAGTGGGCGGGGCTCTGCCCTGTGATGAGAGAAGGTGGCCGTGTCCCCTCCCACTGCACAGGAGGTCAGGTCGGCGGTGCCCAGCAGTCCCTTGGGCCGAGTCTTGAGGCCAGCATGGAGTTCTGGCCCAGGGTAGTACTGGCTGCTGGTGTGTATCCGGGCCCCGGGAGAGGTCTGGCCCAGTGTTGGTACCAGGTTTCCCCAGCCCCCTCCTAACTCCTCTGAGAACACACTGTCCAGCAAGGCCCCTTACCCTGCCCCGCCCCACCTACCTTCCTGCTCCCCAGAGTGTGGGTAGCCACACTGCAGGGGTAGCCTCCTGTGAGCTGTCAGCTCAGCTTACCTGCCCCCCACCCCCCCTGAGATATCCAGTGAATACTACCTGAAGCCCTGTGTGTGCCACAGAGAGCCCTGCCCCCTCAGAGCCCACAGTTTAGAGAGGAGACACTGAAAACTAACCACACAAACAGAAGAATAACAAAAGCAATCTTTTCAGAGAGCGCTTAAGTGCCATACATTAATCAGTACAGGGTCAGGTGGTGGAGCGGGGCTGGGACTATTTTGGAGGGGAGGCTCAGGGAAGGACCCCTCTGCCCAGGGCATGTAGGGTTTGGGTTGAGACCTGAATAAGGAGCCAGCCCCACAAAGTCTGTGGGAGGAGCGTCCCGGGTAGAGGGGATAGCAGAAGCAAAGGCCCTGTGGACAGTACATGCTTCTCACCTTTGTGAGGAAGGAAAGAGGCTGGGTGCCTGGATGGGAGAAGAGGGTGGTGGACAGAGCAGGGTCCCAGGTGGAAGGAGGCAAGGCAGGTCGGGGCCTTCTGGGGCATGAGAAGCTGGGATTCTGGCCCAGGGGAGGCGATGTGCTGTCCCCAGGTGTACTGGTCCTGGCACCCATGAGCCCTTTCTGGCACCCCGTGGCCCAGATGGTACCTGTCACACACAAGCAACTCTGAAGCCACCTGAGTTTGCTCCACTAGCCCAGCACTGGGATGGCAGGGCTGGGGTCCTTGTCCCCTGAGGAGGCTGCCCCTGGAGCTGCTGTACTGAGGGTGGGTGAGAGGGAGGGGGTGGTGGGCAGGGGAAGGAGGCTGGGGGAGTCCTGAGAGTTATTGCTGGGGGAGAAGCCACTGGGTGATGGAAAGATGACAAGGATGTGTGAGGGGTGACAGAGGCGCCTGGAGCCTGGCCAGAGTGGACAGGGGGACTTCTGAGACTGTGGGGCCAGGGCGGCATTTGGAGGACGCCTGGAGGCGGCCAGATTTAGGGTTGCAGGGTCTGGTGTGGCCGTCATGGGTGACAGAAGGAGACACCAGGGTTCCAGTCGCTGCAGACACTCAGCCCCTGGACCCTGGGAGACCTGTCTGCCCCAACTCTTGGCTCAGCCAGAGCAGGTGACTCAGGGAGGAGCCTGACACCAAGAGGGACTGCTGAGCAGTGTCACCAATAACCTCAGAGAATGGTGAGGACAGAACTCTGGGCCCTGGCCCGTGTGTTTATTAGTGTAACTAACTCGTAACTCATCTGTTCTTGGGTCTGGGAAAAATTCTTCAAATTTACTATAAGAGCAAATCTCCAGGAAGAAGTCATCATATTGGCAGCCACTAGTGGGGGGCACTGTTAGGGACTGAATGTGTCCTCCCACCCCCTGCAAATTTACATGTTGAAATCCTAAACACCAAAGTCATGGTGTTACAAAGAGGTGGGCCTTAGGGAGGTTACTAAGTCAAGAAGATGAACCCTCATGGGGTGCTTGAGTGGCTCAGTTGGTTAAGCGTCTAACTTCAGCTCAGGTCATGATCTCATAGTTTATGAGTTCAAGCCCCATGTCGGGATCTGTGCTAACAGCTCAGAGCCTGGAGCCTGCTTCAGATTCTGTGTCTCCCTCTCTCTCTACCCGTCTCCCTCCTTTGCTCATACTCTGTCTCTGTAGCTCTAAAAAACAAATACACATTAAAAAAAAAAAAAGAAGGTGAACCCTCATGAATGGGATTCATGCCTTTATAAAAGAGACCCTGGGGCACCTGGGTGGTTCAGTCGGTTGAGCATCCAACTTTGACTCAGGTCATGACTTCAGTTCAGGTCATGATCTCACAGTTTTGAGTTCAAGCCCCACATCAGGCTCACTGCTGTCAGCACAGAGCCTGCTTCAGATCCTCTGTCCCCCTCTCTCTGCCCCTCCCCTGCTTGTGCTCTCTCAAAAATAAATAAATAAATAAATAAATATTAAAAAAGAGAGAGAGAGAGAGAAAGACCCCAAAGATTTCCCTTGCCCCTCTGCCTTGTGAGGGCACAGGAAAAAGATGACCATCTATGAACCAAGAAGCAGGCTCCCACCAGAACTCAGTGATACCCACACCCTGATCTTGGACCTCCAGCCTCCAGGACTGTGAAAGAGAAGTTTCTGTTGTTTATAAGCCGCCCAGCCCGTGGTACTTTGCCACAGAGGCCTGACTGAACTGAAACAGTCACATTCGATTATTGTTTATAGACCAGGGCCCTGACTACCCACCGATTCCCACTGGGTGAGGACCCGAGAGAGAGAGTGAGTGTGCACATATGTGTGTGCACTTGTGCTGTGTGTTCCATGTATGTACATGGTGCACGTGTGTGGTGTGTGTGTGTGGCTCGTGTCTGGCATGCACGTGTTGGGGGGACACATGTGGGTTTGATCCCCTGCTGGGTCTTCCAGCACAAGGCTCCAAACAGGGCTGGTCTGAGGACAAGGGCAGGCATTACAGGTGGGGTCCCCCGGGAAGCAGAGCCTGAGACGTTAGTGCAGGTGGTTTATGTGGGTGGGGAGCCGGGGAGGACAGAGAGGGCTAAAGGGGGACAGCCCACACAGGGTGCATTATTAGGATGGTTCCCATCATGGGTGTCACAGGCCCAAGCTTCAGGGAGCTGCGTAGGAAATGTCTTCACTTCTCCCGCTGGGCAGAGGCTTATCTGTGTCTCCTGACTTCCTGGTGGCTCTTGCATGAAGGCTGAGCAGACTTCACATCTGAAGCAAAATTTCTGAGGCTGAAAAGCAGAGCGTAAGGTGGGCCTCTCCTGGCACATGCACAGAGCTGTCCACCCAGCTCGGAGGTAGGCGAGACTCAACGCAGGGTGCAACGCTTGCCTGCAACATGTCCCCTGTCTGGGAACCCTCAAGTTCCCTCAGGTGCCACGTAAGGGTCACATGCTCACCCCTCCTCTTCTTCCAGAGTCTCCTGCAGGCAGCACTTCCGCCAGCCTGGGTGGCCACTAGGGGCACCCAGTGTCCCACAGGCGTGCACTGTGGTTCAGAGGAGCCCTTACAGGGTCCCGGAGGCAGCCTAAATCTGCAGGCCTGTGAAACACCTCCTGAGGGTCTTCAGCCTCCAAGCTTGGGGCACAGTTGCAATGTAACGGGCCCGCAGGGTTCTTGGGGGGACTAATGGCATAAACGTCCTGTCTCCTCCAAGTGCTCCTGGCACTTGCCACACCGGAGACCTCACTTGTCCAGGCTGTCAAATGTCCCTGTGCAGAGGCATCACCTGGAACTTGAGGAGAGGTGGTACCCCAAGACCCCCATTGAGACTCGGGTTTGGGGGGTTGAGATGTCCCCCAGTCTGTATGTGTCACAAGAGCCCCAGGTGACACAGATACAGGCAGAAGATGGGGCACACTCTGAGAAGTGCTGATGGCCAGGGGTATAGACTGATCACCCCATTTGTGGCGGGGAGAGGAGAAGCCACCCAGAGATGTCCACATCCTAATCCTTGGAATCTGCAAATATTTGATCTTATACAGCAAAGGGGACGTGGCAGGTGTGATTCAGTTAGGACTCTGAGACGGGGACCTTATCCTGGATTATCTGGGGGAGCCCATGGATTCGCATGGGTGCTTGAAAGCAGAAGATAGGCAGAAGACTCAGAGAAAGAGATGTGTAGACGGAAGCAGAGTCAGAGAGATGCCAGGCTGCTGGCTTGAAAATGGAGGAAAGGGGCCATGAGCCAAGGACTGTAGCCAGCCTCTGGAAGCGGGAAAAGGCAAGGAGCAGATCTTCCTCCTAGAGCCTCCCGGTGGAACTCGCCCTGCGAACACCTTGCTTTAAGTCCACAGACACCCACGTGGGACTTCTGGCCTACAGAATGTAAGCTAATGCACTCGTGTTGTTTTGAGCCATTAAGTCTGTGGTAATCGGAGAGAGCAACAATAGGAAACTAAGACCCCATTCCACAAAAGAGGCTCAGAGAGGGCAGGTGGCTTGTGCGGGTGGCACAGCAGAGCCAGGGCCCAAGCCGTCCATGCTTTCCTCTGGCTGCCCTATGTGGGTTCAAGCCCCGTATCCGGCTCACTGCTGTCAGTGCAGAGTCCACTTTGGATCCTCCATCTCCCTCTGTCTCTGCCCCTCTCTCACTCTCTCTCTCTCTCTCAAAAATAAACTTAAAAAAAAATAGAACTGACCAACAGGAAATCACAGAAGGTGGTTTGAGGACATCCATCTGTCCTAAATGTGATGCTGGCAATGAGCAGGATGGCAGTGGGAGCTCAAGTTTGAAAAACACCTCGGGAGGCAACTGGGGGCCCATGGAGACAGGGACACGGTGGTCACAGCCACATCCTAGGAGGCTCATTCCAGGGTCGGGTGAAGGACAGACAGTAGCTGGGCAAGAGTGGCAGCCAGGAGACCCTTTGGCCACTACAGCCATGTCCCCATGCACAAGGGCTGGTTTACAGTCCGGGTGGTGGTAGAGATGGGTGATAAAGTTGGGGGTTAGATCTTCCTTCACCCAGGCAACTTCTCTTTGTCTTTAGCTGTCAACTGACTTGCGTTAAGTATTTGATGGCAGCCACAGAGTGAGGTCTCCAGAGGCAGGGGCAAAGTGTCAGATTTATGGCCCACTTATTTATGAGCTGCCTGGCAAGCATTTGTCTAAATGAATGAAGGAATGGCCTGTGGTGGGGTGAGGTGAAGAGGGGACAGGAGGGGTCCTGGAAGGGGAGCCTGAAGAGCACTACAGCCCAGCTGAGGAGTCTGAACATGGTCCTGGGGGAAGGATGCATTTAGATTTGCACAGAGGTGGCAGGATTTCCCTGGGCATCAGTGCTCTCTGCCTCCAGCTGGGCTGCTGGCTGTTTCTAGACAGGGGCAGGGGTGGGGGTTGGCAGGCTAAAGGGACGCCAGCACCGAGCTTCAGCAGGGCCGCTGATCTGAGCTCAGCAAGGCTAGGCCTGGTCTATGTCCTCTTGCTGGGCACAGCCATGGCCTATTTGTCCTGGTCAGTGGTGCCAGGTGGTCCCATACTGGTGGTGTGCGTGCATTTCTGGTGGCGAGTTTGCATGCGTGTACATGCACACACACACACACACACACACACACACACACACACACACACATTCACTCCAGTCTCCATCAGGATGTATCTTCAGGCTGTGGCTTCGGGATGTTTGACATTTTCTGCTTCCTCCTGCTCTTCCCTGAATAAGCCTGGACACTCCCCAAAGGAAGCTCTTTTTTATTCAGAGTTTTGTGGGCAATTTGCAAAAAAACAAAAAAAAAACCCAAAAATAGGTTATTTATTGCCACAGTTGTGTTGAGTCACCCTTGAATTCTGGAATAAACCGTACAATGTTGGATTCAGTTAGCATCTCTGAAAAGGGCACATAATCTTGATCTTTTTCCAGTTTTCGAATCAAGATTATACCAACCTCCTAAATTGAGTTGGGTGGTTTGAAAATTTTGGATAAGATAGGGTTTTTCTGTTTTTGTGGAAGTTTAGTAAAAATCGACCTGTAAGACTGATTGGTCCTGGAGGGATTTAGGGGTGTAGGGGTGGGCTTTGGTTGCCATTTCCCTTTCTCTGATGATTACTGGTCCATTGGAGATTTCTGGAGGCCATCCAGAGCATACTTGTCCAGCCTCAGACCCTGTCTGGGCACACACTGGTGTGGGAACTCATGCAATCTTCCTGCCTACGTTTCCCCAACTTTACAATGGAGAAAATAATATTGACCTCACAGGAACTGTTGAGATTAAATAAATTCATGTGTATGATGTACTTAGTGTTATCATTGTTTTTTTCTCTCTTAACAATTTTTTTTTAATTTTTACTCTTGAGAAAGAGAGAGAGAGAGAGAGAGAGAGAGAGAGAGAGAGAGCAAGTGGGGGAGGGGCAGAGAGAGAGGGAGACACAGAATCCAGGTTCTGAGCTGTCAGTACAGAGTCCGACGTGGGCTCTAACTCATGAACTGAGAGATCACGACCTGAGTCAAAGTCAGACGCTTAACTGACTGAGCCACCCAGGTGTCCCCATAGTGTTACCATTCTTGAGACAATTTCAATCCCTTCTATTTCTATGGAAAATGGTCTGCTTCTCTTCACCACAAGCATTAGAACGTTGTAAATATTACTTCTACTGGATCCTGGCTGGATATACCAGGAAAAGACTTTGGGGATACTGGGGAAACCCCAAGGCCTAGGTATTAGGCCAGATGAGAACTTATGGATGTGGATGGTTGGAGATCGGTAAAGGAGGAATGCAGGTTATAAAAAGCACATATGGCATGACTTCATTTGGGCAAAAAAACCAAAACCAAAAAAAAAAAAGTCCTCCAAACAAAAAAGAAAACCATCTAGATGTTCACATGTCCATAGAAAACCATGTGAAAAATACACAAATAAGGTTATTAACAGTGGTCATCTCTGAAGGGGGGAATATGGTAGTTTCTCATTCTTTTTTCTTGTTAAGTTTATTTATTTATTTTGAGAGAGAGAGAGAAAGTACATGCTTGGGGGAGGGGCAGAGAGAGAGGATCCCAAGCAGGCTCCACGCTGTCAGTGCAGAGCCTGACTCAGGGCTCAAACGCATGAATCGTGATATCATGACTTGAGCCAAAACCAAGAGGCGGACACTTAACTGACTGAGCCACACAGGTGCTTCCTAAGTTTCTCATTCTTGATTGTATTTTCTAACATATGTATACATGGAATATACATATTTTGAATTAAAAAATTTTTTTAATGTTTATTTTTGAGACAGAGAGAAGCAGAGCACGAATGGGGGAGGGGCAGAGAGAGGTGGAGACACAGAATCAGAAGCAGGCTCCAGGCTTTGAGCTGTCAGCACAGAGCCTGATGCAGGGCTCGAACTCATGAACCACGAGATCGTGACCTGAGCCGAAGTCGGATGCTTAACTGACTGAGCCACCCAGGAGCCCCTTTGCATTTTTTGAAATAGGGAGCAGATGGGAGGAGAGGAGGTGAAGAAAGGGAATATAGACTTCTAGTGCAAAGAGGAGCAATCGAGGGTGATATTAGGTGCTGAGCTCACTCTCTCTAACTTGGCTGAACTGAAGTTGGGATACAGAGGAGAGGGACAGAGAGATATCACACAGCACAGAGACTCCGGTAGGAGTGAGGGTTCTGCAGAGGGCTGGGTGCAGGAGCGGGTGAGGGCAGGGGGGCAGGCCGTGCTGGTCCCTAGCACTTCCCCTAGCCACCACCACTGAGAAGATGTGAGAATAAACACGTACAGGTGAGTGTTGCTGCTCAAATATTTATTTCTTATAGCTTCTTTTTTTAAAATTTATGTTTATGTATTTTTGAGAGAGAGAGAACATGAACAGGGGAGAGGCAGAGAGGGAAGGAGGCAGACGATCAAGACAGAGGATCTGAATGAAGCGGGCTCTATGTGGACGGCAGAGAGCCTGATGCGGGCTTGAACCCACGATCCATGAGATCATGACCTGAGCAGAAGTCAGACACTTCCAGGCACCCCATCTTATAGCTTCTTTGGTCTGTCAACTGACTGCTTGAAAGTACTGAAGAGATCTACTTTGAAACAGAGAGCTGTCCAAATGTACCTCTGAGGGTCTGTATGGAGCTCTAGGCTGGATTAAAATCAGATGAAAACGAAGTAGCATGAATATTTTTAGTTGAAAAGGAAAGCAAAGAGGCGAAGCCTCAGAAGAGGTTACTCAAGGTGCTAAACCTCTGAGGTCACACACACACACACGGCTTGAGCCTGGCTCTGCCCCACGAGAATGCTGTCATCAGCAGGCCCCTGCGGAATCACGGTTACAGACTTCCAAACACACCCTGCCTTCATTCACCCGGAAACAAAATAAGGCCACCACATGCTACCACCCTGCTCCCCTCCCCAATTCACTTAACTGGGGACATGGGGACAACTGGCTGTGTTTTCTAAGTGGCCACAGGACATCAAGAATGTAGATATAGAAGGGGAAGCTGGCACTCACCTCCCAAGAGAAAACAAAAGAATGAATTCGGAGCACCAGCACGTGGTGACAAACTGATTTCTCTTCTTAAAACGTGACTAGGAAGTAGATCAGAGTGTGCTGCCAAAGTGCCTTCGTGATTTTGGTGTGGGTCCAAGACCCTTCTTCCTGACCTCGTGGCAAGATAAGACTCCACATGGGCTGCATGACGTTGCCGTTGAGGCCCTCCTCCCCCAGAAGGTGACAAAACACTGGCCATGTGGGTCCCTCTCTGTGACTGCTGGGGTCTGCCCTTGGGCTCTGTCCTGCTGCTCAAGGCTGTTAATCACCACTTGGATGAATTTTCAGAAGACCCACTCGTGCTCATAAAACTGACAGAGGTCACAAGCTAGCAGAGAGAACCCTTATGAAGAATGACAGACCCTGGATTAAGTGCAATGTCACAAAACCCGGCGGTTCTGATGGACTACAGGTGTTGGGTGTAACTGGCTGTTAAAGCTAAGGCCAGTTGATGTGCTAACTAGCTGGGGAGGCCCTGGATGCAGAGCACGCCCCTCAGGCTGCATCTGGAATATTACACGTTCCCCTCGGGGCCCATATTTGCAGGGTGAGCCAAGGTGGTGAGGCTCTGGGGGCTTTTTCATGTGAGAGAGATGTGGATGACCTTTGGGTTCAAGCTGGAGAAAGGAAGACGTGAAGCTTACTCTTTCGACTAACGACTAACGTAGTCAATCCTGTCTCATGGGATGGATCACACCCCCTCTGTTTCACCCAAGGGGAAGGCCTGGGGTCCAGCGGTGGAAGCTTGGGAGTCAGGGTGCGGTTCTGATTAAAGAAGAACTTTCTAATGGTCAAAACTACAAAAAACTCCATGGGAAGGGGGCCCTTCCCTTCACTAAAGCCATGTGAGCACAGGCTTGGCGGCCATCTCTGGTGGATTCCGGCCGTGAACGAGGTGTTGACTGGAGGGCCTCTCCATCCATCATCATGTTTTATGAAAGCCAAGTGAATGAATGAAATGAAGTTTAAAGCATGCTTATAAAGATTGTAAGAAGGTCACAGGGATGCTTTAGGAGAACGGGAGAAAATATTACTGGAGAATCAACAATTTAAAGTAGGGATTTCAGGGGCGTCTGGGTGGCTCAGTCGGTTGAGTGTCTGACTTTAGCTCAGGTCAGGATCTCACGGTTTGTGAGTTTGAGTCCTGCATCGGGCTCGCTGCTGTCAGCAAGAAGCCTGCTTTGGATTCTCTGTCTCCCTCTCTCTCTGCCCCTCCCCCGCTCACACACTGTCTCTCAAAAATAAACATTAAAAAAATAAAGTAGGGATTGAAGCACAAGTTCAGTTTATCTCAAAGCTCAGCACGAACTTCTTTAAAATGAAGAGTTGGATTTCATTTTATCTGCATCTCCACAAAGTCTGTATAAGCTTGTAGCTCCTTTCAATCTTGCACCTAAATTCCACATGGAAGGAATTGAAATGACCCATTTCACTGGACCTGGACCCTTATATTCTCTTTTTGACACCAAATAAGCCCTACTGAGTAGTGCTGGGGCTCAGAGTGAAGATATCCCTGGTTATGTCCCACGTCACCCCACGTGCAAGTGTCAGGGCCAATAAGAACAAAACAGGCTTCTACAGTCTCTGCTTGCCTCGATGGACACAAAGCATCTAGAAGCTGCTCCGGGGATGGGAGCTTTTAACACGGTTACCTACCAGGGGCAGTACCCCTCGGAAAGTGTGGCAGAATTTTGTGCTCATGGCATTTTTCTTGGGAGAGGGGCCCTGTCTGCTTCAGACCACCAAAGGGGCTTATGAATAAAAGAAGCCTGAGCTCTGCACCTGCAGGAACATAAGGCAGTGCGTAGAGGCTCTGCACTCTCTCTTGACTCCGCCAGGGCTACAGCCTTGGGGTTGTGCGGGGCTGGGACTGTGTTAGAGAACTTCCCTTCCCACTTTAAAGTGCCAGCAGAGGAGGTGCCTGAGCGTTAAGCATCTGACTCTTGATTTCGGCTCAGGTCATGATCTGATGATTTGTGGGCTGAAGCCCCACATCAGGCTCTGCACTGACAGTACCGAGCCTGCTTGGGATTCTCTCTCTCCCTCTCTTTCTGCCCCTCCCCTGCTCATGTACTCTTTTTTTTTTTTTGGTCTCTTTCTCTCAAAATAAATAAATAAACTTAAAAAAAAAAAAAAAAAGCGCCAGCAGAGAAAGGGTAGTGGCAAACACTCTTGCTCACAAGTACCCTAGGCCCCCAAAACCTTGGTCTTTCCAACTGTGAAGGAGCGTGTGGCCAAAGGCCTTGAGGACTCGGTTAATGAATAGTTCCCAATGGCCATGATGGGCACGTCCCTTCTAAATCCTGGTCACATGGTCTCAGCAATACATGACTGGCCACTCTGTCTGTTTGTTACCAGTTCTCCTGATTAAAAACAAAATATTGAGTAACTGCCTTATTGCCAAAGGTAACCTTATGCTTAAATTCATATAAGGCACCATAGCATCTTTAGGACATTAGGTTGTTTTGAACGATTACCCTCCCCCCTACCAAAAAGCCCCACCCCAATACAGTCACCATTCCATTCAATAACTAAAAAGTATTTTAGTACCATCTGTACTGAAGGGGGTATGCTACAGAAATGGAACCCAGACCTATATGAGGGACATGTGTTCCTTCTTTACAGAACTTTAAAAATAAGACTGATGAACTCATCTATCTGGAATGATTCTAGCCCTTTTATTATCTGTATTATTTTTTATTTTAAAAATCTTTTTCTGTTTATTTTTTTGAGAGAAAGAAAGAGAGAGCAAGCAGGGGAGGGGCAGACAGAGAGACAGAAAGAATCCCAACCAGGCTCTGAGCTGTCTGTGCAGAGCCAGATGTGGGGCTTGAATTTACAAATACTGAGATCATGACCTGAGCAGAAACCAAGAGTTGGACGCTTAACCGATGGAGCCACCCAGGCACCCCTGATTCTAGCTAGCCCTCTTAAAAAGCAGAGAAAAGAAAGTGAGCTGTGAAGGACACTTCTAGTCCTGTGGGTTTTTTTTTTTTTTTTTTAACGTTTAGTTATTTTTTTTTGAGACAGAGCATGAACAGGGGAGGGTCAGAGAGAGAGGGAGACACAGAATCTGAAACAGGCTCCAGGCTCTGAGCTGTCAGCACAGAGCCCGACGCGGGTCTCGAACTCACGGACTGTGGGATCATGACCTGAGCCGAAGTCAGACGCTTAACCGACTGAGCCACCCAGGCCCCCCTAGTCCTGTGGTTTTTAAGTCCTGAACATCTTAAAGTGTCTCCGAAACAGAAGCAAAGTCAAGGTGGCTCATCCCGTGCACAAACCCACAAGCACACAGGCACCATTAATGATTTAGGATTTTATGTAATATGAGGAAAGACTGATGAGCCATGCCTTGTGAGAAAAACAATTACACCAATACTGGGAATACTCAATTTTGTACTTGCCTAGTTTTGAAAACCGAGATTCAGAAATTTGCAAAATATTTTCAGGGAGAGAAGTCCAAGACATGTTTTGACTTTCAATTAAAAATATCTGTTAATATTGCTGGAAATGATGACACTCCGACATTGACCGTGTTCACGTTAAATCTGTAATCGGAGATGGTGACGTAGAAATATAGTCAATTGTCACTTAAAAACACACAAAAATTGGACATGCTATACACTTGTCTTTTAAAATGTATCTATATTATTTTCACCAATCAAAACACACAGAATATATTTTATTATAAAACATTAGGCAATGTTACTTTTGAGATATGCAGTCTGAAAGGTCACACCTGTATTTACTACCAGTATGAAACACCAGTGGAGTACATTAGAAATCAACCAGACAAACTCGTACATCATTACCATGACTCACACGGTATCGAATCTGGATTAAACCGGGATCCCATCCAGGGATGTCAGCAAGGGGCCCCGCTAAGAGTTTTTTCCTTTCAGCACTGAGGCTCTGAGTTCTGTGTCCCGAAGAGAAAAATAGAGCCCCACTTCCGTTTCCACGACCACAACTGATCAATATTGAGCAGTCTGTGTTTCCACAATGTTCTCCTACTCTGATAGACTCTACCTGCTCTTGAGGTCAAGACCCGACGTAGGGGGAGGCAGTCATTTCCTTTTTGACCAAAAAATAAGCCAACAAATAAAATAAACCTAGTCCAAATTCCAGGCTAATAATAAATTACCTGGTTTATAAAAATATGTGTCCAAAATAGTTACTTCCAGGGTTGTGTACAATATAAATTACAAAAATAAAATAGAAAAGATGAAAAAGTTGAGCACGTTTTAGTTCTTTATCTAACGTCAGCATTCACCCACGGAGAGCGGTTTGAAACCATCTGCATTGCACCAGGACTCTGGTGCATCTCGGCTCAGGAGGGAGGACCCTGAAGTGGGGTGAGGTATTTCTGCGGAGCTCTGCTGTCTGCAGCCCTGTGGCCTGTCCTCGGTGCCCTCGCTGCTACCTGGTAGAAGGTGGGCTCGGCAGGAAACCCATCTGCACCAATACAGGCTCCCCCCATGAACGCACGGAGGAATGAGTAAGCAGGAAGCCAGTCTGCGGGGGCACCCAGCTCCGCTTACAAATGGTGCCCAGCGAGGAGCTGAATGTGCCCACGGCATCCCCGTGCTGGGTTCACGTAAGCCTAGGGCAGATAAAGCATTTGAAAGATTCTCCTCTTTCTTTGCTTTTCTTTTTAAAGATAGATTTAGTAAAGTCTTTTTGAAGAATGCGTATTAGTGAGAAGGCTATTGTAAATGTTTGTATGTGTATGATGATAACTTTCTTCACTATACCATCAGGCCTCCGAAACCAGAACCACCCTAAGCCATCTAATAGGTGTTTCTGCTTCAGTCCAAGTTAGTATTTCCATCTTGTACTTGAATGTGTCTAAACCTCACAATATAAAACTATTTCTTACTTCAGTATGATTTTTTTTCATCAAGGGTTCCAGTTTCCAGTGATAAGACCAACCAATAAGATACGCAACTGGTACAGACAGAATTGTATATTTTAGGTAATATTTGTGATAGACTTTCTTATCAAAGTTCCTCTTCAGAACACATTCTATAGAATGTTAACCCAGTCGATAGCTTCTGCAACAGTGAAACACAAGATATGAATCTGTAACACAATAAGCTCAAGGGACAAGCATCAAGAGCACAGGTGGCCAAAATGTGACCATTGTAACTCCATTTCTGCAGTGATGCTTCAATACTCAGTATGTTAGTGAACTCTGAATGATTTCCATATCAGAAAGTCTGAAAGCATCAATTTCAGGTGAGCAGTTTTAAATCAGAAAAGACTCAATAGTTAATCACTACTCTTGAGGGTGCTTCCTCCATATCCCCGTGAGGAGTTTTTCCCAGAAAATTCATGGGTTTCCCTCAGGAAAAGGAAATGCTCCATAAGTGGAAAACACCACCACCACACAGACCTTCCAAATCACCTTGCTTCCTAAAACAGACCCAAGGGAGGGGGGGCATTTAATGTGGTTTCTTTCAGCAAAGAAAGAAAATCGAGTATGAACGAACGTTAGATTAGAAACCGGAAACGCTGCCTTGGGAGATGGTGCGTCTCACCTTGAATGAGGGAAGGTAAGAGAGGACCCTGAGCAGTCTCGGGCAAAGCAAGCACTTGGAAAGTGACTGCGGTCGCCTTCAGTGACCATTTCACAAAATTCTACCCTTGCCGCTGATGGATTCAAGAATCTGTCGGCCATCATGTCATTGATGTGGAGTGTTAGGTGCCTGATAAAGAAGGTGAAGTTTTAGGTAGCATTTTAAACTAATACGTCCAGAAGACCAGGAAAACAGAGCAAGGGTAGATAGGATTTTAAAGGTATATATGGCCTAAGCAGCACAAAACTTAAAATTTTATCATGCATTAAAGCTGAATGCACAGTCATCCCAGACTAAGACAATTTAGAGGAAATAAAGTGTCCCTATAAGTGTCTTGGTTTTAGCAGTGATAATTCTCAGCCCAAAACATGACAAATTTAAGAAAAGTTGTATTTTTTATTTATTAAATAGATTTAATTATATTCCTTCTGAAATACAAAAGATAGAATAAATCATACCATAAAAGAAGGTAAGATATGATAATATGATGGTGGCCAATTAATACACATAAATCTATTTTTTCTGGACAGACACCAAATCACTTCAGAGGATTAAGAGATCATTCTAGAAGCAGCACTACCTGGAAGATTATTTGGCATTTAGATACTGATTTCCAAAGTGCTAGATGGCAAGAGCAAGCACATGTGGTCACATGCATAGAAGTCCCAACAGTTACTGAGGATGAGAAATTGTCACCACTATTACCGTACAACTTAAAAAAAAATCACCTATTCTAATTGCTCACCTGAAATGACCTTGAACATAATCTCTAAGAGTGTGGCTTGCACTTGTTTCCTTCAGACATGATCTGCTTCATTTTATAATCTAGGCAGGCAATCCTATTAGAACTGAGTAGGGGCAAGGCATTGTGTTTCTTACATGCAGAACATGGAGTTTTTTCTATTTGGTTCCATCAACCCCCCCAAGCATTTCAGGCCCATGGAAGCGAGAATTCCTTCACTGATGACAAGCTCTGCTGCTCATAACTTATCATCGACAACCTTCCAGGGGTCCCGTCGAGGCATCGAGGCTGCTGTCTGTGTCTGAGGCCAACGTCTGCTCGGTTGACATGGATGAGATGTCGTTGATGGAGGACGACTCGGAAGGAGTGGCGTTGCTACTTACTGGTGCATCTGTGCTAAGAAAACCAAATATAATAAAATCTGAGGCACGACATTGCTGCAGGTTCGGGCAGTGAGACTTTAGGCCATCCCTCAGCTCTGTGCTCGTGAGGTTCCCTGGCCCACCTGCAACATTCTTCTTTTCTTCCTAGTGGCAAAACGTCACATATGTGCATTTATATAATCATCTTAAAAAATACCTGCTGCTTTAGGGGTGCCTGGGTGGCTCATTTGGTTAGGCGTCCGACTTTGGCTCAGGTCATGATCTCACGGTTCGTGAGTTTAAGCCCCATGTTGGGCTCTGTGCTGACAGCTCAGAGCCTGGAGCCTCTGCTTCGGATTCTGTGTCTCCCTTTCTCTCTGCCCCTCCCTGCTCACGCTCTGTCTCTGTCTCTCAAAAATAAACATTAAAAAAAAAGTAAAAAAAAGAAAACCTGCTGCTTTAAAAAAGATTTTTAATAGAAAAACTACTGAACCTGTCCTACAACGATCAGTGTCACAAAAAGGCTGAAGCCCAAATAGAGTTCAGGTGTCCATCAACACTTTGTCCAAGGAGAAAAGCAGTAATCTTTGAAGAATTCTTTTCTAATAAAAACACCTGCTAGCAGAAACAAAGACTGTATACAAACAAAACAACAACAAAACAAAAAAAAAAAAAGGAAAAAATTTAGCGGCCTCTTGTTCATTTTATTTTATACATCCCC
Organism: Panthera tigris; assembly: GCF_018350195.1. Taxonomy (NCBI): domain Eukaryota; kingdom Metazoa; phylum Chordata; class Mammalia; order Carnivora; family Felidae; genus Panthera; species Panthera tigris. The sequence goes on along the minus strand of NC_056660.1, from coordinate 89,714,967 downwards.
AAAACTGACATTTTGAATTTTTAAGGTATGTGAAACTATCCTATTTCCTACCGTCCATATTTTAGTCTGGTTTGAGCAAAAATAAAACATCCAAGCTCTCAGAGGTCAGTGCTTGCAGTCTGAAATTTGTGCTTAGTTAACCACAAGCACCTAAAGTGTGGAAGTTATATAATCTCTAGATGCTTGACACATAGATCATGCTGAATACAAAATTCAAGAAAAGTAAGCAGTGCAATCTGCACTTCTCTGTGTGTGTGCACGTGTGCTTTTGGGGAGGGGGGTGCGAGGTGAGGAAGTAAATATAACTTGAAGGATTTCATTTAGGAAGCAGGTGGGATCCTACGGACCTAAATTAACACCACATATGTCTCTAGCAGTCATACAATGAATCTACCACTAGGTAGATCAAATAGAAATATGGGAGAATTATATGAACAGTTTTTCTCAAAGAAAACCAAATTCCATTTTTCTTAGATTTGCACTGATTTTCTTTTTAAACTGCGTGGGGCCAATATGAAGAGGGTCATGCACATAAGAAATGTTTAAAAAAAATTTTTTTTAATGTTTAGTAATTTTTAAGAGACAGAGAGAGAGAGCGAGCGAGCAGGGGAGTGGCAGAGAGAGAGGGAGACACATAATCTGAAGCAGGCTCCAGGTTCTGAGCCATCAGCACACAGCCTGACCCGGGGCTCGAACTCGTCAACCGTGAGATCATGACCTGAGCAGAAGTTGGACGCTTAACTGACTGAGCCACCCAGGCACTCATTAAATTAAAACATTGGAAGTGTTTTAAATTCAACTCCCTCGTCCGTAAATGGAGCTGATGGCAGCAGTTGCAAGCATGAGACGAGACTGTCTATAATGCAGTTAGCTTAGTGCCTGGCCTGTCAGTAATATGTTAGTTGTCACAGCCAAGACAAACCCAAACAGGAAGACTACCTCACACAAGGAGCTTCCAGATCCAGGGCCGGTCGAGCTGGCATTTAATGCATCACTGCCATTTGGATAAGTTGTACAGGGAAAAGGAAAACATCAACTATTAAAGCAATCACTAACCTGAAGGCTGATCTTTCACAACACCATTCTTGCTTCTTTCTTCCCAGTCCAGTACTTCTTTGTAAATCAGCTCTTCAAACAGAAATGCAAGTTAAAAGGCTCCATCAGTTTCTCTGCATCTCTGAACCCTGCTTCCAAATCAACTGAAACCCCTCCAAGGGCACTGTGGTGTCTTATTTTTAATTGTGATATACAGTTAATTCAATAATATCTTTTGCCTAGATCACAACATCCACACTTTGTTGATCCATTACATCTTTCAGCCCAACTGTTAAGGCAGCCAAAAATGCAGGCAGTTGTAAATTCACATGTGGGTTTTACGAGGGGCAGGGGACTAGTAAAGTGACTCTCACAGAACATTTTAAAGGATTGGATGCTTTTGTACTGTTTGCACATGTTTCTCTCCATCGTTACTTGGGATTCTCCAAATGGAACCAGTATCCATATGTCGGCCAGAAGCCCCTCCAGAGTGGCCAGAAATTAATCCAAATTCCTCAGTCATTTCTTGGCTTCAACTTCAGTTTCTTCCATCCTCCCTGGTGAGAAAAGCTAACAACCTACTAAAGATGCATTAGGGGTTTCTACAATTTTGGTGTTTGTGAACCAGGATGAGCACCTTGCAAGCATTTCCTGAGGCTCACAAGGCTGCTCTTGGCCAGAGTGTGGCCATGTGTGTCACCCTGTTGAGTGTTCATGAAGGTCACGGCATCCCCGATACCCTGGGGAAAGCAGACATAATCTGCTTGGGCAAGACCCGTTGCCACTTCTGACCTGCACTGACCAGGGTTCTTTCTCAATGACCCCTGATTCTTCTTTTTAATGAAAAATTATTAGTTCAACCTCCTGATTACTGGCTGAATTTGCGGTGGGTTTTTGGTCAATCTTACAATCTTTGGAAGCAAATGGTATGCAGTTCCAATGTGCTCCTCTCTAATTCTGTTATCTTCAAGTTCCTTCTCTACCAGGGAGGGGCAAGAGATGGGCCAAGAGAGACTCTGCCCCTTCCCTAGGAAGGCTACTGCAACAAGTGAAAAGCCGCCCCTTTACAGAACTTGAAGAAGTGCCATGAGTAAGGGGCAAAATCAGCCCTTACCTTTCCACTCCTCGATTGCATGCTCTCTTTCTTCCAACTGGGCATCATAAATCTGAGGTGGTGGCTGAAAATTAAATCACAGTTAAAGTCAACGGTTAAAACAGGAATGAGGCATGAATAAGACCATAACATCACTGTGAAGATTCTAATCTATTTGTCATGTGGCTTTCATGCAATATATGGCTTCTTAGAGATTTCCTCCTAAGTGTGATATTACATCAGTTTTGGAATCAAAATAATTAGGGAAAAAATTAACCAAAAAAATATGGTCCTCTTAACAATCACATGACCTCCACTCTAATGACATCTGCCCAAATGGAACTAAAAAAGTGGTAATCAAAGGCTGTTTTCTGGAGACCCGCCCCAGACAAGGGAAGGGCTAGGAAATCCAGAAGGTACAGAATAGAGCTCAGGTTTGCAGTGCTTCATGGTAGAGCCCCCAAACCCAATCCTCAACTCAAATGGGCTGTTCCCAAAACCTGCTTAAAAATCACATGCTTATAACTAGGATTCCTTGCACACAAAACAGTGTTTCATGTGATGGTTAAATCCATAGGCCAAGTCATAAAAATGTGTTCTACGGTGGCATAAAGTGAGCCTGCCACTATGTGGTTACTTTGCTCGTAGTCAGAGGTTATCCACACCAGTGCCACTAAGGAAAAATGCACCTGGGCACCAAACTCGGAAGCGGGACTCCCCTGGCAGGTGCCTCGAGGGAAGGATAAATAAACCTGTGATTTTCAGCGAGTTTCTTAGCCTCTCTGATGGGGTGGCCTGAAGAAGGTGTTCTAAGCAAGGCGCACATGGCACAGTGCCAGGCAAACAATGGAAGCTTAGCAAATGGCAATGTTAGTACAATCACACATGAGCATCTGCGTAAAGGAATAGTATCTCCACCGCAGAAGCATGTTCCCTCCCGAGCTACACTGAGCTGCAGCCCCCGCAGCAAGTGTCCCCAAAGGGAACCAGGTCCCAGACGACTGTAGGCCCCTTTGTATTCAGGGGTCCTTTGAAATCTAGAACTTACTATCCTTATGTGGCCACTCTGGACTAACAGACGGAAGACCCGAGGGAATGTTGAGCCCTGCCTTTACACACAAGCCTTGGAAAACAGGTGCTTACCGCTTCTGCTTCAGCAGGGTCATACCAAACAGTAATGTAAGGGTGACGCAGAGCCTCGTCTACAGAGATGCGCTTGTCAGGGTCTATCACTAACATGTTCGATAACAGATCTCTGGCTTGATTTGCTGGGGTGAAAACAAACATTAGATTAATAAACTAATGCTCAGACACAGGAAATTGTATAAAGACAACATGACAGTACAGAGAGAACAAAGATGTGTGATCTTTGAGAAATTTGTGACAGGTTCCTGATCAATCGAGCCTTTTTCTTTAAGAGTGAGCCGAGCAGCCACTTTCACTACACATCACTACACTACACTTTCACTACACAGATTTTCAAATGTGGTTTCTTGCCTCTGGATCTGGGAGGAGAGGAGGGGTGGCAGGGCCTGGGGAAAGGGTACCAGGTGGACACAGGCCAACCGGAGGCTGAAGGGGGGGTCCGGGGGTAGAACCCACCAGGGAAGGCACAGGATGCAGCTAAGGGCGGCACTGCCCGAAGTGCAGGCATAAAACACGGGCAGGCTTTTTTTCCTGCCTGATGTCCCATCAAAATGAAATTAAAGCAGACCTTTTAAGCCATACAAATAATCTCACGTTTGCACACTAGACAACACTTCGCAGATATCTCTGCTATGCTGACCTGTATAGAATGTTGGCAACAGACACTTGAAAAAAAATCTAGAGATCAGTTGTTAGGAAAAAACCCAACAAGTTCAATAACTCAGTCAAATATAAGGCTCACCTAGGTTTCAGCAATTAAAGTTCACATGGGTGGGCAAAGGACAGATGGGGTTTTTCTGACTGAGGCACAGTTTTGCCCTGATGTGGAGAGAAATCTGTTCTTTGCCTTAAATCACATTTTTAGAGGTGGGCACAGGTGGAAGGGAGGAGAAACTTTTTAAATTGAACTGTAATACAGTTTCTGACTCTTCAATTGGGCGAGAATCGTAATTCAAGTATTCCTTATTCCTTATGCCTGAAAACTGTGTGAATTCCAATTGCTGTAATTAACATCAGAGTCTTTCAGACTGACGTGAACCTTTTTATTTGGACCAAAGGCTCAGTGAGGCCATTTTATCTAGGATAGAACTTTTAGGTCTTTTAGGCTTTCTCTCCACCAAGCCTTCATTCTAGTAAATAACTTTGAGACTTTCAACTATGTTATCTCCTAACGTTCGTAGCTGTCAGAATGCAAACCTGAAAAGGTGAAAGCGGCCCCTGGATTGAGAAAACCGATATGGGGGGTGGGGGGGGAAGGGGAAGGGCATCTTACTTTTTATTTTGTCTCGTTCAGATTCTGATGGGAATATCCAATCTGGGAAGAGTTCTTCAAATTTGATTCCAGGGTACTTTGGTCTGTTTTCTACATAATTTCTCACGGTCGGCTGAAGTTTCTTCATAAAATCCGCAGACGGCGTTCCTAGCTGCTCAATGACTTTATTCCACTGATCAATATCTAAGGAGTCTCTTGAGGAAAATACAACTGAAGGGGCTTACAGTCACGTTACACGGAGTAGCATTATTCAAAGAAACACTTAAATCCTATTTTCACCTACTGACAGGTAATTAACTAGGCTGTCCCACTGGGGCAGCCGAGGTATTCTAAAATAATATTCACATGGTGGTTGGGGTCTCCAAAGTTGACACTACTTTTAAAAACTCTGCTCCTTTATAAACTCTGATCATGGTTTATTAAACCAACACACTGAGGAACGTATGCCTTCCCTTTTAGATCAAAATACAGTTAATCTTGTAACTGAAGAATACTTATGACAGAAGTGATTAAAGATGAAATTAGATATTACTTAGGCAGACTGAAATCAATTTTCACATCAAAGTTACTTAGATTGGAAAGCTCCTTAAAGTGGACAGATCTGAGTCCTCGGTCTAAGGTGGGGTGCGGCACGTGAGCTGGGGCTTTCTGAGCCTTGTCCTCTCTCACAGGACCACATGCCTTCCTGTAACTGGGCTCAGACAGCTTTGGGAGGTCATTGTGTTTTACTTGGCACTGACCATGCCCATCACTGCAGTACCTTGGAGCACATTTTATCTCCTTTCAAAGTACATGACCCGGGTTCCAGACTCCACTGTGCACTAGACATGCATCAGGTGCCGGGCAGTCAGTCTCCCTTGGGTCTCAACTCCCTTGTTTGTAAAACGCAGAAAATACCAGCTTTGGCTGTTTCACAGGGGGCTTGGAATAATGAGGTGGAGAGGGATTCTGAAACTGTTAACAATTATATGAGAGAACGTAGGACAGAAAAAAATCATGTAGGCAGCAATGTTTAAAAAGCAGTTTTTAAAAGTTTTTAGAAAAATCTAATAGAGGTTTGTCTCAGAAAAATCCAATTACATCATTATGGAAGAACCCAGGTGGCAGAAATGCTCTTAGAAGAACAAAGAAGACAACTCCGTTCTTCCAGAATGTTGGCCATCTGCAGTCCTGCTTGGGAGAGGAGTCCTGGCCATTTGAGTCACTAGTGTATTCTCTTCCCTCACTCTTTTGTTCCTATGTGATGCTGAAGCAGAATTGTGTGGCATTCAAGCCCTTCTCACCGAACAACTGAAACAGCCCCTCATCTCCCTGCTTCTGCTCATGCCCTTGACAGTCTGGCTTCGGCTCAGCAGCTGCAACAACTGTTCCCAATGTGAGTCAGACAGGAGCCTAGAAATGGGTGGGCGCTCAATAAATGTCTAGCGTGTTCATGATAAAGGGTCGTTTTTGTAGACTAAAGGGTGGTGGGAAAGGAAAAGACCATCCCAAGAAGCCTGGCTGATCTTCCAGGTGTGTTCGTGCATTACCGTCCCTTAGCTACCATGGGCTTCTCATTATACCCAAGAGGAACCAAGGCTCAGAGAGGCCCTGACTCATCTAGCATGCACAGCCACCATGTGCACCCAAGGTGGTCTGGCTGAGGCTGTCTTTTCCTTGTGGGCTACTGTGGGGACAGACATTCCTGTTCTATCCCAGATCACACATCTGAAAGCAAATCTCAGAGAACTGCAGTCTGCTTTCCAGAATCTTTTTCCATGCTTACAATTTTTAATCTAATGTTTGAAGGTGTGGGCAAAACTGTCTTTGGAGAATGACGTTAATCTCGGTGTGTATTTTGAGAATGACATTAGGTGGCCTTATATATAAAACTATTAATTATTGACACTGCAAGATGGTAATATGTAAAGTAGGAATTTTAAATTACTTAATAATGCTCCAAAAAGTATTCACAGTTTTCTTTTTTGTACTTTCTGAAGAAAACATTCAATTAAAAAAGGAAAGGCATAAAATGAATAAGAATTGAGACAAAACGAGATGTTAAATAGATACTTCTAAATTATTTATCTTTAGAATTTATCAAGTTTTCCTTTTTAAACTGAGTCTGTTTGCAGACTTATTTATAGTTTGGAACAAGCAAATCAAAGGAAAGGCTATGGAAAACTGCTGGAAAATTTATTAGAACAAAATAAAATGTTGTATTTAACTCCACATAAAATCTGTGATGTGAAAAATGTCAAGGAAGGCAAATAAAATGACAGAACAAAATCTTTTCATTCCATGTTTGTGTTGTAAAGAATTTATATTACAAGAAAATCACCCTTATAAAATTATAAAAAATGAAAGCAACTTTAATAAAATACATACAAAACACTGACTACACAGCTTGGTTTCCTTTAAAATTAACCATCAATCTGCCAATGGACAGAGACCACTTTAAGCTTTCATAACGAAAAAACAAAATCAAAGACTAATGAAAATAGTAAGTGGAACACAAATGAAAAAGGGAATATGTGAAGAACCATGTTAGAGTAAAAAATATTAACGATGGAGGAATATGAGGAAAGAAAGCTATTATAAGTATTACATTATCTCTTCTCTTTTATGGTTGATGTCATTAATGTGATTTGCTAACCACAGTATAAATTAATCTTTTGCATTTTATATTTATTAAGACTTCTCCAGGTGTGTCACAAAAGAACCTTCTAGATGGATCTTTTAAAAATTTCTACAAAATGTCAGCAGAGTAATAGGCAAGAAAATTAACATATCCTGTTCCTCACAAACTTTTCCTTTTATTCTCTTTTACTTTGGTCTTATGTAGTGTGCTTCAGTTCTTACTTTGGAGGCAAAATATTTTAATCCATACTGGTAACTAACAAAATGGTATGCTAATTAAATGACACAAGGGTATTGGCTTATTAAATTTAGATAGGAACTTTCCTTGTTAAATTAACTGAATGGTCTAATAAATGGTATTTTCACTTAAATATCAGAATACATCTGTCAAAGAGTAAGTAAATTTCTAAGCTATTTTTGATAAAATTAAACTAATATAATTGGTTTAATAAAACCATTACAGGTAGTCAAGTAAAAAAGAAAACGTAAAGTTGAACCACTTGGTTTGTGACACTACTTTAACAAACATAATATAGACCCCCTTAGAACACAGTCTAGAATTATAACATTTTCCTTTTGAGCTCCTGCTGCCTTTGGCATTTATGGAAAGCATGGCCGGGAAGGTCCCGGGAAGGATACGATCAGTGCCTTGGAATATCACACAACCTTTCACCAGCTCTCCCATGATGCACCCCACTGACCAGATATCAACTGAAAACAAAATGAAATGACAAAATTATGAAGTGCCATGAACAAAACAAAGGTGAGGAAAAGGAATTCTAACAGTGTACTAAACACACAAATATGGAAAAATAAATTGCTGGCTAAGGGTGAACTTTTTACACAATGCGAATGAGTGCTGGCCTCTCCTCTGGCTTTCAGTAAGCGGCAATCTGGGCTTTAGCGCCAAAGATTCCCGGACTTCCCAGCTTGAGAAGCAAACAAAACCCCAGAAAGGAGAGGTGGCTGTCCCCGCAAAGCTGTGTGGCCATGTGCCCACCCCCATCGCTACCCCCACCCCCGTGGCCAGTGCTGGGTCTCTCCCTGTGAAGGATACAGTCTCTTCCTGGGAACAGGACTTTATGGAGGACCATTTCTGCCATGATGCACCCGACAGACCAGATGTCCACTACCAAACACCAGGTGATTAAAACCAGCCGGAGACCCCCACACATCTTTCTCAAACCCCCTCCCAACAGAGACAGACCCAGCTTGTCAATGGGAACTTTTGTAACATATGGACATGACACCCGCCGAACGGTCCTCGCTAAACTGCCGTGTCGGTGGGAACTCACAGAGGCAGATTGCTCGTGTGGGCTCCAGGTGAGGACCCGCCAGAGGTGCCCTGACTTCCGGCCTTTCCCCCTCTTCCATGGGGCCCAGCTGAACCCCAGGCCTCAGCCAGGCAGAGGGCTATTTACTGCAGGTGGGGGTGGGGCGGGAGGAGCCAGCAGGGAGCCACAGGGCTGTGTCCCTCATCTGTCAGAGTCAGAACACTGCTTACAGAGCATCTAAAACTTGAAGCACAGCTCATTCCCCGATGACTTGTGCAAACTTTCAGACTCTTAGCAAGGAAATGTGATTGAGTTCTTTTCGACAAATTTGTCAAGGTCTAAGTTACAAAGAGCTCTGATATTGCTAGAGTAAGTTAAGTTTTGGTGTTAAAAAACCCATTTTACACAAAAGAGAACATGTATTATTCCATTTATACCAAGTTCACCAATAAGTAAAAAGTAAGCTTTGGTGCTGGAAATTAGGATAGTGGCTTCCTTTGGGGGTTGAGACCCAGAGGTGGGCTGGGGAGGTCTTGGGTACCACTGCTGTTATAGATTTGCATACTTCTCTATAATAAATACGTTATACTTTGATAGATGTTCACAGATACTCATTTTGGAAGTGAATTTGTAACAGTGGGTGATTTCTGCCAGTAGAGATGGGCCACAATGACTTGTGTATAACGCAGCCCCCACATTGTGCTTCCTTTGGCTCACGGGACAAGGCTGGTGGTGACCAGCAGCCATGTGTCACCCACACTCACCATTCTCTTTGTAGCCCATGCCCAGGATGACTTCGGGTGCCCGGTAATACCGCGTCACCACGTACGGGGTCATCATGAAGTTGGTGCATGCTGTCCGGGCCAGGCCAAAGTCAAGGATCTTAAGCGTGCAGTCTGATTTTACTACAATGTTGCTAGGTTTCAAATCCTAGGGCAGAAATGGTTTAAATGAACACAATGAACAGGAGTGGACAACACTGTGTGGGTAGGGATTTGTGAAGCTGGGGGTTGCTGATGTACCTGAGTCCTGGGGGAAATGGCGGGGGGGGGGCGGGCAGAGTTAGAACTGAACACTGGGATTTTGGAAAATGTTTCTCTCTTAAGTTGAAACGAATACAGATCAGCCTAAAGGAGTCAGATGGTCACCCTCAGGCCCATGTGGGAAGCTTCGTGACATCCTTTTGCTTAAAACCTCCTCAGTGCTTCCCTAGAGCCCACCCATCCCTCCTCCTGTTCATCCCGCTGCCCACAGAAATATAATGTAAGCCACGTACTGAACTTACATTTGCTAGTAGCCACACCAGGAAGAATGAACACAAATGGGTGGAATGAATTTTAATACTCTACCTTATTTAACCCAATATACCCACAATATTATCATCTTATTTTTGTTTTGTTTTTGTTTTATTTTAGAAAGAAAGAGAGAGAGCATGAGCGGGGTTGAGGGACAGAAGCACAGAAGCACAGAGAATCTCAAGCAGGCTCCACACTCAGCATGGAGCCCAATGTGGAGTGCACAAGTGAGATCATGACCTGAGCCGAAATCAAGAGTCAGATGCTCATCCAATGGAGCCACCCAGGCGCCCCCATAGTGTTATCATTTTAAAATGTAAGCAATATATACAAATTACTAATGACATACTTTACATTCTGTTTTTGGTACTGTCTTTGACATCTGTGTATTTACAATAACAGCCACATTCTGAGCGCTCAACAACCTTATGTGGCTAGTGGCCGCCATGCTGCACAGCACGGAGCTAGAATTCTCTGACTCTGCAACCTTCGGATGGCTCTTTTTTCTTTCAGAAAAAGAATTCCACAATCACTTCCTTATCTCCAAAAAGAAAGCCCACCCCACCCTTGAGGCACCTTCGTCTTCCCCTGCCAGCACCAGTTCTGTGACAGGAGATGCAGGACCCAGGTTGACGTAGCAGAAGCTCAGAAAATGCTTCCTGTGTGAACACACAGGTCACACTCGCCTATACCCCATACCCTGAACACATGAACACAATTTCTGCAGTTTCTTCCCCCACAACCCCAGGCCTTTTTTCATGGTGACCCCACCTTCCACCCCCGATCCCAGAACCTTCCTCAGGCCACAGGAATCCAACTTCTGCCTGAGACAGCAGCCTGAAAACTCACCCTAGACACTGCCTTCCAAACTATCCCCATCTATTCTTTTCCCAAGTCACATCACACAGGAGGACCTGGGAGGGCTTTAGGTGTGAGGTTTCAGGCCCAGTAACTACCTAACGCTTTCCAAGTGATGTGTCACAGATGAGCACACACAGGTGTGTGTGATGGCTACAATGCGTTAGCAGGATAAGCAGGAAACCACTTAAAAATAACATCAGCTGAAATTACGTTCCATTACTGTTAAATGTTCTCCTTCCAAACTTCCTGGATTTGGTTTAAATATCTAATGTGTGAAAATTGCAATGAAAATTCCGACCAATTCCCATGCAGATGCTCTGGCCCCTCATCGGCCCCAGAGCACCATGTGACCACCTTCTCCGTGTGTCTTGATGTGGGAAAGACTGGGGGAGCACCACCACCCCACACCCACAATTCTGCAGGCACTGAATCAGCCCCTCACGCAAACCAGTGACTCTTCCCTGTGAGGAGGCAGTAATACGCTAAGGCAAAATAAACCAACCTGTTCCTAGTTTCTTTTTTTTAAACCCAAAGACTGTGGCAAGAAGAGGCAACTGAGAATACAAGTTGATAACAAACGAAATAATGCTCAACTTTGTGAAAAAAAATTATTATTATTATAATTTTTTTAAATTTCCAAATGACAAGGAGTTATTTTTGGTCTCTCCCATGGCAATGAGGAAAATCATGATAATATCCAGGGCTGGCAGGAGAAGCCAACACAGAACCTTCCTTACACTGTTGGTGGGGATGTCAATAGGTGCTTTCTTTTTAGGAGGCTGATTTTTGAAAAATTTGTAATGTCTATACTTTGCCACCCAGCAGCCCCTGAAATACACTCTGGCCTTGGATCTAAAGCACAGCCACAGGGAGAAGGGTTACTACAGCTGCACCACTGGCCAGTTCAATGAACTGCAGAGTGACTTAGAAAACATGCCCACACTCAGCACCCAAAAACAGTCCAGTGAATAAATGGGCAGAAGATGTGAATAGACACTTCTCCAAAGGAGACATCCAGATGGCCAACAGGCGCATGAAAAGATGCTCAACATCACTCGTTAGGGAAATACAAATCAAAACCACAATGAGATATCACCTCACACCAGTCAGAATGGCTAAAATTAACAACTCAGGACACAATAGATGTTGGTGAGGATGTGGAGAAAGGGGAACACTTTTGCACTGTTGGTGGGAATGCAAACTGGTGCAGCCACTCTGGAAAACAGTGTGGAGGTTCCTCAAAAATTAAAAATAGAACTACCCTACAACCCAGAAATTGCACTACTAGGTATTTATCCATAGGATACAAAAATTCTGATTTGCAGGGGCACATGCACCCCAATGTTTATAGCAGTGCTATCTACAATAGCCAAATTATGGAAAGAGTCCAAATGTCCATTGACTGATGAATGGATAAAGAAGATATGGTGTATATACACAATGGAATACTACTTGGTGATGAAAAAGAATGAAATCTTGCCATTTGCAACTACGTAGCTGGAACTAGAGGGTATTATGCTAAGTGAAATCAGTCAGTTACAGAAAGACAGATACCATATGATTTCACTCATACGTGGAATTTACGAAACTCAATGGATGAATATAGGGGAAAGGAAGGAAAAATAAGATAAAAATAAAGAGGGAGACAGACCATAAGAGACTCTTAAATACAGAGAACAAACTGAGGGTTGCTGGAGGGGAGGTGGGTAGGGGGATGGGTTAAATGGGTGATGGACATTAAGGAGGGCACTTGTTGGGATGAGTACTGGGTGTCATATGTAAGAGATGAAATCACTGGGTCCTACTCCTGAAGCCAAGACTACATTGTATGTTAACTAACCTGAATTTAAATTTGGAAAAAAGAAAGAAAAGAAAACATGCCCCTTTCACCTGTCAGAAAATTCTTGTCGGCTACTGATTTGGTTGGAACATACTTTACTGCCATCTGCTGGAAAACTGAGATAATAAAATGCAAATCAGGCTGTCCGGTGTAGACAGTGGTCTTGGCAGGCTTTGGGGAAAGTGGCCAACCTCTGGATGCCTGCTAATGGGAGGCTCCCCACTTCTGTGCCGCTCTCTCATCAGCCTTCACACAAAACCAGGTGCAGCTTTCCAAAACCAACTGGACTTAGAGCTTCAAGGCAGCAGAGTCAAGATAGTTCTGTCCCTTTAAATCTTGAAAACCACCCCAAACAAGGAAAATAAGAAACACACATTAAAATAGGAAGGACACCTGAACTTGGGGTTTGACCCACAGGGTGTGGGGATAGTGAACAGAGTGAGGCATCCCTGGGACAGCCAACAAGAGTGCACAAAGCATGTGTAACCGAAGAAGGGCGAGGGCAGCAGAAGAGGAGGAGGCCGAGGGCATCACCCCACAAAGCACCACAAGGCCTGGTCACTTCTCAGATCAGAACCCACTGACTGAAGGGGTATCCTAGGAAGGAGGACTCTGCACATGGGGACAAACATCCACTGCCTTGATATCCCCAATTCTTCCCCACAGGTACCATAGCCACTCGCCTGGGTGACCGAACCTTGGCATGGGAGGCTAAGCAGTTATCTGGAGGACTACTGGACAAAAGCTCTGCATGGACCTTGCAACTCAAAGACCCACTTAGAAGGGGGTTGGGAGGCCGGGTAAAACATGGAGACTGGTCCAGACCTCTTCCAGCTATGTTATGATCCTCTTTTCCAATCCGTGTAGATGAATGCATTTGTGCAATCAATGGCTTCACGCCGTACCTGGGGCCTTATTAATCGTTCCAGCAACTCTACCACATCGTGCACAGCAGCTGCAACCAGGACTATGAGCTGGTTATGTCACAGAGGTCTACACTCTCTAGGACCACCTAGTTTCTTCCGGGCTGGACTAGTGAGTCAAACTGAGATATGACAGAACTGCTATCCCCGCATTCCTTAAGTTGCAATGGTGGCGCTAATCTCCTCTATCCCTCCCACCCCCCCGAGATCAATATTTTTGACTTGAGGGGACAGTCTCATGTTTCCACTTGGCCTTCCCCATCGTGATACTTCTTACCTCACAGGCCAAGGAACCAATGCAGAGGTCACTCCAACTGCCAAGTGTATCCTTTCCAATCATACACTTGCAGGGCTGGGGAGGTGACTGCCGGGTGGATCCATGGACCCAGTGGCCCACCGTGAGCCACCAGAGTCAGACACCTCAGATCTGAAGGTTTGGGTCACATGTAGGCAAGCCATAGTGACCTGCCAAGGTGGTGGCTGAAGGTAGGGAGAATGGAGAAGGGAGAGAATGAACATCTGTTGGGGCCCAGAGAGCAGCTGCAATGACAGGAGCTATAGTTTGTCCCAGTGGCCTACCTCCTCTCAGTTCCCCTCAGGAAGAGAGGCCCATGGGGAGCATCGGGGAGCTTCTCTTGACCTGTGTGGCTCTTGGCCAGTGACTGTGCGTGGCAGAAGCCCCTTCTTGTGAGACACCAGACTTCCCTGGCGGGTGGCTCATGGACTCCAGGGCAGGCAAAGCTTTCTGAGAGCTGTTCTGCAGCTCTGCCCTCAACCCCTCCAAAGGGTCAGGCCTGTGCTGCCTCCTTCTGGCCTCTCCACCTGCTCCAGCTGCTCCAGCCCACTCCCCAGTTCTTCCTCACAGGCCTTCTCCCAAAATGTATCCTGCAGATCCAAGCCTATCCTGGCACGCCAACGCTGTCAGTGAAAAACCCCATGCGCTCTATGGGGACAAAGAGCAGCAGAGGGGCAGGAAATGACTTGACTGAGTACAGCACATTCCAACCTCAGTGAGTGGCCCAAGCAAGACAAGGGGGACCACAAATCCAGGAGACACTCAGGAAGTGAACGACAGGTGTTCCAGAAGGCAGCGTGCAGCAGGGATGGGACACTGAGGGAGGTTTTGGAAAGATCTGTATAAAGGTAATGGTAGACCTTCCAGATCCCCCCCCAGCTTCACCCCAGAAGAGAGGCCTGGGCTCCTTCTTCACTCGTACTGGCCCATAATTGAGAAAAACTGAAATCAAATTTCCAGACTAGGGCCTCAGGCATAATACCAACAGATGTGCTGGTATGTGGCCCAGGGAGGGCATGGGTGAGGGGTGCAAGCCTGAAGACAGGGCTCTGTGGTGGAGGCCTGCATCCCACCTGGTGAGAACCTGGCCCCACCCCAATTCTCACCGCTCTATGGCATGGCCTTCCAGACTGAAGGGGCCACGAAGTGCCCACCACAATTAAAAATTTCCACATCAAGGCATATCATCATAACATTTTAGAATGCAAGAAATAAAAGAATATTTTTAGAAGATTCCAGAGATGAAACCCAACAGGGCACTTGCAAAAGATCAGGAAGAAGAATGGTATTAGAAAGCTCAAAAGCCAAATCATACCACACTACAACGGGGTGCTGCATTTACAACCTGGAGGGCGACTGATGTGTAGCGGAGAATTCTATGTCCAACCATACTATGACTCATGTGGCAGGGCAGAGTAAAGAGTTTCAGGCATATGAGGCCTCAGAAAATTTACCTCCCATGCACCACTTCTGGGGAAGCTACTGGAGGATGTGTTCCACCGAAACAAGGGAGTAATCCGAGAATGATGGGACAGGGGTCCAGAAGCAGGGGGTCCAACACCAGGAAAAGGCAAAGAGAACCACCAGGAAAAGGCGAAGAGAACCACCAGGAAAATGCTGGGCCAGGTCCAGGACAATCCCTCCGCATCAGGTATGGGGGCAGCCCATCCATCTGGGAGCAGCACTGAAGCTCCAAGAGCGAGATCTCACAGGTGATGCAACAGCATATCATCTGGGTGAACTGAGAGAAAACCTAGATGCCCCGCAGAAGGCTTAGCGTTAACTTAGCAAGTAGAGCATAGAAAACCACCCCATCCTTGAAAAACAAAACAATGAAAACAGAAATGCAAACAAATCAAAAAACAAGTACTGTTAACTTCAGGGACAAAATGTTGAAAGGAAAAGAAATACAATCATGGTATAAATAGGAGGCTGTGCAGCGGAGAGCATGTAGGGGGTCACGATGATGTAAAACACACTATCGATACTGGCCCAAACTTGAGATTTACAGGTTTACAATTCACAACAGTGTAAATACCTGGGAAAGCAGGGGACAGGAAAGGTGGCAGGGAGTGGGTCTGGGTGGGTAAAATGGAGCTAAATTGGTACCTTACGTCCCCAACTGAAAAAAGGCCAATGGATAGAGATCCACTATTATTTCAATATACAGACAGAAACACCAATGTGACAGCTAAAAGAACAGGGTTTGCTTCTGGGGAGTGAGAAATGAGAAGGAGAGAGTGGGGACCCTCTTTTCAAATAAATATTAGAACTATTTGATCCTTAATTAAAATAAGGAACAAATCAACCGACTTGCTCAGCAAATTGCAGAACAATTACATAAAAGTTGATCCCCTTTCTGAAAAATATAAATTCAAAAGGATATAAGTACATGCGGATATGTTGGTATCAGCACAAATAAGGAGAGAGTGTCACTGTAAAGTTAGTAAGGAAACACACCTAACTGCTATCACTGGCCACCTCCAGGCAGCAACGGAGAGCTGAAGGCCTTTTACCTCTTTTAAATTTTGATAATGTGATGTATCACGTTGATCGATTTGCGAATGTTGAACCAGCCCTGCATCCCAGGAATGAATCCCACTTGATCATGGTGAATAATTCTTTTTATATGCTGTTGAATTCGATTTGCTAGTATCTTATTAAGAATTTTTGCATCCATATTCATCAGGGATATTGGCCTGTAGTTCTCTTTTTTTACTGGGTCTCTGTCTGGTTTAGGAATCAAAGTAATACTGGCTTCATAGAATGAGTCTGGAAGTTTTCCTTCCCTTTCTATTTCTTGGAATAGCTTGAGAAGGATAGGTATTATCTCTGCTTTAAATGTCTGGTAGAACTCCCCTGGGAAGCCATCTGGTCCTGGACTCTTATTTGTTGGGAGATTTTTGATAACCGATTCAATTTCTTCGCTGGTTATGGGTCTGTTCAAGCTTTCTATTTCCTCCTGATTGAGTTTTGGAAGAGTGTGGGTGTTTAGAAATTTGTCCATTTCTTCCAGGTTGTCCAATTTGCTGGCATATAATTTTTCATAGTATTCCCTGATAATTGTTTGTATCTCTGAGGGATTGGTTGTAATCATTCCATTTTCATTCATGATTTTATCTATTTGGGTCATCTCCCTTTTCTTTTTGAGAAGCCTGGCTAGAGGTTTGTCAATTTTGTTTATTTTTTCAAAAAACCAACTCTTGGTTTCGTTGATCTGCTCTACAGTTTTTTTTAGATTCTATATTGTTTATTTCTGCTCTGATCTTTATTATTTCTCTTCTTCTGCTGGGTTTAGGCTGCCTTTGCTGTTCTGCTTCTATTTCCTTTAGGTGTGCTGTTAGATTTTGTATTTGGGATTTTTCTTGTTTCTTGAGATAGGCCTGGATTGCAATGTATTTTCCTCTCAGGACTGCCTTCGCTGCATCCCAAAGCGTTTGGATTGTTGTATTTTCATTTTCGTTTGTTTCCATATATGTTTTAATTTCTTCTCTAATTGCCTGGTTGACCCACTCATTCGTTAGTAGGGTGTTCTTTAACCTCCATGCTTTTGGAGGTTTTCCAGACTTTTTCCTGTGGTTGATTTCAAGCTTCATAGCATTGTGGTCTGAAAGTATGCATGGTATAATTTCAATTCTTGTAAACTTATGAAGGGCTGTTTTGTGACCCAGTATATGATCTATCTTGGAGAATGTTCCATGTGCACTCGAGAAGAAAGTATATTCTGTTGCTTTGGGATGCAGAGTTCTAAATATATCTGTCAAGTCCATCTGATCCAATGTATCATTCAGGGCCCTTGTTTCTTTATTGACTGTGTGTCTAGATGATCTATCCATTTCTGTAAGTGGGGTGTTAAAGTCCCCTGCAATGACCACATTCTTATCAATAAGGTTGCTTATGTTTATGAGTAATTGTTTTATATATCTGGGGGCTCGGGTACTTGGCGCATAGACATTTATAATAGTTAGCTCTTCCTGGTGGATAGACCCTGTGATTATTATATAATGCCCTTCTTCATCTCTTGTTACAGCCTTTAATTTAAAGTCTAGTTTGTCTGATATAAGTATGGCTACTCCAGCTTTCTTTTGGCTTCCAGGAGCATGATAAATAGTTCTCCATCCCCTCACTCTCAATCTAAAGGTGTCCTCAGATCTAAAATGAGTCTCTTGTAGACAGCAAATAGATGGGTCTTGTTTTTTTATCCATTCTGATACCCTATGTCTTTTGGTTGGCGCATTTAATCCATTTACATTCAGTGTTATTATAGAAAGATATGGGTTTAGAGTCATTGTGATGTCTGTATGTTTTATGCTTGTAGTGATGTCTCTGGTACTTTGTCTCACAGGATCCCCCTTAGGATCTCTTGTAGGGCTGGTTTCGTGGTGGCAAATTCCTTCAGTTTTTGTTTGTTTGGGAAGACCTTTATCTCTCCTTCTATTCTAAATGACAGACTTGCTGGATAAAGGATTCTCGGCTGCATATTTTTTCTGTTTAGCACACTGTAGATATCGTGCCAAGCCTTTCTGGCCTGCCAAGTTTCAAAGGAGAGATCAGTCACGAGTCTTATAGGTCTCCCTTTATATGTGAGGGCACGTTTATCCCTTGCTGCTTTCAGAATTTTCTCTTTATCCTTGTATTTTGCCAGTTTCACTATGATATGTCGTGCAGAAGATCGATTCAAGTTACGTCTGAAGGGAGTTCTCTGTGCCTCTTGGATTTCAATGCCTTTTTCCTTCCCCAGTTCAGGGAAGTTCTCAGCTATAATTTGTTCAAGTACCCCTTCAGCACCCTTCCCTCTCTCTTCCTCCTCTGGGATACCAATTATGCGTATATTATTTTTTTTTAGTGTATCACTTAGTTCTCTAATTTTCCCCTCATACTCCTGGATTTTTTTATCTCTCTTTCTTTCAGCTTCCTCTTTCTCCATAACTTTATCTTCTAGTTCACCTATTCTCTCCTCTGCCTCTTCAAGCCGAGCCATCGAGGATTCCATTTTGTTTTGCAATTCGTTTAAAGCGTTTTTCAACTCCTCGTGACTGTTCCTTAGTCCCTCGATCTTTGTGGCAAGAGATTCTCTGCTGTCCTGTATACTGTTTTCAAGCCCAGCGATTAATTTTATGACTATTATTCTAAATTCACTTTCTGTTATATTATTTAAATCCTTTTTGATCAGTTCATTAGCTGTTGTTATTTCCTGGAGATTCTTCTGAGGGGAATTCTTCTGTTTGGTCATTTTGGAGAGTCCCTGGCGTGGTGAGGACCTGCAGTGCACTTCCCCTGTGCTGTGGTGTATAACTGGAGTTAGTCGGCGGGGCCGCAGTCCGACCCGATGTCTGCCCCCAGCCCACTGCTGGGGCCACAGTCAGACTGGTGTGTGCCTTCTCTTCCCCTCTCCTAGGGGCAGGATTCACTGTGGGGTGGCGTGTCCCGTCTGGGCTACTTGCACACTGCCAGGCTTGTGTTGCTGGGGATCTGGCGTATTAGCTGGGGTGGGTAGGCAAGGTGCACGGGGGCTGGAGGGGCAGGCTTAGCTCGCTTCTCCTTAGGTGGTCCACTTCAGGAGGGGCCCCTCTTCCGTGGGCCTCTAGTCTGCGCTTGACTCCGGAGACTCCCTTCTGCTAATCCTCTGGCGGTTTTCTGGGTTCTTTAGGCAGGTGTAGGTGGAATCGAAGTGATCGGCAGGACGCGCTGTGAGCCCCGCGTCCTCCTACGCCGCCATCTTCCGGATACACCCTTAAATTTTGAATCATAGAAGTGATTCTAAAAAGTGGTAGGACCGTGGGTGTTTTATTTTTCAAATAATTAAATTTTACGTGTAGTATGAAAGCACTTTAATAAGCCAAACCGAAAGCGTGTATCTTGTGTATGGATCTGTGTATAGGAGAAAGGACTGGAGAGGCTCACGGACAACCGTTAACCCACTAAAGGACTCTTGCAGTTCACCTCTTGGGTCCTGGAGGGGTCCCAACAGGGCCTCTCACTCTTTGCTTTCTCTCTCATTCCCACAACGAACATACATGACTTTTCATGAGCAAACACAAAGCCTGGCAGGCACACAAATGTGTGAACAGATACAAGAATGGCAAGGCCTGTGGGGTGGTGACAGGATGGAGAAGTGGTCCGTGGAATCATTTGCTCAGGTGTCCTCAGGTTTCAAAACATTGTGCTGGGCAATGCAGACACCTCTTTGGACTTTGGACTCTTTTTGACTTTGTGGTCAGCAGGAGTGGGACCAACCTTCAGGGATGGAACATTCTGTAACATGGGCATGTGTGTGCCTCAGCCCTGAAAAGATCCCCAGGAATGTGAAGGTATTGCTTCCCCATGAATCTCCTGCTCCAAGAAGGGAGAAACAAGTGAGGCAAAGAATTTCCCTTTACAAAACTGATAAGGCTGAACATTACGAGGCCTAGTAATAATAAGGCTGGAAATTTATTCTAAGACGTGAATTTAACACAAAATGTGTTCAAGAGTGTCTTCGTTTATATAAAGGCATATGAAAATTTTAGGAAGAGAAATAGAATGGTATGTTGGGAAGTCTTTATTTTTAATTAAAAAATTAATATTACTTATAATGCTAAGTGAAAGAAGGCAGAGACAAACACCATATTTCACTCATATGTGGAATTTAAGAAACAAAACAAACAAAAAAAAAGCAAAGGGATAAAAAAGAGAGAGAGTGAGAGAGAGAGAGAGAGAGAGAGAGAGAGAGACAGGCAAACCAAGAAACAGACTCTTAACTCTAGAGAACAAACTGATGGTTACCAGAGGGGAAGTGAGTAAGGAATGGGTTAAATAGGTGATGGGGATTAAGGAGGGCACATGTTGTGATGAGCACTGGGTGATGTATAGAACTGTTGAATCACTATACTGTACACCTGAGACTAATATTACACTATATGTCAACTAACTGGAATTTAAATAAAAACTTAAAAAAGAGAAATAATGCTATTTTTAAACCAAATTTGTATTATTCGAACTGAACACTTGGTGGCAGCAAAGGCCACATTTTAAGAAACAGCACCCAGTCAGGAGGACGTCTCAGTGTGTGATGCGCCAGACAGGCCCTGGGAGGACCAGGTACGCTGCCCACGCATGCTTGCTTTGGGGTCACAGACCTGAGGCCCAGGACGAGGATGAGGGGCGAGGGCAGATTAGTCCTCTCAGAATGGGTGGGCTGTGCCGCTGTGGCCAACATTTCCTGGCACCTAAATGATCTACTCTGCACCACTGAAAATCTCTCTATTCTTTTCTATGTGAATAGGCTTCATTGTTCCTGTCTCACTATCTTTCTCCCTGCACAGATTTTCGTTCAGAGAAATTACAACTTCTTGATGTTGGAAGAGAATATCTAACAACAGTCTGTCAACAAAATTAGTATGGTAATAACGTAGGGAATGCTAAGAATGTTTCCAACAAAATTATATTATCTCTGCCTATAGCCTCACACAACATTTTAGTTGTTAAAGAAAAATCTATCATGATGGTCTGCTTACACAGTGCTACAAGTCAAAAAATAAACAAGAACTCCTAAAACCAGCTTACAGAATTACACTGTATCTCACTGGTTTTTAAATATTACTTCCTGATAGTCCAGGCAGCTGTCATTCAAATCCCAGGAGAGCCCAGTCAAGAGGCCCACCCAAGGCCATTCCCAGAGTTCCCAACAGTGGGGCTGGGATGCTGGAGTGGCAAAATTTTACAACATAAGAAATGGATATTTGGTCCATAATTTAGGTAAGATTTCTCAAGCAATGGTATAATTTACTACTTAGTCTCTAACCATTCCCAACCCCAAACCTAAATTCCTGGCTCTTTAAAAATGCCATTTCAAATATGGTGAATATATTAATAGATGAGTCTGGGTAAATAGTTTGGGATAATTTGGTAGTCCTCTGTCCTGTTCTTGTAATTTTTAAGTCACTTCAAAATTAAAGGTTAAAATTTTATTTTTTTCTTTTGCAGCATCAAATGGAGCAGCTCAAGCCTACATCCAGGGTGGCTCAAGCGGGCTGGGGAGAACCAGGCACTTCACAAAAACATCTTCTACTCTCAACAGGATTTGGAAACTCGACACGATCCCACG
This sequence comes from Panthera tigris, assembly GCF_018350195.1. Classification (NCBI taxonomy): domain Eukaryota; kingdom Metazoa; phylum Chordata; class Mammalia; order Carnivora; family Felidae; genus Panthera; species Panthera tigris. The sequence continues at coordinate 89,693,227 of NC_056660.1, read as the reverse complement.
GTTTCTTTGGATTCTCAATGCTGACAACTTTTAAAAAAAATTGGGGTGCCTGGGTGGTCGGTTAAGTGTCCAACTTTGGCTCAGGTTAAGATCTCATGATTAGTGGGTTTGACTCCCGCATCAGGCTCTGTGCTGACAGCTTAGAGCCTGGAGCTTGCCTCGGATTCTGTGTCTCCCTCTCTCTGCCCCTCCCCTACTTGCCCTCTCTCTGTCTCTGTCTCTCTCTAAATAAACAAATATCAAAGAATTTTTTTTTTTGAAAATATTAAATTCTTTTGTACCTTGAGAATCACGGTAACAAAATGATTGTGATTTTAAAAACAAAACTGACACGGCATCACTACTTACTCTATGAATTATACCAGCTGAATGCAGATGTTTAATACCACAGAGCATCTGGTAGAGAAGGTAGGACATTCTTTCATGGTCCAACTCCATATGAATAACCTGACATAAGTTAGCATCCATTAATTCCATGACCAAATACCTGAGGAAAAAAAAGATCAGCCATGTACACATAAAAATTACCCCAAATTCCTTCATGGTTACTAAACTGTATTTATAGGAAACAGTAATAACTTACTACCTAGTTATTGCACTGGCTAAAGCAAAAAAAGAAAAGAAAAGGAAAAGAAAATAAAAGAAAGATAACTTTCCTCCAAACATTTATAAGGTATCCTGTCAAGAAGTAAACATATAATGGAACTTAGTAGAAGCTTAGGAAAAAACTGCCACTGTGATGTATTTCAAGTTAAAGACAAAACAATTTTATATCATAGTAAATAGAATCTCAAAATTCAAATTCTCCTAAATCTTTATACATATATATATTTTTTTGCTACTGGATCATACTTACCAGGATAGAAACCATGCTGTTACTTGCTTCACCTTAAGAAAATTTCTGACCTTGGGGCACCTGGGTAGCTCAGTCAGTTAAGGGTCCGAGTTCGGCTCAGGTCATGATCTCATGGTTCATGAGTTCGAGCCCCGTGTCAGGCTCTGTGCTGACAGCTTGGAGCCTGGAGTCTGCTTCAGATTCTGTGTCTCCCTCTCTCTCTGCCCCAACCCCATTCACACTGTCTCTCTCTCAAAAAAATAAAGGTTAAAAAAATTTTTTTTTTAAATTAAAAAAAAAAAGAAAATTTCTGACCTTCTTCTCCCACCAGCTGTGCTCCATATTCTTATTCTGTCTGCAAGCAAAACTCCCCAAAGAGGTCTGTATACTTGGCATCTCCAATTCTTCTCCCATTTTCTTTTACTCCCATTTTGAGTAAGTGGGGCATAAGCCCCACCCCTCTGCTGACACTGTCCTCCTCAAGGCTCCTGATGACTTACTGCCGTGTCACAAAATGTCCCTGGCTGATCGTGCCCTGCTCCTTTCCCCAACTTCTTACCATTGGGGCTGCCAACCCTTGGTCCTTGGCCTCCTCCTCTTCTCTATCACAAGTCTTGGTCATCTACTCTGATCTCTGATCTCAATGCTTTAAATACCATTCACAGACCATCAACTCTCAAGTTCCTACCCTCCACCCAGGCCCCTCTCCCAAACGCCCAGTTCCCAGGCCGACTTGGGCATCCAAGAGATGTCTCGAGGCCCATGTCCAACACTGATCCCGGCTTCTACCTTGCCCTCCAGTCTGCTCAGCCTGCAGCCCACCTCATTTCAGCTGGGAGCACCTTTAACCTAGAAGGGGCTCGGGCCAGCGCCAGGCTCTGCTCTCGACTCCCCTACCCTCACACTGCAGTCCTCCACAGAGGAGTCCTCCACACTACAATCCTCACACAACCGTCCTCACACCACAATCCTCCACGGTGGAGTCCTCCACACTGCAGTCCTCCGCACCGCATTCCTCATACTGCAGTCCTCACACTGCGGTCCTCCATGGTGGAGTCCTCACACTGCAGTCCTCCACGCCACAGTCCTCCACACTGCAGTCCTGCACACTGCAGTCCTCCATGCCGCAGTGCTCACACTACAGTCCTCACACTATAGTCCTCCACACTGCAGCCCTCACACTGCAGTCCTCCACACCGCAGTCCTCACACTACAGTCCTCCACACCGCAGTCCTCATACTACAGTGCTCCACACTGCAGTCCTCATGCCGCAATCCTCACACTACAGTCCTCTACAATGTAGTCCTCCACGCTGCAGTCCTCACACTACAGTCCTCCACACTGCAACTCTCACACTGCAGTCCTCCACGCCACAGTCCTCCACACCGCAGTCCTGCACACTGCAGTCCTCCACACTGCAGCCCTCACACTGCAGTCCTCCACACCGCAGTCCTCACACTACAGTCCTCCACACCGCAGTCCTCATACTACAGTGCTCCACACTGCAGTCCTCACGCCGCAATCCTCACACTACAGTCCTCTACAATGCAGTCCTCCACACTGCAACCCTCACACTGCAGTCCTCCACGCCACAGTCCTCACACTACAGTCCTCCACACTGCAGTCCTCACGCCGCAGTCCTCACACCACAGTCCTCCACACTGCAGTCCTCATACTGAAGTCCTCCACACCGCAATCCTCACACTACAGTCCTCACACTACAGTTCTCCACGCCGCAGTCCTCACACTACAGTCCTCACACCACAATCCTCACACTACAATCCTCACACCACAATCCTCCATGGTGGAGTTCTCCACACCGCAGTCCTCCACACCACAGTCCTCATGCTACAGTCCTTCACACTGCAGTCCTCACACTGTAGTCCTCCACAGTGAGGTCCTCCACACCGCAGTCCTCACACTACAGTCCTCCACACCGCAGTCCTCACACTACAGTCCTCCACACTGTAGTCCTCCACACTGTAGTCCTCCACGCTGTAGTCCTCCACACTGCAGTCCTCTATGCCACAGTCCTCCATGCCGCAGTTCTCACACTGCAGTCCTCACAACACAGTCCTCCACACTGCAGTCCTCATACCGCAGTCCTCCACGCCGCAGTCCTCACACTACAGTCCTCACACTACAGTTCTCCACGCCGCAGTCCTCACACTACAGTCCTCACACCACAATCCTCACACTACAATCCTCACACCACAATCCTCCATGGTGGAGTCCTCCACACTGCAGTCCTCACATTGCAGTCGTCACATTGCAGTCCTCACATTGTAGTACTCACACCGCAGTCCTCTATGCCACAGTCCTCCATGCCGCAGTCCTCACACTACAGTCCTCCACGCTGTAGTCCTCCACACTGCTGTCCTCACACCGCAGTCCTCCACACCGCAGTCCTCACACCGCAGTCCTCCACACCGCAGTCCTCACACCGCAGTCCTCTATGCCACAGTCCTCCATGCCGCAGTTCTCACACTGCAGTCCTCACACCACAGTCCTCCACACTGCAGTCCTCATACCGCAGTCCTCCATGCCGCAGTCCTCACACTACAGTCCTCACACCACAATCCTCACACTACAATCCTCACACCACAATCCTCCATGGTGGAGTCCTCCACACTGCAGTCCTCCACACCGCCTTCCTCATGCTGCAGTTGTCATGCTGTGGTCCTCCATGGTGGAGTCCTCCACACTGCAGTCCTCACATTGCAGTCGTCACATTGCAGTCCTCACATTGTAGTACTTACACCACAGTCCTCCATGCCACAGTCCTGCACGCTGCAGTCCTTGCACCACAGTCCCCACACTGCAGTCCTCCACACCCCAGTCCTCCACACCGCAACCCAGAAACCAAAGTTATTCTTTGAAAATATAAATGTAAGTCAGAGAAGCTCATGCCTCTGCTCAAGCCTCACTGCCTTGTCTTAGAGTAGAAGGAAGTCCTTACAATAGCCCAGAGGCCTGGCAGTGTCTGGCCCCATCACTTCTCTGAGCGTCCCCCACTTCTCTCCTCTGCTGCCCAACTCCAGCCACACCGGCCACTTGCAACTCAGAGCCCACCAGGAATGGCCCCACTTCCACACCTTCTGCCGTTCCTTCTATCTTGATACCATCTTCCCTCAAATACCTGTAGGACTAACCCCTCACCTCTTTCAAGGCTTTCTTTAAATGTCACCAATCCAGTGATGTCTTTCTCCTACCACCCTGCTTACGATTGCAGCCTGACTCCTAACTGCCAGCACTACTGACCCCTACACCATGCCCCACTTCTTCCAGAGCACTTGCCACATTCTTATGATGGCATCATTGCCCTGCTTGTGCTGATTGCTTATCTTCTCTGGCCTCCTCAAAAGCTCTCAGAAGGACTATGACCATCCGCAATTTTTTTTTTTTTTTAAGTAGGCTCCAAGCCCAGCACAGAACCTAATATGGGGCTTGAACTCACAACTCTGATCAAGACCTGAGGGGAGATCAATCAAGAGTCAGATGCTTAAGGGGCACCTGGGTGGCTCAGTCGGTTAAGTGTCTGACTTTGGCTCAGGTCATGACCTCGTGGTTTGTGGGTTCAAGCTCTGGGTCGGGCTCTGTGCTGACAGCTCAGAGCCTGGAGAATTCTTTGGATTCTGTGTCTCCCTCTCTCTCTGCCCCTCCCCTGCTTGCGCTGTCTCTATCTCTCAAGAATAAATAAACATTAAAAAAAGAATTAAAAAAGAAAAGAGTCAGATGCTTAAGAAACTGAGCCACCCAGATGCCCCTCACCTGCAATTTTAAATAATAAAAGGGATTTTTGCCTGCTTTGGGTCACTAAAGTATGCCAGGTCCAAGAGAGTGCTTAGCACACAAATGGCAATCAAATATTTTTTCAGTGAATACACCAGTAAATTTAGGATGAATTGGGCATTTCAATATGATAAATTAACATTTTATTCTAAGATAATTCTATTTCAGATTGTGGAAACATACAATATTTAACAACATAATCATTTCAAATAATAATTATAAACACTCAAACCCTACAATCCTGGGTTTTGGGGGAGTGGAGAAAAACATTTTGTATTTCAGCAAAGTGAATTGGCAGCATTAATGGTCACTGTCTCCTCTGAAGAATTATTTTCGGTTAGCCTTTACCTGTTATGGAGATGATAATATCTAGGCACAAATACTGAATATTATTATCGATCTTTCTTAACATTTCTCCAGAGAAAAAAGTGTCTATCATTAAAACTATACTGCTACTTGGGCGCCTGTTTGGCTCAGTCGATTAAACGTCCAACTCTGGATTTCGGCTCAGGTCACGATCTCAGTTTGAGGGATTGAGACCAGCGTTTGGCTCCATGCTGGCAGCGCAGAGCCTGCTTGGGATTCTTTCTCTCCCTCTCTCTGACCCTCCGCTGCTCACATGTGCCCTCTCTCTCTCTCTCTTAAATAAATAAATAAACAAACAAACAAATAAATAAATGTATAGCTACTACCTACATTTCCTAAGTAAAACAAGCAGTTATTTTTCTAAGTTTTCAGTCTTTGATACACAGTGCATCACTGAGTAAAAATGATACTTACACATCTTGAAATTCTTCTAGAGTCTTCTGTGGTGTAAACACATTTAACAAACTAATTATCTGAAAAGAAAATTTATTTTACCTCAGCATGTCGTAACTTTAACTATAAAAATTAAGTTTAACGTTAAAATGTACTAAAACTGAAAAATCACAGCAGAACTCAGTATTTATTATTGTTATTAGCTTTACCAAAATATCCTATTACGTGGCATTTGAGAAAAGTAAAATGATTAGGGTTCTCACCTTGGAAATAAGATGTACTTTTAATCAAATCACATTTTATGTGTTTCTAGTAACTTATTATGACAGAATTTTAACATATAATGTCTTTCAGGCTCTGAACATAAAAGAATAGAAATTGTGGGTAGAAAAAGACTAAACAAAGCAATATGTTAACTGTGAAAACTTAAATACTATCTACAAATTTCTAAAGCTTTGAAATATGAAGGTGAAACTTGTATCTTTAGTATGACGAAGATGAACCCCTCACAGTGTTATGTATTTACTTAAAGAGGGCTCTAGAAAGGCCTCTACCACAGGCCTTGGTCCTGGCACCCCAACAGTTAAGTGATGAGTCCCACTGCTTGAGCATCAAACACACATCCTCAGTCATTTCAAATGACCAAGGGAAAGAGGAATGATTCAGTATATAGGACCGGGGTGGCTGGTTAACCGAGGGAAAAATAAAACCGGATCCATACTTCAATCTTCACATCAACTCCAAATGGAACAAAGATTTAAACGTAAATCATGAAATCATAAAACATTAAAACATGGATAAACATTTATGTAATTCTAATGTAGAAAAGCCTTTTTCTAAGCATGACAGGAAACCTACAAAATTTTATTACATTAAACCCAAACTGAGATTAAAAAAAAAAAAAAAAGGCATGGCAAAAACAACTTAATTGGGGTCAAATGGAAAAGAAGTGAGAGTTGGTAGCTTTAGCATCCAAAGATCCTCTCTAAATGCGTAAGAAAGACACCAACAGCCCAAGAGAAAAATGGACAAAGGCCACAGAAAACAAATTCTTTAAAAATAAATGGCTAATAGAAATATGGAAAAGAACTCAACTTCACAAGTAAGAATAAGATATCATTTGTCATCTCTTAGATTGGTAAAGTACAACAAAAATCTCAGATAGTCTTTTATAAATATACATATACACACACACACACACGTATATGTATACATATGTATATGTGTGTATGTGTGTGTGTTTGTGTGTGTGTGTGTGTGTGTGTGTATAAATGTTTATTCATTTTTGAGAGGTGGGGAAGGGCAGGGAGAGAAGGAGACAGAGGCTCCGAAGCAGACTCTGTGCTGACAGCAGTAAGCCTGATGCGGGGCTCAAACTCAGGAACCATGAGATCATGACCTGAGCTGAAGTTGGACACACAACCGACTGAGCCATCCAGGCACCCCATTCTCAGATACTCTTAATGGAAGTGTAAAATTGATGGTCTTTCTTGAGGTCAATGTGTCAGCATATATTAAAACCAGAAGTGCGCAGAGTACGCTTTGGCCAAGAAGTTGACCTGGACAAGCGTGCGAAGTACATGTTAAGGATGTTTGTGGCAGTATTAATTATAATAGCAAAAACTGGAAACAATCTAAATATCCAGGAACAGGTGACTAGTTAAATAAATACTGTGCATCTGTACCATTTAAAAAATGGTTTCCATGTATGTTCATTAATATATCTGAGGTCCAGAAACATTCCATGAGGGAAAAAGCAGTATTTACAATAACACAGAAGGTCGAGTTCATGTGTGTATGTACATACGTATGTAAGAATGCTCACCAAAATGTTAATGATAATGAACTGTGGGATTCAAGGATTTTTGCCCCTTTGTTTATATTGTTTGAATTAAAAAAATAATAACCATACTTTTGTATAATCTGAAAAAAATTTTTAAATGTAAAAGTAAAATAAAGCATACACTGGAGAAGTTAAAAACAAACTCAAAAGAATAAACTTATCTTAGTTCTGTATGTGATGTCCCTATACCAGAAAGATCCAGCATTTATGCTAAAACAAAGGGAGCAGCATGAAATTGAGTGTAGTCTTAAATACTCATCAACAAAAAAAGGGGTCACAAGGGGTGATCTCCAAAGACCCTTCCAGACATAACATGTGATGATTTTTTTTATAACAAGGCAAGGTTATCAAAATCATGCTTACAATAATGCTTAGAGACTAGTGGTGGACATCCAATGTGCCTGAGTACCTCATTTTCTGGAAACTTACAATTTCTCCTTAAAATTTACAGTGCTTTGATTTCTGTGGAGATGCCAAGTACAGCTATCTTGAATATCACACCATCTACTGACATATTTAAACCTGAAATGTCCACAGTACAAGGTAAAAAGCTACTTCTAGAACAATGTTTTTCTAAAAAGAATATGTAGTGTCTCAGTTTGTTAGGTTCATACTATTGCCATTTTGTAGAAATAGAAATACTGAAACTCAAATGGTTACAGGGTTAATTGATATTGCTAACCCTCTTCAGTGACCCAAACTGGACCATGCTGCTTCTGGCTGACTTCAATTTCCCCAAGGTTAATTAAGAATTTTATCAACAGGGGTGCCTGGGTGGCTCAGTTGGTTAAGCGTCTGACTCTCGGTTTCAGCTCAGGTCATGATCTCATGGTCTCATGGGTTCAAGCCCCACATGGGGCTCTGTGTTGACAATGCAGAGCCTGCTTGGGATTCTCTCTCTTCCTCTCCTTCTGGCCCTCCCCCACTCATGCTGTCTCTCTCAAAACAAATAAACTTAAAAAAGTTATTTAAAAAAAGAATTTTATAAATAAAATATAACCATTTAAATGGTTACTGTTATTAGCAGTTTACCCTAAGTCTAAACCCAATATATATCCAAAGACCCAGAAGATTATCCCATTATGGACAACATTATATGGAGAAAACATAGACATAACTTACATTTTTATGATTGACACATTTTAAGAGGACGAGTTCACGATAAGCTCTCTTTGCATGGGTTTGATTCTGAAAAGGACGGCTTAGTTTCTTGACTGCAACATTTATCCCAAGAACTGTATCAAAAGCAGCACTATAATTAGGAAATATAATAAGGAACCCATTAGGATGATTCTGGAAAATACTGCAATGTAGAATGTACATTCAAGGCATTATCTTTTTAAATAAGTAACAAATAAGGAAATCTCTTTCTGCTTGTTTCTACTCAAGGTACTTCTACACGTCAAGACCAAGGTAAGTTGTCTGAGAATGTGGGACGGACTCACTGCTCTGCAGAGGTACAGACAGGGCAGCTACAGTTAGGATGGGATTCAACGATTCTTTGCACACTGACTTCTCATCATATTAGTTGATATCATTATATTCAGAACCAAGTAGTTCAATACACAGGATGTAAGACTAGTCAAGAAACGAAGTCTTCAGTTTAAATATGCCAATAAGTTGGGGTGGGGGGGTCACTGGTTATCACAGAATAAAATAGAAGTATATTCTGGAGTATAATGGTGGAGGAAATGGTTGAGATCATGAGAAGAATATAATAAATATAAGTTTTGATTGTGTTTTTCCCAGACAAAAAAATCTAAAGAGAAAACAGAAGCCAAGATCTCAGCTCATGGTAAATCCTCAAGATACAAAACCGCTAATGTAAGCAATTACTATATATAAAATTCTACTAGAAATAACTCCTTGTACTGTTATAGTAAGAATAAAATCCTGCAGAGGCTGTGTTTCTGGCATCTCAAGTTCCCAGTTGAAATTTATAGTTCCTTTTCCTCCAGAAAATAGGGAGAATTGAGTAGCCTGATGGTACATTTTGTACAAATTAGTACTAATAGTACTAATAGTACATCAGAGGTTAAAAGCTGCCAAAGACCACCTCAGAACTGAAGCACCATTTAAAACACTGTTTCTATTTATTCTATTCAGTTTGTAACATTGTTTCCACTTATACACTTCTATTAATTTTTTTTTTTTTTTTTTTTTTTTTTTTTTTTTTTTGCCAACAGCCCTAACTTAATTGAATGGGTTTTAAATTGAAGGCTGTCCTGGTAGCATTTGGTTAATGATTAGAAACTTCACGTGGCTTTGTAATTGTTTCTCTTTAATTCAGTTCACGTTATGTGTACACGTATACACATACGTAAATCCACATGCCCATATGGAAATGCATCATTCATATGAATTATAAAATGTTAAAGATAAATCTATTGTGCAACAGATAATTAATGTACATATATACATGTGCATTTGTACCTACATATATTTTTCAGTGTTAAGAACTTGAAAACAGACACACCTTTCTTGATCTCAAAAGTTTTTGTCCCAAATGAGCCAAATGGACTAATTCTGAGCTTCTGAGCAGACACCTACTTCCCCACTAGTAGTTTGAACTGCAGGAGCAACCACCTTCGATTTTTCCTGGTTTTAATTCTTGTGGTCACTTCTCAACTCCAGATGAATATACTTTTATTACCGTTTCCTCATGTATCAACTTCAGAAATTGTCTGTCTACTCCGCCAAACTGAAGATTTAACTACTTACTTGAAACCCCCAACTTTTCCCAGCTTTTTGCTCTCACGTCATTTTGAACTTTTCCCTTGGTTACCTTTGTAACTTGAAACAACGTGCCTAAATTTCTTGTTCCATCAACCTTCAAGGGAGCCTCTGGACTCCCAGTATGTAAGATAAGACCATCACCTTCCATCTCTTTTGCCTTCAGGGCTCTACTCTCTTTCCCCTCCTCCAAACTTCTGTCTCGAATGGTCAAGCTAGAGAACATATCTGTTCGGTCTCTACAACCACGTCTTCCGTGTGTCTTCTTTCGGATGTGTCTACAAGTTGAAAGCCAAGACACACAGAGTATGTATGCATGCACACGCAAATGTCTCTAACAGCAGAGCCAGGATGACAGTTCATTTTCCAAGGATCACATGACCCTTCTTGTCACTCACAAGGGAATGAGATTGTTTCTGGCATCAAAGTCAGATGGATTTTCTTTTCTTACATCCCATCAGTTGCTCAAACATCATGTCTTTTTAAAGCTGTTTGACACTTTAGGCCATGACTTCTTCTAGCTGTTCCACCATAAGATTCCAATAAGCATTTTTTCTTTTTTTAAAATATTTATTTATTTTTGAGAGAGAGAGAGATGGAGCATGAGAGGGGGAGGGGCAGAGAGAGAGGAAGACACAGAATCCGAAGCAGGTTCTAGGCTCTGAGCCATCAGTACAGAGCCCGACGTGGGGTTCGAACCCATGAACTATGAGATCATGACCTAAGCCCAAGTTGGATGCTTACCTGACTAAGCCACCCAGGCACCCCAGCATTTTTTCTTTTTAAGAGAAGAAAAATATCCTTTTCTAAAGTCTATTCCCCGTGCTTCCCACCTTCTCGCTCACATGAGCTATTGTTTAAAGTCTATTCCATTTTTTTGAAGATATGTTTTCTTGGAGTTTCTTTCACGGCCTGCTGTAAAGCCACCACCTTGGGACTTCTTTTCACTGGTCTCCATGCTTCTGGTCATATATGTTCCTGTATTCTCTTTCTTGGTGGAGTACATCCTCAAGGAATTGCTTCAGAAAGAGTCCATGGAAGATAAATGATCTTGTTCTGCCCTCAGCCTTGACTGATAGTTTGTCTTCTGACTTCAAAATCAGCTTTCTCTTGGAACTCCACGGATTTCCAACGTTGCTTGTCTGATTTTCATCCCTTTGCTTCTCTTCCTGTTCCTCAGTTCAATGATGTGTCACAAAGAATCATGTTTCTTCAGCATCCCCAAAGCCTCCCCTTACTAGTCACTATCCCTCCTGTGTCCAAAGATAACTAATTCTGATTTTCATGATCATCACCTCCTTGCTTTTACCAGCTAAACATGCATCTTCAAGCTCCCTCCCCCTCCCACCCCATGGCTTATTTTTGTCTGGTTTTTTAAACCGTCTGTGTCTGACTTCTTTCACTCAACATTACATCTGGGACACTCACCTATTGTTGTGTGTAGCTAGAATTCATTGTGTGTCATTGCTATAATATTCCTTTGCATGACTACATGATATAACGTTGATATATACTTCAGTTATTTTCAGTTTGCTAGCAATTATAAGAAACATGGTCATAAACATTCTCACACATGGCTCTGGGTTCCTTATACACGCGTTTCTGATGAGTAGATAGCTAAGAGTAGGAACGCTGAAGCATTGTCAAAGTGTTTTCCTGTACCAATTTCTAGGCATTTGGTTATTATGTATGCTGACCCTGTGTTCTATAAATGGGGCTAAGCATACTCATTAACAAATGGGAGATGGGGTCTAATCTAATCACAACAGACGCCCCCCCTTTTTTAATGTTTATTTATCTTTGAGAGAGACCGAGATAGAGCATGAGTGGAGGAGGGGCAGAGAGAGAGGGAGACACAGAATCCGAAGCAGGCTCCAAGCTCCAAGCTGTCAGTGCATAGCCTGATGTGGGGCTCGAACTCACAAACCACGAGAGCATGACCTTCACTGAAGTCAGATGCTAACCAAGCCATCCAGGTGTCCCACAACAGCTCTTTAGAAGCAGAGTTTGCTCTGGCTGGTGGGAAGAGGGGAAAGTCTGAGAGATTTTTATCCTGAGAAGGATTAGACGTGCCACTGCTGTCTTTAAGGTGGAGGGGGCCATGTGAGAAGGAATGCAGGAGTCCCTACGAGCACAATGACCTTTGGCTGACAGACAGTGAGGGATGGGGACCTCAGACCTACGGCTGCAAGCAACTGGGTCCTGCGAATGTGCTTGGAAGCACATTCTTTCCTGGAGCCTCCAGATAAGAGCACAGTCCAGCCAACATCTTGATTTCAGCCTCATGAGATGTTGGGCAAGAACCCGGGCAAGCCCATGCAGATTTCTGACCTACGAGAAGTATGAAATCATAAATGGGTGTTGCTTTAAAACACCAAGTTTGCGGTAACTTATTATGCAGCCATAGAAAATGAAAACATCCTCTCTTCTGTATTTTTCTACCCTTTTGTCTCTCCAGGCTTCTGAAAATTTTTTTAATGTTTATTTAGTTTTTTGGAGAGACAGGAGTGTGAGCCGGAGGAGGGGCAGAGAGAGAAGGAGACATAGAATCCAAAACAGGCTCAGCTCAGAGCCTGACGCAGGGCTTGAACTCATGAGCCATGAGATCACGACCTGAGCTGAAGTCGGACGCTCAACCGACTGAGCTACCCAGGTGCCCCACTGAATATTTTTCTTCCTGACCCACCTTTCAGATCACTAAATCTCTCTTTGGTTATATCTAATATGCCATTAAACCCATCCATTAACTTCATAATTTAATTTCTATATCTTACAGTTCTAGAATTTCAATTTAGTTTTTTTTTTAAGTCTTCACTTTTCTACCAAAAATTTTTCATCTTGCCTTTTACCATCCTGAACACAACGCCATAGCTATTTAAAGTTTGGATCCAATAACACTAATATCCCCTGTGGATCTGTTTCTTTTCTGTTTGTGCTGGGTCACATGCATGTTGTCTATTCTCCTGTGTGACAAGTCATTTGTGATGGTGTGTGGGGCCTTGCACTTGCAGAACTGCTTGCTATCTAGAAATAGCTTGATATCTAGAATTTAAATTCACTTCTGCTGGGCACCTGGTGGGGGGCACTAGCAATTTGGGTTCACTTCAAGTTCAGCAAATGAGGTGATTTGAGGCTGAGTGGCAGTGCCTGCAAGGGTCCATTTCTTTCAGGTTCATTCTTTTTTTTTTAAATTTTTTTTTAACATTTATTCATTTTTGAGGGACAGAGAGAGACAGAGCGGGAGTGGGGGAGGGGCACAGAGAGAGGGAGACACAGAATCCGAAGCAGGCTCCAGGCTCTGAGCTGCCGGCACAGAGCCCGACGCAGGGCTCAAACCCACGAACTGTGAGATCATGACCTGAGCCAAAGCTGTGCGCTCAACTGACTGAGCCACCCAGGCACACCCCCCCCCCCCACTTTAAAAAAAATTTTTTTTTAACATTTTCTTTTGGGCTCATTTTTAACTTCTTGGGTGCAGTCTTTTTTTGGTCAAGGCAAAAAGTTCACCTGGCCCCTTATAGGACCCTGGGCTCCAATCTGCTGGTCACCCAAGGCAATCCAAAGTATTACTCAATCTCTCAGCTATGCACTCTAGAATTCTCAAATGTCCTCAGGGGAAAGAGCCCCAAATTTTGGGCTTCCCCTACTAGGATTCTGTCCATCCCCAGATCCTAGCCTAGTAATTCTTCACTCACCTACTTGCTCTCTAGGTGCAAATGCTGAGCACGGGGATGGCAGGCGGATGTGGGTAGCCAACTAGCACAACTGTTTCATAGACACACTTTTAATTAACACCCCTATTTCTGGGCACTTGTTTCACCTTCGTTTTCTGTCTCTGTCATCCCTACACCTACAGCCTCTTTGGGGTTTTACTCTAGATAGGTTCTCTTCCTCACTGCAAATGTCTCAGCTACTTATTCTCACTTCCCCTGCTCTGTTTATCTGCATCAAGTTTCCAATTACTTCTTACATTTCAGAAATGTGTTAAAAGCTCTCATCCCACTGACTACTGTCAGTGCCCTCCTGCTCTCTTTGTTGGGTATCTGATCCATCATTCTAATACAGAAGCTCTAAAACTGCTCACTTTAGAGGTGAGACTGTTAAGACATACAAAGACCCAAGGATTTGTCCAAGGTCACAAAGAACTACCAGTGTGTGGATCAGAGCCGGCCTTGGAGCTCAGTTTTCCTACATCACAGGCTTCCTGTGCTTTACACTATAAATCTTCTTTATCGCAGAAATTTTGTTACAGACATTATATGTTTATTTACTCATACTAGTGGAGAGAAAATAAAACAGTGTAAGAAGAGGCTGACATTCATGGGTGAACAGAACTAGAAAGATAAAGGAGTAAAAGCCAGACTAACCATTTAATGCTCAGGTTGTAACTGTGACTTCTAGGGTCTGCCAGATCTAACATTAAACTTTTTTTTTTTTAAGTTAAAAACTTCATGCAAGTGTTCCATAAAACAGATAATTCTCACTATTTTGGCTGAACAACTTGAGATTTTAGGAGAAAGAAAAACTGAACAGATAAGAAAGAAATGTACACACTTTTCCCCCACTACAGCTTCAACAAAATCTTGCAGTTACTTAATTTTACGAAATAATATAGTTGATATTTATGAATGATTCAAAGTGATAAAGATTTCAAAACTTACTTCCTAATTTATTTCATTAACATTTTTTAAATGTTTATTTATTTTGACAGAGAGAGAGAAAGCAGGGCAGGGGCAGAGAGACAGAGAGGGAAAGAGAGAATATACCAAGCAGGCTCTACGCTTGACAGTGTGGAGTCCAACGTGGGGCTCGATCTCATAAACTGTGAGATCACGACCCTAGCTGAAGTCAAGAGTCGGATGCTTAACCAACTGAGCCACCCAGGCACCCCTATTTCACTAACATTTTTAATGAACAAAAATATGGAAACAAGAGGAATTGCAAAAGCTATTCAAAATTAAGAGGCAGAATATTTTCCTCTGGTCCCAGCTCTTCCACTTAATCCCAGACCAGTACCTGCACTTTGGTTTCGCTGCACCCTAGTCCCTAGGTCTTCATAAAGCTCTAGTTTACACAGATGATTAACAAGTTTTGTAAACCATGCACTATTGCTACTACATTTTATTTTCAAAAATGTAAGAACACACATGCCTCTGTTAGTTTCCTATTGCTGTTGTAACAAATTACCACAAATTTGATTTAAAACACAAATCTATTATCTTCTAGGTCTGAAGTGTGTGTGTGTGTGTGTGTGCGCGCGCGCGCACGCTCACATGGTGTGCACATCAATGAAGCATTTGGTTCAATCAGAGAGGAGACTTTATTCTAAATGTGAGCTGAGATTAGCTGGGGATGTTTCATAGATGAGATTAGTCTTGAAAGACCAGTGACAGTGTCTTAAAGACTGGTGGGCTTCTGAGGACAATCCAATCCCCACATGCAGTGGGGACAAAAGTAATGGTCATGTTTGCAGGGAAAGAACGGCTGCAGAGAACCAGTTATCTAGAAGTTAGGGCTTGATGGTGGGGGACACTCGGGCCCTTCTGTCACTGGAGGAAAAAAAGGGGCCTGACTGGTACCGTTAGTAGTTTCTAACTAACGGTAGTTAGTAGTTTCTAGGAGAGGGTGAAAGACCCTCTCCTTGCACCGCATACTGAACACTTTTCTTTTGAGGCCCTCAAAGCAGAATGCCAATACCCACGATGCTGTGCAAAACAGATCTGGGAAAAAATCCTCAGAAGATGGGGTGGAGCGGGTATCACAGGGGAAGTACTCTCTCATTCTGAGGATCACCATTGCTGTGGCTCAAGGGGACCCCAAAGCCTCAAGCCCACCGGCAAGGCGAGGAGCAGTCAGTCACCCACCCGCCTGGCCAACAACAAGGCCACACAGACTCTGGGAGAAAGGAGCAATGACGTGATAACAGAAGGCAGGTCTCCAACTATATAGGCCCAGCTCCCAGGATAGCACTTCATCTGAAGGCCAACAGATGAAACATCCCAGAAGCCCAAGAAAGATTTTCACAGCTGTACACACATCTCTACCAGAAGACATCAGTCATCTGAATCAAGTTAACTAACCCCTTTTCCATGCATCCTGTGAAGTTAGCCCAACAGGCTTTGGTTTGGTAACAAGTAACTGTCTGGGTTACAAAGCTAAGTGAATAGTGACATCGAAGATTGTGAAATAAACTGTTAGCTGTGCATGGGCTCATCAAGTTTTAATTAATTAATTAAGCTTAATTAGTTCCAAGTAATGACTTCTCACTTGAGCAGAAAACAACAAAAACCCAGCCTTTGATCTTGCCTTAGAATCAAAACTCAGGCTAACGGAAATGGGGATTTGCAAGAGATGAGATTTAGAACAGCGTCAGGGTTTTAGCCCTCATGTACTTCTTTCTGCCTACCTTTCTGCATGTGGGATAAAAGCTGCTCCCACAAGTATTAACAAAATTGTCATGAAATCATGTAAAGGAAAACATTAAGATTTAAGTGACTTTACTATTAAGATTCTGTCAATATAGAAGTCAAGCTACTACAGGGAAATGACAACATATTTTACACACTGTACAGTGTAAAAATACCATTACATACAATACTTTAGTATCAGGAATTAAATATCCAAATGACAAAATGATAAAATAGCCTTGCTGTAAGGCACCTTCTGGTTTGCTTTTTTTTTTTAAAGTAGACTTCACGCCAATGTGGGGCTTGAACTCACAACGCTGAGATCAAGGCTGAGTGACCCAGGCATCCCTCCAGTTTGCTTTCTTTTTTTTAAAGAAAATATTTGAGGTGAGATTCACAGACACACAAAATTAACCAGTTGAAAATGAATGATTCAGTGGCGTTCAGTCTATTCATGATGTTGTGCGGACACCAGCTCTGTATCATTCCAAAAGATTTCTGTCAACACAAAGGGAAAGCCCATACCCTGTAAGCAGCTGTGTCCCATCCCCCCGTCCCCCCTGCCTCTGCTAACCACCAGTCTGCATCTGCCTCCAGGCACCCACCTACTCTAGACATCTCATATAAACGTCTGGCTTCTTTCACTTAGCGTGCTCTTGAGGATCATCCATGTTGTAGCACGTGTCAGGGCTTTGGTCCTTTTATGAATCAAACCCTATGTGTGCACAGAACACAATTTGTGCATCTATTCATCATCTCCTGATGGACATTTGGGCTACCTTCTGGCTATTGCGAATACTGCTGCTACAAGCATCTGTGTACACCTTTGTTACAGTGTACAAAGCATCTGTGTAAGTTTTTGTTGGTACAATGGCTTTTAATTCTTTGGGGTATATACCTAGGAGTAGTTACTGGGTCACGTGGTAATTCTGCGTTGAGGATCCGTCAAACTGTTCTCCACAAGAGGCCGCAGCATCTTACATTCTCACCAGCGATGCATGAGGCTTCTAACTTCTTCACATCCTTGCCAACATTTTTTATTTTCTGTTGTGTTGATCATGGCCATTCTAGTGGGTATGAAGTTGTAACTCACTGTGGTTTTGATTTCATTTCCCAAATGACTAATGATGAGCACCTCTGCATGTGCTTATTATCTATTTATATATCCCCTCTGGGGAAATTCTATTCAAGTCCTTCGGCTGTGTTTTTTTTTTTTTTTTTTTTTTTTTTTTTTTTTTTTAATTGGGTTGTCTTTTTAAAGTTGTAAGAGTTCTTTATACATTCCGGATACTAGACGCTTACCAGATATATGATTTGCAAACATTTCCCCATTTTGTGGGTGGTTTCTTCACTCTGTTGACAGTGTCCTTCGATGCACCAAAGTTTTAAATTTTGATGGAGTCCAATTTGTTCTTTTGTTGCTCATGTTTTTGGTGTCATTTCTAAGAATCCAAAGTCATGAAGCTTCCCTGGTTTTCTTTTAGGAGTTTATGCTTCCAGCACTTACATTTATTTATTTTGATGATTCATGATTCAATGAGTCAATGATTTATTTTGAGTTAACCTTTTACACAATGTGAAGCAAGGGTCCAACACATGACGTGCCTTCTGCATGTGGACATACACTTGCCCTAGCACTATCTGTTGAAGAGACTGCTCTTTCCCCAATGGATGACCATGGCGAACTTTTCCAAAATCAACTGGCCATAAATGTATGGGTTTATTTCTGGGCTCTGAGTTAAAAAAATTTTTTTTTAATTCAGAACTTTCCATACTATAATTCTGCCACTGCTTTTCTCAGATGAGGTTTAGCTTATGATGGCATATTAGGAACTTTTGTTTAAAAACTAAAAAATTTTTAATAAAAAATACACATCTGTGATGAATAATTTCATTATTAAACATGTCTGTAAAAATTAAAGATGAAAAGTAGCGTATACAACCTGGAAGTCAAAACCAATCTCTGCAAAATGGTATTTTATAAAGTAACATGTGATTTTACTGTTATTTACATGCTGCAATGAAGTCATTAATTTTAACTGCCTCCCATTTACAAAACCTTCCATTTTGCAATTACTTATGAACTTTTTTTACTCATGAACTTTATTTAGAATTACTTATGAACCATATTGAGAGGTTGACTCTCAATGTGGTTATTACATTAAATGTTGTTAATATCAGCCTTGACAAATTACCTGTATCAAACTACTGTGCAATTCCAAGTAAGAGATGGATTATAAATCAAAAGAATGTTTTATTGTCTAGAACTTTTTATACATTTCAAAGTGTCCTCACTTGAACCATCCAATGACTTTAAAACTTCTCTTGGCACAATGGATTTAAATAGCAATACAGTGTGTTATCTTTTGGAAATTAAGATCACCCTTATTTTAGACCCAGACTGGGCATTCCTCCCAAACAGCCCCTTCTCCTACATTAGTTTTTCTGTGAAGTTCTGAATGTCATTTCCTCTTAGCTCCCAGGGCTCCAACCACCTAGGCTAAAGGGAACAACGGGAAGGATTTCCCGGATCTCAGGTCTCCATAACCGAGGATCAATTACAAAGCGCTGGGTCTCTAGACTCAAAATCTCTAATGACAACATTAAGCCCCCCTACCAGAACATCTGGAAGAGTTAGTTCTCTTTTATCTTGAATCCCCTCTGCCTACAAGTTGTAAACAGTGGATATTTAGCTCCATCACAGTTTATTTTAGATGCAAAGACAACCTTGTTTTTATTGACCCAAAAAAGAAAAAAGAAAAAAAAAAAAAAAGAAAAGAAAAGAAAAGAAAAGAAAAGCCCTGCCCAGAAAACTATGGGTTGAAAAGTTTGGGAAGCGCTGATAACTGTAGTCTAGAAAACACGTGAAAGACTTTACCTTTAGCTGGCCGGTGATGTCGCGGCAGCTGACTGTCTTACCATGCAAGAGACTAAGGTTCAGGGTCAGACCAACGGTTCTGACAGGCTGGACACATGGTTGAAGTGAGACACCAAGGAAGAGACGGCCAGCCCAACCCCTCACACAGCAGCCCTTCCTGGTTAATCCATGGGGTGATAATGACACTGACTGGCCTCATCCTGCCAATGAAGGGCAAGGCACTGCAGTGACGGCGCCTAGAAATGAATAGGAGTGATTGGGGATAAAAGGGGGAGAGGGGAAAGGTGGCCAGGATGAAGAAATGAATAAAACTCCAAATTTCTGTTACAACTCACTGTCATACCTATTAGTCTAGTATCTAATGACAGGGAAATGGGAAAAAAAAAAAAAAAAAAAAAAAAAAGAAAAGAAAAGAAAAAAAAAACAAAGGGAAAAAAAGAAAAATCGCAAACTATAAATTTATGCAGCATTCTAAGAATTGAGGTCTGTATCCTACAATATGACTACATATAACTAGAGCAAGAGCTTGATCTGATATAGTTCAAAAACCTATTGCAAAGAAAAGAGTATTTTTTTAATCATCAGCGTTTCTAAGTTCTGACTTCATTTTATTGGGTTTTTATTATGACAAAAACTCAGTCCATGCTATTGAAACAGAGCATACTTACCAAACAATCCCTTGGGCTCCAGAGCCAATTGGTTTCAACTGCTGGTAACGTTTCAGGACAGTGAAAGTTGAGTCTGCCACTTGCACACTGTAAAACTGACTATCACATTTACTGTCACTCATGATGTAGTATCATAGAATATTCCAAAGAGCTGGTACAGTGGTCAGGTTCCTTAAAAGAGAAACAGAATGAACATGCACTCTTTCTGAGATGATACAGGCACAGCTCACTTCATAGGGTTGCAAGTTTATTGGCATGTAAGACAACGTGGCTGTAAGTTGATAAAGTTGGTTGGACCAAGTTCTGAACTTAAGCAAAGTGCAAAACAAACAAAAAAATGCAACGACATTTCAGAGGCACAAGACCACCATGAAAGGAAGGAACATTGAGGCCCCACATGACCATGTTTTAAGGGAGCGGACTAGAAACTAACAGCCCTTCTTTTATTTGTCCATTTTTGCTAGCCATGACAGGATTATGTCACTGAGTGATTCTCATCAGTTCGCCTCCTTTGGAACTAGCTTATGCCGGGCTGCCTCAACCAGGGATGAAGGCACTGGGGAGAGGTTTCCAAGGGATTCTGTCTACAGTTCCTGCAGAAAACACAAGTGGACCAGTCTTCTTCTAAGTCCACAAATTCAGGTGAAATGATGGAGCAGAAAGCAAGTCCTACTACATATCTAGATTGTAAAAGGAGGAAGTGATGGAACATTGGGGTGCTGGGCCTGGAGACATGGGTGTGTGGGCCCACTGGGCACGTTGAGGCCCCACATTCCCCAAACCCCACATCACTGGTGGGCTCAATACAGACAGTTGTAGATAGAGAACCATTGTAACCTATAGTCATTAACATGGATGCTCTGACAATTATTCATGATAAACTAGTATAAACTGGTGGTTTAGGCAGCCACCTTTTGGTGGCTTAGGCAGTAGGCTGAGATCCCCGCCATGCAAGAGCCTATGTGATTTATATAGAAAACAACCAAACACAAATCAGCAGTTACACTGATTTGGATCCCTGGCTCTTTTCTGAAGATGTTTATTTAGAAGTCATAAACTATTTCTTTTGCTCTTTTTAAAAAAATTAAAAAGCCAACAATAAAATCATAGGGGTAAACATTATATACTATTTAAAAACGTGGAATTTAAATTTTATTCTACAGCTTCAGCAAATTCCTGTTTGTTCTACCATCTAATATTTAATGCCTACCTGCTAAGTTCTCTGGAGTGATGATTTGTATTTCAATACAGTGATGCCTAGAATTTCCATTAAACATGGAAATAAATTCATGAATAACAAGCTTAAACAAAGAATTTAAATCAAATGAATAGCTTCTCCCACTGACCACTGCTTCACCCCCGCTCCCCCCCTCATCTTTTTAAAGTTTATTTTTATTAATTTTGGGAAAGATACAGAGAGCAAGTAAGGGAGGGGCAGAGAGAGAGAGAATCCCAAGCAGGCTCCATGCTCAGCATGGAGCTCGACTAGGGGCTCAAACCCATGAACCCACAAGATCATGACCTGAGCCAAAATCAAGAGTCGGATGCCCAACTGACTGAGCCATCCAGGCGCCCCTCCCCCTCTTTTAACCATTCTCAGGGCAGTGGCTGAGGCACAGTTCTTAGTACCACCAGCAACTGTGACTGAATGTGCTGTACACAGGCTGGGGAGTGCCTCCGGGAGGCCAGCACTGCATTAGATGAACCAACACACTGCTCATGACAACCTACAGTGGGATGATCAGCCCCTGCTACACTGTGAGCTAAACAGCCTGGCTGAGCCACGCTGCAGTGAGGAAGGGGGCCCTAAGCTCCAGGGCGGTGAGGGCAGGTCTGTGTTGCTTACTGTGGCATCTCACACTGCTGGGGACAGGACCACAATAGAAGCATTCAATAAACTTTTGCCGCTCTGACCCATAATTCAGTACCTAATGATTCCCTGAGGAGGCTGCTTCATTTTACTGACATCTGAAGGAATATCTATTTCTAGAGATGATTTTTTTTTACAGTTTTTATGGGGCTGAGACAATTCAACTCAACGTTTATGGGGTGCTTTTGTATAAGAAGTGGTAAGTAACATAGGTGATAAAGCAAGATCAGGTCGTCTTAAAGCAGCTAGTTGGGGGAATACTGTAACACAAGTTGTAACACAAGTTATAATAACATAAGGGCATAAGCAAAAAGTAAACCAAGGCAAAAGAGGCCCTACCCTTTGGCAGGGGTGCAGAAGACAAGGAGAGCTTCATGGAGGAGGTTGCATCTGATCTGCCAGAGACAGACAGCAGAGGTACAGAGCTCGAGCTGACTGTGCTCAGACATGGTGAATTGCTCAAATTGGCTCTTGGGGTACAAGTGCAAAGGTTCAGAGATGGACTAGGTGAAAAGGCAGGTAGCCACTACAACCTGCTGTTTCTTTGCCTTACTGGAATACACCTGCACTGCCAGTCATTCAAAAAGCACTTCCTGACACCACTGTGGACAAAGTCCTGTGCAGGAACAGCCAGTGTGCCTGCCCTTGGTGAGCTCACAGAGAGTGCATACTGCGGGCACGTTCAGGAAGAGCCCCGATGCAAGGAGACCCCTAAACCGAGAAGGACAGAGAAGGCTCTGAGCTGTGGGGAAGAGAGAGAGCACGTGCAGAGAGGTGGAGGTGCGTTCTGAGTGTGAGAAGTCATTTAAGAGTTAGTTTTGCTGGGCAGTGGGGGAAAGAAGCTGGAGAGAGGAAACCAGGCCAGATCACCATGGGCCCTGGAAGCTGCTGGGAGCCATCTGGACCTGGGCCCGAGGGCTGTGGAGCCATCAAAGCAGAGAGGCATGTGCTCTGGCTTGCTTTGCTGAGGGGTCATTCAGGAAGCTGTGAAAGGGATGGACTGGGGTGGGCAGGACTGAAGGCAGGGAGGCCCAGCAAAACATGGCAGGGTTGTGGCAGATGGGGAAAAGAAGTAAATGCACGGCATGGAGGAAGAATGTGCATGACCTGTGCTGCCCAGGAGAAGATGAGGAGGAACGCGGGTGAAGCAGCTGGAGGTGGGCAGGAGACGCATGCAGTCTGCAAATCTGGCTTCAGACAGGTAAGTCTGCAGTGCCTGAGAGACAGGCAGCATGACAGCCACAGGCTGCTGACATCCTCCAGATCCTCCCTCCTTTGTTTCAGGAACAGAAGCCTCCCTATGCGAGCTGGACAAATGGCTGCCCAACTAGAGAGGACATCTGGCTGCTTTTTGGCAGCCAGGTGTGGCCAGATGACCAACTTTTGGCTGATGAGATGTAAGCAGAGTGATGTGTGCCATTTCAACATCCATCCATCCATCCATCCATCCACCCATCCATCCATCTTGTTATCTTCCTTCCTTCCTTCCTTCCTTCCTTCCTTCCTCTCTCTCTCTTTCAAAAGCTGCTTGCTGTCCAACTTATCTTTCTACCTTGCTGCTGGCTGGGGGAACAGCTGTCACAGACCCAGAGACGGCAGTCACATGTTGAAGCTGGTAGAGCTGCCCACTGGCCAGAGTCCTGAATGACCTTGTGGCCCAGAGCTGCCCCCCATTCTGGTCCACCTGCCCACACTCAGGCTGGTACAAACTAATCTCAACCTTGTTGAGCAACTCTGGAACTCTCTCTGCTACAGCTGTTGTAACCTGTACTTTGACTGGCACACGATTAGGTTAGCTTTTGTGAATTTGGGGAGAATGTCACATCATTAGGTTAGAGAATTAACATATTTTCATCTCAAGATTTAAAGTAATTTTTATTTAATTTATTTATTTATTTATTTTGAGAGAGAGAGAGAGAGAGACAGAGAGAAGAGAAGACAAGAGAGAGGCAGAGGGAGAGACAGGGAATCCCAAGTAGGCTCTGCACTGTCAGTGAGGAGCCTGATGTGGGGCTCAAACTCACCAACCGTGAGATCATGACCTGAGCCAAAGTCAGACTCTTAACCGACTGAGCCACCCAGGCGCCCCTAAAGTAATTTTTAAATTAAAATAAGTTGCCCTTAGTAGGCAGAAAAAGCTACCTAAGTGAGAAGCTGTCAAAGCCATCTTCTCTGTCAAACTTGGGCTTTGTGAACATGAGAAAGCACGCAAGAAAGCCAAGTAATTTAGCTATTAATGAAATCAACTGTTGAGATTATATTTCAACAGAATGGATGTCAGCTGGGTTTTAGAAAACAGTTTACAAATTGGGAAGTCCTATATAAGAATTCTTCGTACAACCACATCATCAACACACTGAGGTGCAGGCACTGCCTTCACTTCCCTCACCAGTGGGTGCTGGTTCCGCACCTCGACTCCGAGCAGTGGGACCCCGTCTCCGCCCACGCTGCTTCTGTGCTATGCAGCCCCTGTCAGGCTGTGCTGTTACTCAGTTTCTGCAGGTCTGCCCATGTCTCCCTCCCCCAAGGCTGGTAGCACCTCAAAGGCAGGGAGGGGCTTTCTTCCCTCTCACATGTTGATAAACTTAAGGAAATGTCCAATGCCCACCAATGATCCACTGAGAAAGCTTCTAGGGGGACACACTCTGCTCCTTGGGTTCTTCAGATCTGAGGGTGGTGGGCAGAGCCCAGGGGGAAGGAGTCAGCACAGCCTTTGATGAAGCCATCTGGCTCAAGTCCATACCCTTCCCACTTTACCATGCTGCTTCAATGAATCCTGGTTGAATGAAAGGCTCTAATCTAAAATCCCTATTTGTCTGGGGGTACCTGGGTAGCTCAGTTGGTTGAATATTCAGCTTTTGGTTCCTGTTTAGGTCATGATCTCATGGTTCCTGAGTTTGAGCCCCGCATTGGGCTTTGTGCTGACAGCATGGAGCCTGCTTGGGATTTTCTCTCTCCCTCTCTCCTTGCATCTCCCTCTCTCTCTCTCAAAATAAATAAAAATTTTAAAAAACTTACTAAAATCCCTATTTGTCTAAGACTGAAGACCCTTATAGAATCCCCTCCAGGATTCTAGAGTAAAATCTACCCACTCTACAGATAAACATTGGGTAGGAGGGATGTTCCTACTTTGTTTGGAGTTTAGAATAAGAAATGCCTTTAAAAAAAATTCTCTAGGGGTGCCTGGCTGGCTCAGTCAGTAGAGCACGTGACTCTTGATCTCAGGGTGGTTTAAGCCCCACATTGGGCATGGAGCCAACTTAAAATAAAAAAATAAATAAAAATTTCAAAACAGCTTTATATTAAAAAAATTCTCTAACTCTAGAATCCTTTAAATATAAGCAGTTCAACTACTGTAAATATACTATTTACGTCCAAGTCTTGTGGGGACATCGGCTACCATTCACTGAGATCTCCCAATATCTCATGAGGGCCTCCTACGCACCAAGCACAAGGTAGGGATTGTTGAGAGAGCACTAACTAGACAGTCCATTCCCTCAAACCGTCAAGAGCATACTGGGAAGTGTGTCGTAGGGGCAGACGTAGAAGTGGGCCCAAGGGCGGTGTGGGGATAGCAGCCAGTGAGTGAGCAGAGGGAGTGTGTGAGTGGGACATGGATATAAAGGAAGGTTTCCAGGATGAGTCAAGACCTGAGTGCAAGTTTGTGCACAGTATCAACCCAGGTGTGAGGGAACAGGCATTCTCATACATGCTGGTGAGCCCTGTAAGTTGCCAAAACATTTCTAGGGAGGAAAATATGTAACATCTAATGAAAATTTTAAATGCACATGACTCCTAACCTGGCCACTACAATTCTATAAATGTACCTGATAAATATATATGTACAAATGTTCAAAGACATTTGTGCAAGAATGTTTGTAGCACTTTTTATAACAGGCCAAAACAAACAAACAAAAAAAACAAAAAAAAAAAAACCAAAAAAACCAAGAAATAACCTAAAACATACACTTGGAATGAGTAAACTATGGCATAAAAGCACAAAAAAGCCATTAAAAATAATGCAGGGACTTTGTGTACTGATGAGGAATGATGTTTAAGATGAAACAAAGGAAATGAAGCAAGTTAAAGAGTGTGTATGGTAGGGGCACCTGGGTGGCTCAGTCGGTTAAGGGTCTGACTTTGGCTCAGGTCATGATCTCATGGTTCATGAGTTTGAGCCCTGCATCAGGCTCTGTGCTGACAGCTCGGAGCCTGGATGGAGCCTACTTCCAATTCTTTGTCTCCCTCTCTCTGCCCCTCCCATGCTTGAGCTCTGCCTCTCTCTTGCTCTCTTAAAAAATAAACATTAAAAAAAATTTTTTTAAATTAAAAAAGTGCCTGTAGTGAATGTGAATATTCACAGCCCACACACATGCACACACACACACGAGTATACTAGCAAGTACAGAGACACAGTGGGAAATGAGACTTTGACTCTTCCCATTACAACTTTCTGTTGTTTTTTATTTTTATTTTTTTTAGTCACACACACATTTCACATTTAAAAAAATAATAATAAATGAAACCTTTGAAATGGAAAGCCAAGACCTAAAAGTCGGGAAGGTTGGGGGCAGACGAGACTGGAGGCAGAAGAGTAGGCCAGACTCTGAGCTCCACAGTTATAAACATCCCCCTAACAGCCCGTCAGGTGAGCAGTGCTGTCCCCCCTCTGCAGACAAGGAAGAGAGCTAGAAGACAGTGAGGAAGTTGCCCAAATTCCCAGCTGGGAAGTGGCGCAGCCTGGATCTGAATTTAGGTGTGTCTGACTATAATCTTCTTGTTCTTCCCAATACTCCATTCTAATTAACATCCCTAACTGCATTTAGAAACTGAAGTGATGTGTCCAAGGGCTGGTCAGGACCAGGCCAGGAGAAAACACAGGACTGGATGCTTCATCCTGCTGGCTTTACTCCACCAAGACAATTTTTCTTCTGATAATGAATCAGTCATCCACAGCCTCAAGACAATCTTTAACTACGCTAATGGTACAGAATATCCAGGACATGCAATAGTTAAATTAATTGACTGCTCTGGTTAAAAGCAGAGTTTCACAATCCTTCAATACTTGTTGAAAATTTTAATCAAATTGTTCTTTTTCCTTGCCTTTTTTTTTTTTTTTTTTGAGATAGAGATAGGGTGAATGAGCTTGTGAGTATGGGAGGGGCAGAGGAGAAGAGGAAGAGAGAGGATCCTATGCAGGCTCCACACTCAGTGCAGAGCCTGACACAGGGCTTGATCTTATGACCCTGAGATCACGACCTGAGCTGAAATCAAGAGTCGGACGCTCAACAAACAGAGCAATCCAGGCGCCTCCCCCCTTCTTTAATTCTTAATAAAAATGGCAGAGCGCCGCAACTCAATCTTTCTTTGATAATGAAGAACCTTACAACATCTCAGAGCCATCCTTCTGAACATCAGTCCTTCAACTACACTGCTTACTATGATAAAGAACAGCCACTAGTGTTTGGTAATCACATCATCCATGGGTGGATCCTAAGGAAGGATCTGTCGAGGATTCCAACCCATGGGCCCCTTGGAGGCACTGGGCCTGTCTGTTCCTCCTCCCCAGCCCCGACTCCCAGTGCTCTGGTTGGGGTGTTCTAAGTGTTCCCTTGATGGGGCAACTGCCCAAGTGTTCTCCCAGCCTCCATTCCTGCTACCTCCAAACCACTATTCACATGGCATTTCCCCAGGAAAACCTTTACATGAATGCTCACAGCAGTGACATTTTCTACAGTTCAAAACTGGAAACAATCCAGGTGTCCTTCAGTGGGTTAGCAGTTAGGCAAAGTGCTGTACATCCATACCATGGAATACGGGGCAGTAGTAGAAATGAACCAACTACTGATACATGCAACAGCTTGGGTGGATCTTCAGGGCATTATCCTTAAGTAAAAAAGCCAATCTCAAAGGGTCCATACAGTATAATTCCATTCACACAACATTCTTTTTTTTTTTTTTTTCAGTTTATTTATTTTGAGAGAGAGCGAGCGTGCGTGAGTGCTTGTGTGCATGCATGCTTGAGAGGGGGAGGGGCAGAGAGATGGAGAGAGAGAATCCCAAGCAGGCTCCGCACTGTCAGCGCAGAGCCTGATGCAGGACTTGAGCCCAAAGACCGTGAGATCATGACCTGAGCCGAAACCAGGAGTCAGACACTTATGCAACTAAGCCACCCAGGCGCCCATACACAACATTTTTGAAATGACAAAATTATAGAGCTGTGGAACAGATTAGTGGTTGCCAGGGTTTATGAATGGTGGGCAGTGGGGGCGGGGTGTGGTTATAAAGGGTAGCACAAGGGAGAACTTTGGGACAATGAAATAGTTCTGTATCTTGACTGTGGTAGTGGTGTTTGTACAAATCTCTCCATGTGATAAAAGGACACAGATTTGTACCCATACGCTGCACCAATGCCACTTCCCTGGCTTTGATACTATACTGTGGGTATGTAAATGACAACCAATGGGGGAAACTGGGTGAAGGGTGCATGGGACCTCTCTGTACTATT
Source organism: Panthera tigris (assembly GCF_018350195.1). Classification (NCBI taxonomy): domain Eukaryota; kingdom Metazoa; phylum Chordata; class Mammalia; order Carnivora; family Felidae; genus Panthera; species Panthera tigris. The sequence goes on along the minus strand of NC_056660.1, from coordinate 89,664,934 downwards.
TTTACAATTTCTTATGAATGGAGAATTATTTCCAAATAAGGAATTAAAAAAGAGATTTGTTGAACATATGCAGTGATCATACTGCTCTTCTGTTTAAATTCCTTGGATAGTGACCAACTGCTTTGAGAGTAAAACTCTGATCTTTAGCAGGCAGAGGGGTTCACAGGACTTCTGGCCCACTCTTGGGCAATACTGAATCACCTGACACCAGCTGACACACCAGATACTGCCTCTTCTACGCCTCTTCCCGAGCTGTCCCATCTGCCTGAAATGACTTTCCTCCCCATTTTGTTCTCCTGGCCAACCTTCATCTTCCTTCAAAATCTAGTGCATGCACCTGCTTCTCTTGAAAGTTTTCCTCTACAGGAAACTTCAAGCTGTGCTGGGCATGCCCCCGTTTTTGGCACCACAACCTATATTCGTTTTATTGCAAGTTCTACCTCTACTTCTACTCTGTGAGGTCCCTGAGGGCAGAAAATGCGTCTGATTCATTTCCTAATCCTCTACTAATTACATAGTGGGTGCCCAGTAAATATTTGTTATAGGCAAAACTAAGCAGAAGAATAAATGTAGGGCAGTGTGGTACAGTGGTTAGCATGAGGACTCTCAAGTGGGAGGGCAGGCTCCTGGGCAGACTCCATCAAAAATTGTTAGAATAAACAAATTCATAATGGTTCAGGATACAAACTTAATGCACAAAAATATTTTGTGTTTCTATATGCTGATGAACTGTCAGAGAAATTAAATGATGTTCTCACAATTGTATCAAAAAGAATAAACTACTCAGGAATAAATTTAAACATGGAGGTAAAAGACCTTTACATTGAAAACCAAAAGACGTTAATGAAAAAAGTTAAAGACGCAAATAAATGGAAAGATATTCTGTGTTCATGGATTGGAAAAATCAATATTGTTAAAATGTCCACACTACCTAAGGCAATTTAAAGATTCAATGCAATCCCTATCAAAATTCCAGTGGCATTTTTCACCGAAATAGAACAAATAATTCTAAAACTTGTGTGCAACTACAGAAGACTCTGAATGGCCAAAGCAATTTTAAGAAAGAACACAGCTGGAGGCATCATGCTTCCTGATCTCAAAGGTATAGTAATTAAGTATTACAAAGCTATAGTAATTAAGACACTACGGTATTGGCATAAAAACAGACATACAGAGGCACCTGGGTGGCTCAGTCAGCTGGGTGACCAACTTCGGCTCAGGTCACAATCTCACAGTTTGTAAGTTTGAGCCCCGCGTCGGGCTCTGTGCTGACAGCTTGGAGCCTGGAGCCTGCTTCAGATTCTGTGTCTCCCTCTCTCTCTGCCCCTCCCCTGCTTGCATTCTGTCTCTCTCTCTCTCAAAAAAAAATAAACATTAAAAAAAATATTTTTTAAAGAATATTAAAAAAAACAGACATATAGATCAATGGAACAGAACAGAGGGCCCAGAATAAACCCACATATATATGGTTGATTAATTTGTGACAAAGGAGCCAATAATATACAATGGGGAAAGGACAGTCTCTTCCATAAATGGTGTGGGAAAGCTGGACAGCCAAATGCAAAAGAATAAAACTCAACCACTCTTACACTATACACAAAAACTAAGTTAAAACGGATTAAAGACTTGAACATAAGACTTGAAACCACAAAACTCCTAGAATGAAGCATTGGTGGTAAGTTTCTTGACATAGGTCTTGACGAGGATTTTTGTAATCTGGCACCAAAAGTAAAAGCAACAAAAACAAAAATACAAAAAGCAACAAAAACAAAAAAACAAGAGGGGCTACATCAAACTAGAAAGCTTCTGCACAGCAAAGGAAACCATTAACAAAATAAAAGGCAAACTATGGAATTGGAAAAAAATATTTGCAAATCAGGTATCTGATAAGGGACTAATATCCAAAATATGTAAGAAACTCATACAGCTCAATGGCAAAACAAACAAACAATCTGATATTAAAAAATGGGCAGAAGATCTGAATAGACAGTTTTCCAAAGAAGACATACAGATGGCCAGCAGGTACATAAGAAGATGTTCAGTATCATTAATCATTAGGGAAACACAAATCAAAGCCACAAGATTATCACCTCACGCCTGTTACAATGGCTAAAATCAAAAAGGCAAGAGATAGCAAGTGTTGGTGAGGATGTGGAGAAAGGGGCACTTGGGCACTGTCAGTGGGAATGCAAACTTATGCAGCTACTAAGGAAAACAGTATGGAGGTTCCTCAGAAAGTTAAAAACAGAACTACCATATGGTCCAGTAATTCCACTTCTGGATATTTATCCAAAGCAAACAAAAACTAACTTGAAAAGATAGTTGCGCCCGCATGCTCACTGCAGGATTAGTTACAGTAGCTAAGACGTGGAAACAACCTAAGTGTCCATCAGTGGGTGAGTGGATAAAGAAGAGGTGGTCTACATACACAATGGAATATTAATCAGCCTAAAAGAGAAGGAAATCTTACCATCTGTGACAATATGGACAGACCTCAAGGGTGTTATGCTAAGTGAAGTAAGTCGGATAGAGAAAGACAAATATCGTGTGATCTCTCTTATATGTGGGATATAAAAAACAAAACAAAATGAAACTGCCAACCTTATAAATCCAGAGAACAGATTAGTGGTTGCCAAAGGTGGGGTTAGGTGTAGGAAAGAAATGGATGAAGGAAGCGAAAAGGAAAAAGAAAAAAATGTGTATTACTCTCTTCTAAATTACAGTATACAGACTTAAGATTCAGAGTGTATATTTTTACAAGAATTGTCAAAATAGCTGTCTAGATTAGGATTTCTGTATTTTCTTTTTAGATATTTAATTGTGACACATAATAGCATAGTAAAAGATATCTGTTTTAAAAAAACACAGATTAGGACTCTGGGGTCAGAGGGCAAAGAGCCTACCACTTATCTGGATGATCTCAGACCAGCGATTACACACATCTGTAAAACAGGGATAAGCATAGAATCACCCTCAGGGGACAGTGAGCACAGTGCCCAGCACAGGGCAAGGTCTCAATGTCAGGTGACATTAGGACAGGTATTACCACACCCATTCTGTTTCCTGCTCCCCCAAATAAACGTTTGCATTCTGAAAGTGTGAACTAAAATCTGGGAAATGCAAAAGTTGATGACATGGCCAATGGTGGGTGAGCATCTCGGTCAAACTGCACAGAATTTACTTTTCATTTTAGGCTGTGACCGGCAGATGATGTTTCAGGACATTTTTTGAAGACATCTGCTTCATAGGATGTGTGTGCTATGTTTCTGAGAGCATAGTTAAGAGTTGATGAAACAGAATCAGAGCTTGTGGATTTATTACGTGGGCTGCATGTTCAGGCCTAGATATGCTAAAATCAAACTAGTGACAGCATTGGTTAAGATATACAAATACTTAAATAGTCTAACAAATTAAATCACAGTTCTGTACAACTATACATATACACACACACTGACATAATTTTTAAAGGAAATTATTTTAAAAGCCAGTCATTCTTCCTCAATTATTCTTTCTCTTAGCATCACTGTGGGGGAGGGGAGATAAAAATATTTTTTAAACAAATCCCCAAGTTTCTCCTATCCTGGCCTATGGAAAGACAAACTTTTGGCATACCACTAAAATGTGTTCACACTGTCCATTCTCCTAATAGCCAAAAAATTCACTTATAAAAATACTTCAAATTCTAATTTCAGAATAGGCAAGAACCTATTTAACATAAAGGGAATTAATATTAATGCCTCATTTTTAAGAAAGAAATAACAACTATCCTGTTTGTAACTACATATCTTTAGAATCTAGTTTTACTATTTCTGAAAAGTTTCAGAGTATATAGTCCTTGCTGTCTTTTACTTTAATGTAAAGTTAGCTGGGGGCAGGGAGGGAGAGCACACTATTTTATGAGACCAAAAAACAAACAAAAAAACAACAAACAAAAAAGCCCAAATGAATTAAATAAAATCGAATTTGTTGAATTTCACCTTCAAATGTTGAGCAAACTTCCTTAGTTATGGGAAAGTCCTATGTTAAAACACTGACTACTCTTGCTCATTATTTTTATATCTATTAATTTATACACCACCGTTTTCCAAAGAGGATTTGAGGTGTCAATTAAAAATATTTTAACTGGCAATTCAAAGGCCAATATAAGGGGCACCTGGGTCGCTCAGGCTGTTAAGCGTGGACTTCAGCTCAGGTTGATCTCACGGTTCATTATTTTGAGCCCCAAATCCAGCCTAGCACTGATAGGGCGAAGCCTTCTTCAGATCTTCTGTCTCCCTCTCTCTGTCCCTCCCCTACTCGCCTGCTCTCGCTCTCTCTCCAAAATAAATAAACATTAAAAAAATAATAAACCACAAATGCCTTAAAAAAATGAGCTCTTGTTGTGCAAAGGATATATAAACTTGCCTCCCAAATAATAGAACCCCTAATGAATCAATGGGTCTAGACACTGAGCCTCAATAGCTGCTAACATCGCAGCATGAGCCAGCCAGCTTTAACTGCTTCTAGATGGAAGATGGGGGTGTCTGGGTGGCTCAGGTCATGATCACGTGGTTTGTGAATTCGAGCCCTGAGTTGGGCTCTGTGCTGACAGCTAGGAGCCTGGAGCCTGCTTTGGATTCTGTGTCTCTCTCTCTGCCCCTTCTTCTCTCACTCTCTCTTTCTCAAAAATGAATAGTAAACAGTAAAAATAAAATTTTTTTTAATGAGATGGAAGACAGTACCCCACCCAGGGCATTCTGATTCTAGGGCATTAAGCCTCATCTTAATCCCACTGTGAATTTTCAGGAGATACAGAGAAACACATTAAATTACACTGCAGAGATGCAGCCAGTAAAATCCCAACTATGGAAATGGTATAGAACAACCAACTGCTTCAACAAATACACTACAAGGAAGACAAAAGAAGAGAAATAAAGGGGGAATCTATAGATTAAAAGAAACTTAAAAGATGTATCAACCAATCATAATGTATGGAACTTATCTAGATCCTGATTCCTATAAACAAACTGTTAAAGAACTATAAAACTTATAGGACGTCTGGAAATTTGAATATTGACTGTTATTTGATTATACTGAGGAATTATTGCATTTCCAAGTTTAAAAGAGTCCTTGTCTTTTAGATATATATATCGAAATATTCATGGATTGAATGACATGACATTTAGGATTTGCTTGAAAATAACATGGGTGGGGGGTGTGAGGGTGTAAGTAGATGAAGTTGGGGTGAAACAAGATGGGCCAGGAGCTGATAACTGTGGAAGCTGGATACTATTGTTTAATTTTGCATATGTTTGAAAGTTTTCATAATAAACAGTAAAAATAAAGACTGACCTTGAAACTAGCTCAATCACAAAAGGTCAAGTATGAGTTTAATTATTCTTAAAGAAAATTATGTTAAAAAGTCACCTTTTTTTATACATTAAAAAAAATTTATTTTAATGTTTAGTTATTTTTGAGAGAGAGTCAGGGTGCGAGTGGGGGAGGCGCAGAGAGGAGACAGAGAATCCGAAGCAGGTTCCAGGCTCTGAGCTGTCAGCACAGAGCCTGATGCAGGGCTTGAACTCACGAACCATGAGATCATGACCTGAGCTGAAGACGGATGCTTAACTGACTGAGTCACCCAGGCACCCCAAAAATGTCACCTTCTTAACTAGTAGTGAAGTATAGCTACATATGTATATAACAAATATGTGTCCTGCTGCCAAATGTGGTTTCTGTTTTACCTTATGCATCACAAAAACGACTGCTTACTGTTAATTGCTTCATCTGGCCTTTGTCTTTATCCATAAAATTAAGAACCCTTTATTTAAAAAAATTTTTTTTAATGTTTTTATTTTTGAGAAAGAGAGAGAGAGGGACAGAGCATGAGTGGGGAGGAGCAGAGAGAGAGAGAGAGAGAGAGAGAGACAGAGCATGAGTGGGGAGGGGCAGAGAGAGAGAGAGAGAGAGAGAGAGACAGAGCATGAGTGGGGAGGGGCAGAGCGAGAGAGGGAAACACAGAACCTGAAGCAGGCTCCAGGCTCAGAGCTTGAACCCACAGACCGTGAGGTCATGACCTGAGCTGAAGTTGGACGCTCAACTAACTGACTGAGCCACCCAGGCACCCCAAGAACTCTTTATTTTAAATCGACAAATTGAATATGCCCTCTAACACTTATTTGAAACACATTTTCATCTGTCCTGGCATCCCCAAAATTAAATCCTTAGGAAAATCAAAGCTCTCCAGAGAAGACTATGCCACAATAGGATTCTTTTTAACCCCACAGGATCCTTTTGAAAGAAAAAAAAAGGGTTAAGTGAAGGAAAACTTCTAGATTGGATGTTTTGCTTTCAGAACAAATTAAAAGCCAAAAGAGAACCATCAGAGTTGAGGCACCCAGGAAAGGACACTTAGCTGGGGGAAACCTGGGTTCAAATTTCACTTTCCAGCTACCTGCCTTGAAGCTGATTGCTGGAACTCTGTGAGCCTCCATGTACTCCTCTGAAGAAACGGGTGTCACAGCTGCCACTTACAGGACTCCAGCGAAAATTAAGTGGAACTACATGGACAAACAGGGCCTACCTTCGCTGGCCTGGGGCTACCTTTCCAGCTCACTGCGGCTGTTGCCTCCTATGTAACCTGCCCTGGAGATCGACAATCCTGCAACCGAACTAAATGAATTTTACATGGTTCAGAGCATTAGTTATTACAGCTAATAATTAATTGCCAGCATTTAAAAATCAGGAGAGCAGAAATGCAATGTAGAGTTCTGACCTCGTTTTTAAAATTGCTGGGTGAGGTTTGGTTTTCCAAGGTCCCCACCACCCCATGCTCTTTTACACCTGGTCCTGCAGGCTGATTCCTGACCCCACACTGGGCTGATGTCCTTCCTTCACCCTGCCCTTTCCCTTTCGGTGCCTCTCCCTGCCTGGCAAATTTCTCACAACCCTTCATGGCCCAACTCCAGCGCCACCTGTCACCTCCACCTTTCCATGCCATGGCACAGCACCTCCACTACAACAAGCATCATCACACTGTCCTGGCACTAACCTGTCTGCATGTCTGCCTCCTCTACTGGGACTCTCAGGAGGAAGGGACCCTGTTGCTATTGCCTTTGTGTCCCCAAGGCCGAGCAGAAAGCCTGACCTAGATAATGTAGAATTCAGCAAATGCCTCCTGAATGTGTGGAAGGAAATGAGAGCTAAAATATTACAAAAATGTCAAAATTTATATTACAGCTTGTTCTGACAGTTACCAAATAAAGGGGTCAAGGACTTTTAAATGAGAACAAGCTTCCATCTGCTTACAGGTTTCACAAGTTAGTTAGAAGTCATTAAATAAACTGACAAAACAGAAGGAACAGCAGGTAGGGTCATTCATTCATTCATTCATTGAACTGATATCACTGAGTACTTACTGTGTGCTTTCTAAGTACTGGGGACGAAGCAGTGGACAAATCCAACAACTACCTGTTTTCATAAAGCTACTTCCTTGTAGAGGAAACAAAGTAAACATAAATAGAATCGTTTCAAACCAGAGTGAACACTAAGAAGAAAATTAAATTAATGAGATAGAATGACTAAGGGGAGAAAGAGAGTAGTCAAGGAAGGCCTTGTTGAAAAAGACACATCTGACCAGAGGAAAGACCAGAAGGAGCCAGCTGTGCAAAGCCGCTGGAGACAGCTCCAAGCATTGGAAACGAAAGTGCAAAGGTCCTGAGGCAAACGGGGCTGCGCGGTGAGAAGATGGGTGGGACAGGAGAGCAGAGCTCTGGGTGGTGGGAGTGGTAGGGGAGGTGGGCAGGGCCGCTCTGGCACTGCTAGGCACTGAATGTGCAATGACTAGGCACTGGAGAAGCATGGGGATGGGGGTCTCTGCGTTGATGGGGAGGGGGTTCGTGCCCTACTCACATCAGCATGGGCAGTATCCCGCCCAATTTTCCACCTATCAGCCTGGGCTCGTGCCCAGGCACTTTCACACACATTCACATAGCCTGACAACAATCCTGTCCAAAAGGGTAGACATTTCCCCACTTTCCCTGGGGGAAAACAGAGGGTCAGTGCCTTGGCCAAGGTCGCGGAAACCAGACTCCGGGATCCTTAACATCCCGACGCGGGTATGCAACTGCGTGCCCCCCAATCTGGGGGGTGGCGTCCACAGATCCCCCACGACACGTCTGCCAGGGCCAGGCCAGGGAGCGGGGCCCGCAAGCCCCTGGCGGCTGACAGCCGGGCAGGAGGAGGCGACTGCGGCAGCCCGGAGGGCAGGGGCGGCGGCCGGGGCCGTCTGCGCCCCACAGAGTCCGGCCCACTCCGTAGCCCCCAGCCCGGCGACCCCGCGCCCCCTGGCCCTGCAGACCGCGGCCGCGCGGCCCTCCTGCCGCCCCTCCCCGGCGGGGCCCCGCTCGAGCAGCCCCCGCCAGGCCTCGCCCGCCCGCCCGCCCTGCTCACCTCGCCTCCCAGCCGCCGCGCCAGGGGGAGAGGGCGGGCGGGCGGGCGGACTGGCGGCGCTGCGCACTGGCGGCTCGCGGCTCCGTTGCCCCGGGCTCGGCCGGCCGCCCCGCCCCACTCCGCTCCGCCCCGCCGCCGCCGCTGCAGTGGGTGTGAGGGGCGCCGGGGCGCTTCGACCCTTCCGGTCCGGCTCCCTTCTCCTCCTCCGCCGCCGCCACCGCCGCCGCGGCGCCCGGCCTGAACGACCTTCGCGCCGACCAATCAGCGTCCGGAGAACCGGGCAGGCGCGGCCAATCGCGCCGGGGGGCGGGTCGTGACGGGCGGGGCGGGCGGAGCCGGGATAACCGTGCGGGGTTCGATGGGGCTCGGTGTCCCTCAGCAGCCCAGCTCCTCCGGCTTGTGCGGAGCATGCCCGGGGCTGGGGACGCAGGTCCGGCTCAGTACGTGCGATGATCCTCCATCCCCCCACGGGGACCTCGAAGCAGAGGCCCGACGCGGAGCCAGGAAGCTGTGGAGAGGGCCGACCGGCGGGGAGAGCCGGGCCCTCTGGGCTGCAGGTGCAAGGTGGCAGCGGCGAGGCGGCCTGTAGGGGAACGGACCGGCCCGTCTTGGGGAGAGTCCCGGGCGAGGACGAGGGGAGACCGGGGTGTTGGCATCCGGCGTCCAGGAACCCGGCACGGTGTGGCCCCTGGAAGGACGAGGAGACCGACGCGGCAGGGGAGCGGGAAGGAGAGGCAGGGGTCTTGGACTCTGCGGCTTGCTAACGGCTAGAAATCGGGTGGTGGGGAGGGCGGAGTGCGAGGAGACGGCCACGTGCAGACTAGTGTCCCCGGCGGGTCCGTGACAGAAGGGAGGAGGGGAAAGGCTGGCGTATTCGGGCCAGGGGTCAAACCTCTGGCTCAGAGAAAGTCAAGGTCGTAAATGGGGAGAAGGGAATGCAGTGCTGAGGGTCCCCTAGGTCCTGGGGTCCCTTGACACCGACCTTCTTTTGAGCCAACTCCTGCAGCCCTCTGGCCCCTCGGTCGGGTTCCAGCAGGCCTAGGGTCATATGAAACGATGGGAGAGGCCAGGATATTTCGTGTTGCCAGATTTGCGTTTAAATAAGCAAAGCTGGAAGGGAGGGAGGGAGTCTGGACACACTGAAAAAAGGATAGGGATAGGGTGGGGGGAGGTGCACACTTTGAGGACAGGGAGAGGGGGGACTGTGGAGGAGGAGCAGCTTTCGCAGGATGCAGGAGCCCAGCATGCCAGAGCCCAGCGAGTGATCAGGGCAGGGGCCAAATTGGGAGGAAGGAGCAGGATCCTAACGAGGAGGAGGTCAAGGGGCTGGGAGGCATGGAGGGTGGTGGCAGAATTTGGGGAGGATGGAAAGCCAGTGATGCAGGGCCAGCTGAGGGCACCAGGGCCTCAGAGGAGGAGGGTAGAGGAAGGGATCCAGGCATGGTGTCCTTCCTTAGGCCACTCCCTACCTTGGCCACCAGAGGGAGTTTTCTAAAATTGAGTATGGCCCATCCTTGCTTGAAATTGTAGCTCCTGAGTGTGATCTGCGTTGAGGAGGGCCCCCTGGTGGGTTCCTGCCCATACTGGTCCTCACATCAGCCTCATCTGCCACCTGCTCCAGGTGCACAGGAGAAAACGGAGCCAAAAATGGCCATCATCAAGGATTATGGGAGGCTAGTAAAGCCTGGCTGTCAGAGCTGTGGCTTCACTAAGGAGCACTAGTGGGTGCTTCCCCTTGGATTAGGAAGGGGCACCCATTCCTGCACTCTCCAGTCAAGTTTACAACACTCATCCCATGAAAAGTGAGTACCAAAAAATCACTGCGCACACATACACACCTATACATATTTCGTGCTGAGTTTTCTAAAAGGATTCTGCCTTTTCTGGTTTATGAAATAACAGCGAACACTTACAGACACAAAGCTGAGGTGACAAGGTAGGGAAGGGTCTAGTCCATGCTTTGAAGAGTGCACAGAATTTTGGTGGAGACCAAGGGAGATGTGAAGCGGGGGCATGTGGGGGGTGGGGGGGTATACACATGAGCATGACTGACAGCTGACCTAGCCTGCTAGCTGGAGAGGAATAGTTGAGGAAGACCTCTGGATAAGAGGAAGCCTGAGCCGAGGCTATAAGGCTAGCAAGAATGTGTTAGGCCAATGGTTTAGGCAGAAAGGGCACTGGGACCCAAAGATTCAGAAGTCAGGACCTGCATGCTGTGTTCAGGAAACCAAGGGTCACCTGGTCTTGTTGGCGATGGGGAAATATGGCCTTGAGGTGGATGGGTACTGCTGACCAGTCCCATGGACTTGCTTCAAGTCACTGATACGCTTGTTTAGCCCAGTGTGGCTTTTTTTTTTTTTTAATTAGTTGACAACATTTGAAAATTGGGAGCTTTCACTTGAAAAATCTCAACTGGCAGTTTCTCTTGGATAGTTAGAAGCTCTGACAACATGGGGTCTGCATTCCCAGAAGGTAGTGGTCAGCTGGAGCTGAGTGGCAGCTGCCCCTTTAGGGGAGGCCCTTACATCACCACATCCCCTACCACTCCCTATCACCCCACTCTGGCCATGACTTCACCATCCCTTACCTGCTGGCCCTTGAGGCATTGCAGGGTAGGGGCTCCATCTCTGGAGGTCAAGGGCAGCTGCTGAGGGGTGTTAAGAAAGGAAGTGAATGATGCGATTAGGTATTTATTTTGGAAGGATCACTAGAGCACATGAAGTTTCTAGGATGAGGGGCTTATATTCACAAGACCAGTTAGGGAGCTGTTGCAAAGTCCTGTGTAGGAGAAGGTGAGGCCTGGCCTGGGGCCAGGTGTAAGGAAAGAACTGATTTTAAAACTGCTTCAAGACTTGAGGGAAATGAAAATTAAAGTCACAGTGAGCTAGCACTACACACCCATTGTGATAAAAAAGACGGACAATATCAAGTGGTGATGACTGATGTGGAGCAGTCAGAACCCTCATCCACCGCTGGCAGAAAAACAAAATGGCTTGTCCACTTTGGAAGACAGTTTGGCAATTTCTGGTAACATTAAACATACACCTGTCGTATCACCCATCAATCCTATTCCTGGATATGGAACTGAGAAAAATAAAGACATGTCCACACAAAGAGCTGTACGTAAATGTTTATGGCAACTTTATTCAAAACCGTCAAAAACTAGAAGCAGCCTATGTCTGTAGATAATCCAGCAGATGGGTAAATAAACTGAGGTACATCCATACAGTGGGATATTACCTGGCACCAAAAAGGACTGACTGACAAACGCACAACATAGATAAATACAAAAACATCATGCTTGGCCTTTGGGTGGCTCAGTCAGTTAAGTGTCTGACTTCCACTCAGGTCATGACCTCACGGTTCGTGAGTTCAAGCCCTGCATCAGGCTCTCCGCTTTCACCACAGAGCCCACTTCAGATCCTCTGACCCCCTCTCTCTCTGTCCCTCTTCTGCTTTTGCTCTCTCTCAAAAATAAATAGACATTAAAAAAAAATCATGCTAAGTGAAAGAAGCTAAACAAGGCTACATCCTCTATGATTCTGTTTACAGGACATTCTGGAAAAAGCAAAATCAGATCAGTGGTTGCCAAAGTCAAGTGGAGGAAGTGGGGAATGATAACCAGGGGCCAGGAGGGAATATTTTGAGATGATGGGTATACTCTATTTTAATTATGGTGGTGGTCATATCACTATATGTTTATCAAATTTCAGAACTGAGCACCTAAAAGAAGGTGACTTTTCATGTATGTAATTTATACTAAAAAACTTGATGTAAGGAAAAGATGTCCATTTAAGAGACAGAATTGTCCTGGGGCGCCTGGGTGGCTCAGATGGTTAAGCATCCGACTTCGGCTTAGGTCATGATTTCACAGTTCATGAGTTCGAGCCCCGCATTGGGCTTCGTGCTGACAGCTCAGAGCCTGGAGCCTGCTTTGGATTCTGTGTCTCTCTTTCCCTCTGTGCCTCCCCTGCTCATGCTCTCTCTCTCTCTCTCTCTCTCTCTCTCAAAAATAAATAAACATTAAAAAAAAAGAGGCAGAATTGTCCATCCTAGAGGTAGGATGTAGGGATGAGTCAGGAGGAGGAGTCAGGGAGGTTCCTGACTTGACTTTTGGGGTGGGGACCTCTGGCCTTGGCCTGCTCACCCACCTGTGGAGAGGAAGGACTTATTGAATGTGCATCCCAGCTGCCCACCTGCTTTCTATCACCTCCCCCTTTCCTGTCACCTTTAACCTTGCAGCTCTGGCTATGTGCCCTCTGAGATGAAGGCCACTGGCCATTCCTTTTTCCTGAGACCTCACTGCTCCCTGCTCCTCCCTTCCCTGCCTTGCACTTGGTTCCTTGATGGCACAGCTGATACCACCCATCTGGCAGACACTGTCCACTTCCCTGCCCCACAGGGGAGAAGAGAACACAGGAGGGAAGGAAGAGCTCAAGCTCCACTCCCTGGCCTGAGGCTGGCCCAGGGGTCACAGTGCTGACAGATTTCCTTGGCTCCAATCTCATCATCCACTCTTGACTTGCCTTGACTGGGTTCCGACTGGGCTTTCCACTTTGTTGTGCTCTTGTGGGCAGGAGGTTGCTTCTCTGAGGCTCAGTTCCATGGGGAATGGGCATGGGTGGTGACCCCCACCTGATGGGGCTGCTGTGAGGTCTCAGGGAGAGAAGTACCAAGCTCGGGGAATAGACTGCACACAGGGACAATGAGTGTCTTCGTGCTGGCCTCCTCTGCTCCCCCCTCCCCCGACCTTGACTGCTCTCCTCCCACTTCCCCATTCCCTCCCCACCTCCTCCCCACCCCTGACCAGGACCCGATGTGCCAGGGGATGCAAGCCAAGACTGTTCAGGTTGTGTGTTCAAGAAAGCCAAGCCGCACTGAACCCAATGGGGACAACTATTGGGAGGTTCCTGCATTGTTGCACCTGGGAGATCAATGGGTGGAGCTGGCCCTGGGACCACAGCCTAGGAACCTGGCCAGAGCCTTGGAAGCTATGGGCAAACGCTTCATCACATTCCTTTCTCCTCTGTGTCAGCTTCCTCCTCCCCATATCAGCTGCTACTCTTCCACCACCCAAGGAGGGGCAGGCCCTCTGTGCCACATTAAGTTTGAAAATCCCCAGAAGAGGAGTCTGATGGGCTCCTCGGGCAGGGCTTGCATCTGTGGGCTTCACTCATGTGAAGACATGGCAGGAGAAAGGGCAGAAACAGCTGGGAAAGGCAGAAGCCAGGGGATAAGAAAGGGGGCGTAGGTGTCATATAACTGAATGCTGAATAGACTAGATCTCGTCCCCTTTTTCCAGGCATCTCCCAGAGCACCAGCAGTCCCTTGACAGCAAGGGGCTGGAAAACTCTTCTCAGAAGTCTGACCAGCCCTAAAACATAAAACAAACCCTCCAGATTGCCCAGCAGTCGATCTCGGCATCAACAAGCGCCACCATGTACTCAAGAAATTTCCCACCACCTTGAATCTGCCTGGACAGCCCAAGGTCATGTGGCAAAGTCAAAACAGAAACCAATGAAGATAACCAAACAAAACTATCTTGAAAGAAACAGACTATGTGAAAAAGGAAATTCTGAAAGGAATAATATATTGCCGGCTTCAGACAGAATGAAAAAGTATTGCATCCTTGAAGTCATCAAAAACATATTTAGCACACCTATATGTCCTTACTCTCTCAGCTGAGATGGCCTAGAACCAATGACACCGCAGCAGCCAAAGCACACCCAGAACCCAGGAACTGTTTTCTGATGCCATTCTCCAACAGAAGAAACCAGGGGTCATAAATCAACATTAGCTGATTCTCAGGCTGGGGCAGGAGATGTACAAGATGAGTCTGGAGCATCTTGTGGTACAAGAAAGTAAGGAAGGGGCACCTGGGTGACTCAGTCGGTTGAGCATCCGACATCGGCTCAGGTCATGATCTCACAGTTTGTGGGTTCGAGCCCCGCATCAGGCTCTGTGCTGACAGCTTGCTCAGAGCCTGCAGCCGGCTTCAGATTCTGTGTCTCCTTCTCTCTCTCTGCCCCTCCCCACTCATGCTCTGTCTCCTTCTGTCTCTCAAAAATAAATAATGTTAAAAAAAATTAAAAAAAAAAGAAAGTAAGGAAGTGCTTACAAAGTACACACACACACACACACACACACACACACAGAGGGGTATGTCGAAGGGACACAAGAGCCAACAGAAAGAGCTCCCAATGGCCACAGCTGGGACAATCTGAGCAATAAACGAAATAACAGTATTGTATTATAACCCAGCATAAAATACATATCCATGAGCCTATACTAATGGATATAAATGATTTAATAAATGAAAAAATAAATGGGGGAGAACAAACCTGTACTGAACCCCAAATAATTTATGTAAATAATCCCCTCTCAAGGAAGTGATGCATAACTTCTATCTATCATCTATCTATCTATCTTTATCAAGACAGCACAAGTGAGGAAGGGGCAGAGGGAGAGAGAGAATCCCAAGCAAGCTCCACACTGTCAGTGCAGAGCCTGACGCAGGGCTCGAACTTATGGACCGTGAGATCATGACCCCAGCTGAAATCAAGTGTCAGATGGTTAACTGACTGAGCCACCCGGGCACCACATCTCCCCACTGTTTTAAGTGTGGGGTGGGTATAATGACTTCCTTCCAAAGAGTTCAGTATGGAAAGGGAGAAAAATTAGAGTACGTGACAAGCACTACCTGAGGTAGGTGACCAAACTGACATAACAGTAACAAGACATGTTGATAGCACGTGCCCCCTCTGCATTATGAAGTAATGAGAATGGCACTTTACTCCTGGGGCTTCCTCCCTGAAACACATTACCCCAGTCTAACCATGCAAAAAGCATCAGACAAGCCCAATTGAGGAATATTCTCGAAAATACCCAACGACTGGTATTTGACAAAAATGTCAAGATCATACAAAAAAAAGGAAAATCTGAGAAACAGTCACAGCCAAGAGAAGCCTAAGGAGACGTGTCATGTGATGTCAGGAAAAGGGCAGCAGAAAAAGAACATTAGATAAAAACTAAGAAATATGAATAAAGTATGGGCTGTAGTTGATTTTAAAAATATGTATTAAAAGTATATATGTCCAAAGCAAAAGATAAATAAATAAAAGAACTTTTGGAAATTAAATTGTATTGGCAGAAATGAAAACTCTTAGTAGTAAACAGGTTGGGAGAATAAATTAAATCTCCTATTTAGTAAGAGCAAAAAAGATAAGATGCCCAGTAAAAAACATAAGAAAGGAGAGGCTAGTCTAGTAGCTCCAACCTCTGAAATAAGAGAGGCCAGACACACAGAAAGAAATCCACCAAAAAGTAATTCAAGGAAAGTTCCCAGAATGGAGGGGCAGGAGGTACAAGCCTGAAGTCAACACTAAGTAGGAAGATACCCAAGACCCCTTGCTGTGATATTTCAGAACACAGGGGGAGACAAAGAAGGAAATAAAAAGGTCCCCTGTATCAGAGTGACTTTGAAGTTCTTAAACTGTGAACAAGATAACAGAGCATCACGTTTACAATTCTGACGAAAACATTTTTTTGGTGACCTAGAATTCTATGTGTAACTAAACCCCCAGTCACATGTGAGGAATAATGTCATTTATTTCTCAACGTCTCAAAAGTTTACCTCCCAGGCTCCTTTACTCAAGAAGGATGTATTCCACCAAAATGAAAAAAGGAAACTAAGAAGGAAGACATGAGATATGGGAAGCAAGAGGACAAGGGAATCCCTCGGAGGATGATGGAATGATCCCGGGACAGCAGCTCTGCTCCAGATGTGGAGGGCAGCTGAGCTGTCCTGCCTCAGTGTGACCTGAGAGGCAGACAGCTGGTCATCACGAAGACTCCCCCCACCACTTCCATTGGACCATTCTCCTAACCCAAGGACAGATCACCCAGGAGAGCTTGGCCCAGATTCTCACCAGGACTTGGCTTGTTGTGACCGTGTGCTGCTGAGGGTATCTCCCCTCATGCTCTGCTGAAGACACACATATCACTCCCGGAAGTTCTCAGCTTTTCCCTGAGAGCCAGAGGGCCATGGCGGGCTCGGAAGTGGAAAGTACAGGGCAGCCCATTCCTTCTGACCGTACTTCTGTTGGGTACCCGGTGCACACCTCAGCCTTGCCAGGCGCCCAGCTGTGGAGAGCCCTGTGTTTCCCCAGAGTCACTTGTGAGCTTGCTTGCCACTTCCCCAGAAGGGGCCTTGTTAGCTCCCAGTGAAGGGGAAGTCAGCCCCCGGACCCGGGAGAGTGCTCTCCTCACCTCACTCCTGGAGCTTCTGTCCAGCGGGGGCAGTGATGCCCTCTCCTTGCATAGCTCCTGTGTGCTTGCCTTCTGTTTTTGAGACTAGGTGGTATATGACTTGGGGAGAGATACACAGGTAGAACTATAATGAAAAGCAAGAGACTGATTTGTACAAAAGTCAGAATGGTCATTGCCTCTTGGGTGTAAAAATGAAATGCATCTCTCTAGGTCTTGTCCAGATAAAAATGTTCTGGCTAGTTCATAAAGTCTCCTAACCCCTGAAATTGTAATGACCACAGTCTGGTTAAAAAGGCAGAAACCAACACTAGTAGTATTTCCAGCAGGACTTATGCCCTGGTTAATCTGTGGGAAGGGCTGGTGGATGTGGGTTGGAGAATGCCGCTGTGGCTCCTGGGCTCCTGCCAGCTCTTCAGAAGCGGGATTCTGGGGGCGCCTGGGTGGCTTAGTCGGTTAAGCATTCAACTTCCCCTGAGGTCATGATCTCATGATTCGTGGGTTCGAGCCCCACGTCAGGCTCTGTACTGACAGCTCAGAGCCTGGAGCCTGCTTCAGATTCTGTTCTTCAGATTCTGTTCTACAGATTCTCCTTCTCTCTCTGCCCCTCCCCTGCTCTGCTCTGTCTCTGTCTCTCAAGAATAAACATTGAAAAAAAATTTTTTTAAAAAGCAGGATGCTGCTGTAGTTGCAGGAAGCCTTTGCTAGTGGCCCCCACTGTGGGGTAGGTGAGTTTTAGGCAATATTGCCATGGCGAGTGCTTTGGGGCTAAGGGCCATGGCAGGACCTCCTATCTGCTGAAGTCACACTTCTGTCTGCTTCTGCCAGGGGAGAAATAAACAACATGATTTCTCAAAAACAATATGACTTCTAAAGTATCTTCCAAATCTTCCATGATGCTTCTTACTGGTGGAATTTAACCTGGAAATGTAATTCCCAGGTTTCCAAGTCTTGTGATACAGGGGACAGCATAGAAGAGGATGGAAAAGTTAACGAGTAGCCCACAGATAATTCTGAACAAAGGTCTGATGCTATACTAGAGCTACTCAAACCGACCAGTGGTCATGAGGACATAGCGGTCATGAGGACAAGCCTCTGGGAGAGCCACTTTCATTGGGAGCCTAAAGTCAGACCCCACAAGCCTTCAGAACCCTATCTCTAGCTTCTGATCTTCCTGCCTGATTATATCAATAAAATCGGTGACCAAGATAGACTCATGGAAATAAAAAAGTATACATTAGAGAGTTTCACATGCCTGCATGATGCTTTCAGGTTCTGGGAAGCCATCTGAAACAGCATCACGTGGTCCAGCCCCTTCCAACAGCTCTTCAGTGGACTCAACGAAGAGTCTCAAACATCCTGCATTTTGTTTCATCGTGTAAAATAAACAGTCTTCATTTTCATACAAGAAGGACGCAGGTCACAAGTGTGGGCACAGAGCCACGGGCTACCAAGAAACAGGGCTTGGGGCGCCTGGGTGGCTGAGTCGTTTAAGTGTCTGACTTTGGCCCAGGTTGTGGTCTCATGGTTCGTGGGTTCGAGCCCTAAATCGGGCTCTGCACTGACAGTGCAGAGCCTGCTTGAGATTCTCTCTCTCTCCTCTCTCTCTCTGCCCCTCCCCCACTCATGCTTTCTCTTTTTCTCAAAATAAATAAACTTCAAAAGAAAGAAAGAAAGAAAGAAAGAAGGAAGGAAAGAAAGAAAGAAAGAAAGAAACAAACAAACAAACAAACAAACAAACGGGGCTCATTCCCACCAGACACTGCTGAGTTCCTGTTTTGAGAAACCCTCACAATCCAAGTACACAAAAAGAATGAGAATAACAAAAATCCAAATGCACAAGCCAAAAAAGAATTGTACTGTCTTTATTGTCTTAAAATTGCATAGTATCTTGATTGTGCACGCTTTTAAACAGAGGGCAAGATAGCCCACTTGAAAACTACTTTCTTGCACGGGATATTTCAAGCTGTTTTACTATAGGTAGAAGCAGGGACCAAAAATGCTGCCTGGGCTTAAAAAGAACCATGATCAAATTTAACAGAAGTTGGAGAGTCAGAGGGATTTATAGGAGAAGAATCTGTCAAAGGACATTGAGATTTTGAAAGGATTTACAGGAGGCACAGGGAAATGGTGGGAGGGCTTCCCTGACGTCAGGGGACTGGGATTCAGGGGCAGCCAAGAGAGGACAGGAGAGGAGAGAGGAGTGCAGGGAGGCAATGCCTTGTGCTCAAATCTGAGATGAATGCCCTCTGCCAGGAGGCTGGGGTGCATGGTCTGGGCATTATGTTGGCTACAGACAGCCACATACTAGAAAAATAACTTAAAAGCTATACAATCATCATTATAAATATTTTGTCTTTCAAAACTAACTAGCGTTGGTTACAAAAAGGTTCACAGTTACTCTGAAGAGAGCTGTGTCTCTATTGCACAGTAGTGGAAAAGTCCGCTCTGATCCCCATGTGTAAACAATGATTCCCTTCTCCTCTGGCGACTTCAGGACACAGAGAAACAGTATCTGCTGTGAGCAAAGCACTTGGGTACAAGGCACGTGAAAGCTTGTCAAGTTCTACTGGGATCTACTTGGAACACACAGAACGCCTGCTGTTCTTCTCACTTGATGTCACCGGGACAGGCCTTGAACCACACTGCAGGTGGCAGTGGCCTTCTCGGGCTCTTGTTCTCTATTCCACTGTTACAGACTTGGCCAGATTTCTGGGGAAGTCGACCTGCAACGATACATAGAAAGGAGCTGCTCAGGACCCCACAGATCCCAGCAACATGCTGTATTACAAAGCCTATTATCGGGGTACTTGAAGATGAGGTGATGGGTGTTCCTGGTCACCTTTGACCATGAGCCCCTGGAGATCTGCATCTTGGAAGCGTTCCTTACTCCAGGAACTTCACTCAACTATAGAAGGTTTAGTTTGTTCAATATACATTTATTGTGCACCTGACATGTGTCATGCTGTGTTAACCCTATTAAAAGGATATGATGCATGCTATTAAAACGCTAACTCAGCTTGTCCTGTTCACGTTTCTTGGAAGGAGACACACTAAATCCATGAGGCTCATTAGTTCAGGGTGGAGGCTGGAAGGAAAATGTGACGGGAGATGGTTGATATGGTAGGCTTCAACTTTATCTGCAGTGTCTTATATTGCTTAGTTATTTTAATTTTAATTTTTTTAATGTTTATTTCATTTTGAGAGACAGAGAGACAGAGAGAGAGAAAGAACACAAGTGAGGGAGGGGCAGAAAGAAAGGGAGACACAGAATCCGAAGCAGGCTCCAGGCTCTGAGCTGTCAGCACAGAGCCTGACGCGGGGCTCAAACCCATGAGCCGTGAGATCATGACCTGAGCCGAAGTGGGATGCTTAACCGACTGAGCCACCCAGGCACCCCTTATTTGGCTCTTGTTTTTAAAAGAGAAACAAATAGGACAAAATGTTAGCCGTGGCAGTTCTGGATTTGTATACCACCAGGTACTTGTTACATTGTTTTCTGTAAGGTTATGTATCTTCAAAAGCTTCTCAAAATACAATTGTAGTAAAACTTCTATTTCTATATGCAGTGAATTGTAGGTTCTTCCATACTTGTTGGTGGTTCTTTTCTGGAACATAAATTGATGATATATGTTTGGAGTCTCAAGGGGCACCTGGGTGGCTCAGTCGGTTAAGCATCTGACTTCGGCTCAGGTCATGATCTCATGGTCTGTGAGTTCGAGCCCTGCGTTGGGCTCTGTGCTGACAGCTCAGAGCCTGGAGCCTGCTTCAGATTCTATGTCTCCCTTTCTCTCTCTGCCCCTCCCTGGATTGCACTCTCTCTTTCTCTCTTTCAAAAAGAAACATTAAAAAAAAATTTAAAAAAGGAGTCTCAAAATGTTGAATCATTTGCTAGACTGAGGAGATATCTTAAATGTGGGAGGAAGATGTACATGCAAAGATGTTCACTGCAATTGTGATTTATGCAGATATTCTCCCAAATCAGCAACAGTTTAAATAATAGAAGACCGGCTAAGTCACTGTTATAATCCATGTTATAAGACTATGTTGGGATATTGTGCAATGATTAAATGTTGCTTACATGAAACTCAAGATGTAAGAAAATACTTGTAAATACACTCAAAAGGAAAGTGTAAAATGTCATCCTTGATATACTGTCAAAAATGTTAAAAAATCCACATGCACAAGGAAAAGACTGGAATAAATGATTAAATTTGCTAATTAACATTGCCTCTCTGAGTGATGAGTTTAATGATATGGTCTTCGTAATCTTGCAGTCCCAAATTGTTTCCAAGGGATAGAAGTTACTTTAAAAACAGAGTTGTTTTAAATGAAATTACCTTTCCTATGAATATTTACACCAAATAAGCATTTAAGAACAAAATCAGGAGCGCCTGGGTGGCTCAGGTGGTTAAGGGTCTGACTGTTGATTTTGGCTCAGGTCAGGATCTCACAGCCCCATGTCGGGCTTTGCGGAGCCGGCTTGGGATCCCCTGTCCCTCTCTCAAAATAAGTAAATAAACTTAAAAAAAAAAAAAAGAACAAAGTCAGACTCTGGGGTTATGCTTTTCCCCTCTGGGGGATTCGGTGCGATTTTAGACATACGTCATATCCTCGGAGAACAGCCAGGTGGAAGGACAGGAGCTGCAGCGGAATCACACTCAGGATACCCTGGAGGCAGTCCACTGTGTGGGGCAGCTCGATCGTTTTATACGCAAACTTGGAACTCTCAGTGTCGTCCCTGGAGCACAGTATGATCGGCCGACCCTAGAGCGGGAAAATAGGATCACAATGTGCAGGTGGTCTCTGAAAGCAGCAACCCCCCTCACATACCAGCAGTTTCTGAGGTCAATCTTATTGAGGGGATAACAGTCCTCTTTTGCTTTTGTGGAATTATGTGTGAGGTGATGTGCACGACCAGTGTGAGGGGCAAGGTGTTTGATGCTGTTTGGTGAGTTCCTCTCCCTTCCGTGGTAGGATGACTGCCATTCTGAGCCATTCATCCAGCACCCATTTGTTGAGTGGCTTCAATGTGCCTTGCCAAGGGCAGGGCATGCCCACTCCTCACTCTGAGGGGGCTCATAGCTGAGTGGTAGAAAATAAAAATGTAAACAAGCCACCCAATGAGTAACGATGAATTCCAGATGAATGCCAGAAAGGCAATAAAACATGGTAATGTGATTGGGAGACGCTGGTGAGGTCTGGGAAGCCCTCTCTTAAAAGGGGATGTTTGGACTAAGACGTGAATAACCACAGGCCAATTCTCTGAAAGTGGTGGAAAGCACATTCAGGTCAGAGGGAATAGCCAGAGCAGAGGTTCAGAGGCAGAAATCAGCTGGGCTCCTTCAGCTTGGGACACAGAAGGAAGGGGCCACATAATACCGGCTTGTGGTCACTCTTGTTTTATGGGAAGCCACCGGGAGGTTTTAAGCAAGGCAGTGAAGTGATTTGTGTTTTATACCTTCTCTCTGGCCACTGTGCCGAGCCAGGCATGGCGGCCACTGGCTCAAGGGCATTGTTGGACTTCACCTCCCTATAACTTCATGAACCCTCCCAGGATGGATCTGTGGGGGCTTTGCACTCCCATCTCAGGGCAGCTCCACGCCTGGAATCTGGGGCAGCTCGGGGCAGTCTGGGTCACAAGGTCTCACTGAAGAGCCATTGTGCACGTGGCCACAGGCTGGCCAGTCATTTCTGAATGTGTGTGCCCCTCAGGAGGGGGGGGCCTAGGAGAGAGCACGTGATCGCACCTGCTCAGTGGTAGGGCTGCTCATAACCAGTGCTGGCCGACAGTGGGTGAGGTGGGCTTGTGTGGGAGAGGACAGGAGAGAAGGGGACCCTGGCCCAGCTGAGAGCTCTCACCTGGCGGGCTGTGACCTGCTGCAGGGCATTCTGGCATTTGGCAAAGCAAGGGTCCTTCATGATGACCATGATGACGGGCATCTGCTTGTCAATCAGTGCCAAGGGTCCGTGCTTCAGCTCCCCCGCCAGGATGCCTTCTGAGTGCATGTAGGTTATCTCTTTAATTTTCTAGGGAAACACAAGGCGGGGTCAGTGTGACACTGGACAGACAGGGGGCTGGAGGAGATCAGTCAGAGAGGGGAGGAAGGGGAGCTGTGGGAGGGATGAATCCAGAAGGCAGGGAGCTGAGGGCTGCAAGGTGGATGAATGCATTAGGTGGTCAACAGCACTGAGGGCTGCTGGCAATGCCAGGCCCAAGGGAGAGGGCTGGCTGCTGTCCAGAGCACGCACAAGGCCCAGCACGCAGCCTGTGTCCCCCAGACCAGCCCCCCAGCACAGCCACCACCCTTGGATAGACAAGTCAATGTCGATCTGGCTCTCCCTTCTGCTGTGTGACTAACCCGTGGCCTCCCCACATTTATAAATTGTAATGATGGCACTGTATTCTATCTAGAAATACCTTTCTTCAATTATCCGATAGATCATCCCCCCGAATCTAGACCATTAATAACTTCCAAAGGGATGCTCCAATTTACTTATGAGGCAAAATAACACGCATCAGGACGTTACTAGAACTTCCCCCTATGTTCAGGAGATCCATTTCTATTCAGTTCCCATTAACCCTACGTCACTGAACTGGTGAGTGTCTAGTAAAATATTTCTCAGCTCCCCTAGAACTATTTATTTGGGGGGGGGGCAGGACACTGTCAGGAGTGTGGGTGACTCCGCCCTGAATGCCACAGACAGCTGGAGTGCTGGCCCCCAGGAGACCACAGAGGGACCATTGATGTGTGCCAGGAGCAGCGTCAAAGCTTCTTTCTTTCCCCCCAGGACTGACTGGGAGCTGCAGTTGAATACGCATCTTTCAGCAGTGCGCTGGGGACACTGCAGATGAGCCCCCCCTACCCCCTGCACCAGGCGGCAGAGGCATGGGGGGAGTTGAAAGTGTACTCCACCCAGCCCCCTGCAGCGACCTGCTCCCTACTAAGAGGAGGGGAGCCAAGCTAGGTCAGGAAGGATGCCCTTGCCCGGGTACCAATGGCTGCCTCACCTGTGACCCTGTCTCCCGTTTTCTTTGGTTGGGCAGTCCCATCCACAAGCAGCAAGCAGACAGTGAGTGTAGGCTCAGCCCCCTGGACAGCACTGTCTCACCCTCTCTGTGGTCCTGGAACCTGCCCCTTACCCAGCTCTCTTACTCAGGTTTGGCTCTTTACTGCCGCAGTGAGACAAAACAGCCAGTTAAAAGTTTAACAAAAGCAGGGCCTTCAGAGCTCACTCCTTCAGGATCTCTGCATCCCCTTGGAAGTTTGAGGGGTAACAGGGAAACTCCACAGAGAGCCTGCCCCGCAATTCTCATCGGCCTGAATCCTCCCGCACAGTCTGCTTGTGGTCGTGGAAATAACCCAAGGCCACATGGACCTGAGTTTGAATCTCAGACCAATCACTCCCTCCTGAGCAAGATGAACCTTTGGGGGTCCAGTTCCCTCCTAGGTGAAATGTGGACAATAACTGCCAGCCTCTCAGAAGACGCTCATGAGGAACGAATGGACCATCCCAGATGGAGCCTGGTGCAGGTTGACACCTCAGGGGCTCACCCAAGGGTGCCCTGCCCCTTTCTCCTCAGGAGATTGGCAGCGTCCACCTCAGGATCCCCAGGGCCCGAACAGGTCATGAGCTGGTGCTTGATGCAGCCTCACACAGGTGGCAGCAAGTCCCCAAGCGCTCCCCTCCCCTAGCCCAGCACCCTTCCCCCCTTCCCGCTGGTGTCTCGGGGTGTCTCCCATGTCTGCCCTCATGCCCAGGCTGGTGGAGGTGGGGGGTGGGCAAAGGAGGCTCACCAGGGCTCCTTCCAGGCATGTGGCATAGTTATAGCCCCGTCCCATGACCAGGAGTGACCTCTGGGTGTAGAGCTCCAGGGCCAGGTCATGAATCTTCTCGTCCAGCGACAGCACTTCCTTAATCAGCCCTAAGCCGCAAACACAGTGAGGGGTTGTGAGTCACACAGATTTTACAGCAAGATTCACAAAGAAAAATCATGGTGTATAAGACATAGTTTTGGAATTCACACCACTTAATACACTTGGCTTCCTTGCCTTGGTTTAAAAAGGATTTTAAATGTAAGAGCACCTGGGTGGCTCAGTCGGTTAAGCATCTGACTTCAGCTCAGGTCATGATCTCACAGTTCGTGGGTTCAAGCCCCATGTTGGGCTCTGTGTTGATGAGCCTGGAGCCTGCTTAGGATTCTGTGTCTCCCTCTCTCTCTGCTTCTCCCCCACTCTGTCTCCCTCTCTCTCTTTCTCTCAAAAATAAACATTAAAAAAAGTTAAATGTAGATTGTGGGCAGTAACTTGCGGGATTTGCCTGGGTTTTGTTGGATGGCAATTCATATTTATGTTCATACTTTCTTGAGCATGTAAGATAAGCAGTGAGGTGTTATTTCTAGCTCCATTTTACAGGTAAGGCAACTGAGGCTCAGAGAGGCTAAGTCACCAGGTGGAAAGCCACAGAGCTGACACTCCAAATTAATGCCCCCCCGCCCCCCAATCCAGGCCACATGCTAAATCTAGAGACAATGCCCAGTGTAAGATGGACCAGTGTTTCCCAGACTTTTTGTTCTCAGGACTTCTTTACTCTTAAAAATTACTGTGAATCCTTAAGAGCCATTATTTTTGTTGGTTCTGTCTCTCAATGTTTACCAGATTAGAAACTGAGAAAAGTAAAGATATTTGTATTCATTCATTTAAAAGTAACAATAAACCTATTATACATTTTTAAAAATTAGTGAGAATAGTAGTTTTAAATTTTTGGAGATTTTTTAAATGTCTGACTTTTTAACAAAGACAGATTCTCATATCTGTTTCCTCATTCAAACTCTCATGATACATTTTTTTTGGTTGAAGTATAGGAAGAAAATCCAGCCTCACACAGATTTGTAGTTGGACAAGGGAGGAGTATTTAAATAACTTTTTCAAAAAATTGTGAATGTTCTTCTCTGATATTACATGAAACTCAAGAAATGGTCATTTCTTTTTTTTTTTTAATTAGTTAATTAAGTAATCTCTGCAGGCTTAAACACATGACCCCGAGATCAAGAGTCACATACTCTAGTGACTGAATCAGCCAGTCCGGAGAAACAGTAATTTCTTAAAAGAGTAGTTGCAAATGTAGAATTTGAAATCATCTCAATAAGCTTTTCCTACCTTGTTACATTAAAACTTTTATTTTTTTTAAGTTTATTTACTGTGAGAGAGAGGAGAGACAGACAGAATCCCAAGCAGGCTCCACACTGTCAGTGCGGAGCCCAAAATGGGGCTTGAACTCACCAACTGTGAGATCATGACCTGAGCCAAGATCAAGAGTCTGACACTTAACCGACCGAGCCACCCAGGCACCCCTATTGCATCTATTTAATTTTTTTTAATGTTTTATTTTTGAGAGAGAGAGAGAGAGACAGAGCATGACTGGGGAGGGACAAGCAGAGAGGGAGACACAGAATCAGAAGCAGGCTCCAGGCTCTGAGCCATCAGCACAGAGCCCAACATAGGGCTTGAATTCACAAACCACAAGATCACGACCTGAGCCGAAGTCAGATGCTTAACCGGCTGAGCCACCCAGTGCCCCAATCTTGCATCTATTTAAATGGATGTTTTACATGGTGTATAATTTTGTCACATCATGCATTGACCATCTGGAAAACATAGGTTGACTGAGTTATGCAAATCTTCTAAAAATGGACACACTTCATCATAAAATATTTTTTAGAAATCACATATGCTAAAGTCACCGTGGCTTCATCAGAGTTGTGTTTAAGTGTGGGAAGTGGTCGAGCTCATGCTGGCAGCTACAAGTTTTCCCAAATCCTAAATTTCACTGGAGAGCTTGAAGTTTATCACTGGCAACAAATACTGTCAGTTTTTCTTCTTTAGAGTGGCGGGCTAACTTTGTTCATTTTTGAGAAAACATCTGCCAAGTACTCTAATCAGCTTGTTACTCAAACAATCCCAGGATGCTTTTCTTGGAAACAGAATACTAAAGAGTGTTGCGATTTACTAAGACTAATGCATTTTACTGCCTCGTGAAGAAGTCCTTGAGTGAAGTGGGGTGTGTGGAGGCATGTGCTAAGGTGCCAGCGGTAGCCACCGCTGCCTTTGCAAATGTCCACACGGCAAAAAAGGCAAACACATCTTATTTGTTATAAATAGCGTGTTTAATGTGAAAACAGTAGTAAGACCTGCAGACCACATCTTGAGAACGGCTGACTTAGACATCAGGATAGAGTCCTGTTTTCGCACTGTTGGTACCTGGCTGAAGGTGAAGATCAGTTTTTTGTCAGTAAATTTTCAGCATGTTGTGTGGGCCAGATTCAGATCTCTAGGCTTTGTATGATTAGATGGTGGCTTTCCCTCACTGCCTTCTCTGGGGTTTGCCCCTGGCTCCCAGGATGGACCCAGTGCCTACCCCATCTCTGGAAGGGGCTGTCCCACAGCCTTGTGACCATCCTGCCCCCGGCATTTCATGTCAGCCAAGGGGTGAGGTCTGTTTCATTTTGCAATCTCAGGGCTGCACAAAGAAAACCCAATAGGTCTCTCTCCTTCCCTGGAGAGCAAGTGTCTGAAGGAAAGGAGCTGTTATCTCCTTGGCCCTCAGGATGGCACACGGGACAGGGCACACCAGTGGGCGAATGATGGAAACCATTATCCCCCCCAAAGCTTGAGATTCAGTATGATAAACACTGCATCTCACCGACTACAATAGATGGGAGGGACCCAGCCAAAGAGGGAAGTTTGGGGAGACTGAAGGAGCACTCTGGTTCAGGAAAAGGCTCAGGGCCATCTGCTCCTTCTCAGATTTTTCCTGAGCACCTACTCCATGCCTGCCCTGGCTGGATATCAGCAGTGACCCTGACAGTTAGGGTTATATGCTCACTGGGCTGACATACTCATTGGGAGACAAGCCAGCACACTGGAGGACAGGTAATTTCATACCATGGCACACGCTATAAAGAAAAGAAATGGGCTAACATTTCACAGCTGGGGCAGGGGGTTAGTTAGGATAGCAAGGAAGGGTTCCAGGAGGTGACATCTGAACTGAGACTTGAATAATGAGAAGCCATCAGTTGTATGGAGAGCTGGAGGAAGAGGGCTCCTATAAAGGAAAGGGTCAGTGCAAACGTCCTGTGGTAGACAGCTTGGTATTGCTGAGGATCAGAAGGTCAATGAAGGAGCCCAGGGAGGGGAAGGAGAGTGGGATGAGGTCAGAGGTGGCAGGGGTCCAGTGTGCAGTGTTCAAGGACCCGGTGAGGAGTGAGGACTTTAATCTTGGCCCAGTGGGAGCTTCTGGAGGCATTTAGTGGTGAGTAGGAAGTTTTGAAGAGGAGGAAGTGATTAACAGCATTGTTTATGGGAAAGAGTCAAAAGAGAAAGCAACTAAGGACAGTCTACTGGATTTCAAAATAAGGAAAGTTTCATTCTGAAACATACCAGGTAAAGACTGTAAACCATGGATGATCTCTCGCCTTCTGTTTTGCAGTGAAATGCGGTCTTCCGACATCATCAAACCAAACATCACCAGGGAGATGAACTGACTGGTATAAGCCTGTGGATAAAACGGTGACTCTGGCAGAGCAGGGGCGAATGTGCGCATGTGAACCATGCAGGAGGAGACAGATTGTTGGGAGCGCCCCCTCCCCAACCCGCAGCCTCCTGTCCACCCATCTGGCCGAAGCCCTCCCTCAGGACACATGCATGAGGTGACTACCTTGGTGCTGGCCACGCCGATCTCTGGTCCTGCGTTGATGTGGACACCGCAGTCGGTCTCTCGGGAGATGGAACTGCCCACGGTGTTGGTGACGCCCACGGTCAGGGCCCCACGGTCCTTACAGTAGCGCAATGCCAGGAGGGTATCTGCGGTCTCACCTGCCACACGGGCCCCACCTTTCAGCCATGTGTTCTCAGGAGCGTGGCTCTGCCAGCTCGAACCCCCTGTCCCCCAACTCATTTACTCTTTTATGCAGAAATCAGAGCCCACAGGCAGCCCGCGTGTGCTCAGAAAGGAAAATGTTTTTCTCAACCATGTTTCCGGTGGATTCTTGGATTCAAGGTTCGGCTGCTATTTATGTGGGAAGCACTTTCTCATCCGCTATGTCATGGAACTCTCCTGGCAACCCCATGGGGCCATTGACCCCATTCTCCCCATGAGGATGAGATCCCCAGAGATGGAAGAAACCAAAGCCTTGCTCCTTCAGGGCCACGCAGCTGTGGGCGACAGACTGGTGCCAACCCAGGTGAGCCAGGTGCCCAGCATCCTTTCTAGGACTTTAAGCTGCCTTCTTCAGAATGTGCTGAGATTTAACATTTAAAAAGCAAGAATGTGAGGCGCTTGGCTGGCTGAGTCGGTTGAACGGTTGAGCATCCAACTTCAGCTCAGGTCATGATCTCATGGTTCATGATCTCATGGTTTGTGAGTTCAAGCCTTGCATGAGGCTTGCTGCTATCAGCACAGAGCCCACTTCAGACTCTCTGCCTCTCTCTCTCTGTCCCTCCCCTGCTTGTGCTTGCTCTCTCTCAAAAATGAATAAATATTTAAAATAAATAAATAAATACAAATAAAAAGCAAGAATGCAAGGTGCCTGGCTGGCTCAGTCAGAAGAGCATGTGACTCTTGGTCTCGGGGTGATGAGTTCCAGCCCCACACTGGGTATAGAGATTAAGTAAATAAATAAAATTGAAAAAAAGCAAGAATGCCACTAAATGGCATTTCTCCAATAGATCTAACATTGCTTTAAAGCAAAACACTTCTGCAGCCTGCCAGTGGGAACTCAAAATTATTTTTATAACTAAGCTACTTAAATAGATTCACAAATAAGCCAGCACAAGCACCCTGTATTTGTAAGCCTTGAAACCTCGAACTAAATTAAATACGGTCCGATCATAAAATTAAACCCATCAAGGGGTTCCTGGGTGGCTCAGTTGGTTAAGTGTCTGACTCTTCATTTCAGCTCAGGTCATGATCTCATTGGTTCATGGGCTCGAGCCCCATTTCGGGGTCTGCGCCTGTTGGGATTCTCCCTCTCTCCCTCTCTCTCTGCCCCTCCCCCACTTGTGCATGCATGGGCTCCCTCTCTCTCAAAATAAATAAACAAACAAACAAACAAAATGAAGTCACACAGCAGCACATGGCTACAGGTTGTCAGCCGGAGGGTGAGTGTGTCTGTATTCGTTTTTCTTAGTTTGTCATGGAAATGGAAATGGGTCTTCAAAATTCAAACTGGAAGCAATATTCGAAGTCCCAGTGGATATTAGAGCATTGCTGTTAATGTTTTAATTGTGATAATGACATAATGGTTATGTTTTTTTTTTTTCTTTTACCATTTA
The DNA here is from genome assembly GCF_018350195.1 of Panthera tigris. Classification (NCBI taxonomy): domain Eukaryota; kingdom Metazoa; phylum Chordata; class Mammalia; order Carnivora; family Felidae; genus Panthera; species Panthera tigris. Next base: position 89,634,905 of record NC_056660.1, on the reverse strand, counting down.
GAGATCCATTCTGAAGTATTTGTGGAGCAACATGATGTCTGGGATTGACTTCAAAATAACCCAGGGGAGGGGACAGGTTAATGTGGATCTGGATGACACAAACTCTGCTCAGCTGATCGTTGCTGAGAATAGGCAGTTCCTTATGTAAATCTCTCTACTTTTACAGAGATTTGGAATTTTCCATAATTAAAATGTTTTAAAAATCCTTCTGGAGGTCATAGAAAGTCCAAGCATGTGGCCATGAATCACCTCCCTGACTCTCTGCCCAGCCTGACTGGAGCAGGTGCCCACGTTTAGAGTTAGGATGGCACCCAGGCAGGGTTTACTGAGGGTGTGCTGGGCCTACACCTGAGCAATGTCTCTCAATGCATCCCCTGCTGGACAGCATGGGAACTGCAAAGCATCCACATAGTTCTTGAAGTGACACTCAACCAGCAGAATTTTGAAGAACTTTCTCTCTTTGAAATAAACCTAGCACCTATGTATAAGCACTTTGGTGAGTGGTCCCTTAAGTTCTGGACTTGGAATGGCAGGAGGAGGGAGAATTCTCGGTCGCATGGCTCCCCCCTAAAATGAGACAGTGACTGATGGTTCTGAGGGTCAACTGAGAAGAGAGTTTGGCACATGCTCAGTGTGCAGAGAACTCTACTGGATGAAGGAGGGAAGGAGATACATGGTGTGTTACCAAGAGGACAGAGCCCTGAGATGAACTCACGTGAACCCGTATTCCTTACCTGACTGGCTTATGAAAAAGCAAACGTCATCCCTGAACACAGGTGTGTTCCTGTCCAGAAAATCACTGGCGAGTTCAACCATCACAGGGAGCTCAGTCAGTTCCTCCAAAACTTGCCGTGTCTGAAGCCAACAAGAATGGGGACCAAAGTCAGTCACAGACACTACAGAGACACAGGCAGCTGGGCTTCTGGGGACAGTTTTATGAAGTGGCACCTCTGGGTCCTGGTGGTGAAGGGAATTTCAGACATGCACAGGCCACACTGCAGGAGAAAGGCTCTCATGTTGGCTTGTGGGCACCAAATTTGGGAGGTCAAACACATGATGGCATTTAAGACACATCTTGTCCTGGGCTGCTGCTCCCTCCCCAGCGCTATCGAGGGCCCAGCGCCTTGGACTTACAGCCACTGCGGCGTGGTAACTGGTTCCACAGCCAATCACGATGAGCCGTCGGCATCGTCGAATCTCCTTCAGGTGATCCTTCAAGCCGCCCAGGAGCACTGTGGGGCACATGCAGGGGGCATTAGTGCTAACCCCACACGGGGACGCGCCTCGACCTAGGGCATGGATGGGGGATTACCTGTGTTGGTCTCAAAATTCACCCGACCTCTCATAGTATTGAAAACTGATTCTGGCTGTTCGAAGATCTCCTTCTGCATAAATGCACTGAAGTTACCTGGTCAAATAAACACCAAAAAAGCAGGTCAATTTTAATTCAGTTGTTTTACCACTGCTTAACTTCCAATCAAGATGGAAAGCTGATATGCAGTTTAGTGTCAGTGACACATGGGAAGGCCACTGCACATTACCAAAGGCGTCCCAGGGGCCGTCCCACCTGATTCTCCCGGTAACAAGTGAGAGGCAAACAGGTCAGATAAGATTACTATCTCCAGTGTGCGTATCAGACCCTGCAGCTTGAAGGAGCAAAAGAAGTAAGCAACAAATATGTGGCTGGTCTTTCTGGGGCAATACTCCTCTCAGCAGGGGCAGAGGAAAGGAAAATGCTTCACTTCCAAAAACGAACCTACTTAGGGAAGTACAAAAGAAGTAAGCCCTGAGAAATAGGCAATTTTATTTTATTTTTTTAATTTTTTTAAACATTTATTTTTGAGAGAGAGACAGAGTGTGAGAGGGGGAGGGGCAGAGAGAGAGGGAGCCACAGAATCTGACGCAGGTTCTAGGCTCCAAGCTGTCAGCACAGAACCTGACGTGGGGCTCAAACCCACAAACTGCGAGACCATGACCTGAGCCGAAGTCGGACGCTTCACCGACTGAACAACCCAGGTGCCCTGGCAATCTTCTTTTCAACAGATGCCCTCCGAGCTTCTGTATTAAATAAAAACCTTTTCAGCCAACACATGCATTTCCAGGGCTCTGATTTGAATGGAACTGGATGACATCAAAGGGATGATCTGGCCGCAACGGGTTAAGGCCCCTGACAGGTGTTGTGCCTCAAGCTTTGGAAGTATTCACAGACAGGGTGGGAATGTTCCAAACACTGCAGTGTTTCCTGTCTGCCACCTTTAGCTGGGGACTTGATAGAGGGTGCCATAAAGCAAACAAGACAAGTGAGGAGGGTCAGGGAAGAGCTCTCTGACTGGGCGATGATCAAGGTAGAATGACCAAAAGTAGTCAGTCAAGTACAATGACCCTCAGGTGAGTAAGCACTTGGCCTGCCTAAGTAACAGTGAGGTGGTTGGAGAGGGGGCAGGGCATAGTGGGAAAAGGGTAGAGTGAGGTGGGGCCAGGTTGGGCATGGGGTATTGTGGGCTGTGGCAGGAAGTGTGGATTTTATTCTCAGAACAGTGGGTGGCCATTGGAGGGCTTTAAGCAGCTGGATAAAAAGGTCTGATTCACATTCCTGAATGTTTACCCAGGCTGCCCTGTGGAGAAGGGGGTGTAGGGAGACAGGCTCTCCTCGCAAGGAGGAAATAGTCCACAGACCCCTGTTATTGCAGGCCTCTGACCCAGAGAAGAAATGTCTGGGTAGAAGAATGTGTCCCAGAGAGTTAGTAAAGGGAGGCAGTGGATGGACTGGTCAGATCAAGCAGGGAGACCTAGTGCCTTTATATAGTCAGGAACTCCTGCTGGGGGAGCAGGACAAGGCTCCCCGCATCCCCTGGGCTGGGCAAGCCACAGAGCACCTGCAATGCCACCCTAATGGCCATGGCAGGTAGGAGGGCTGTGGCACCTATTCAGGGTAGGACAGAGAGTCTCAGGAGCTCCCCCATCGAGCACCTGCCCCCCCTCCCCAAGGCCGCTGCACACGGACCCTCAGAGGACACCTGCCTTTCATGATTTGCTGCAGTTCCATCTGCAAGGTCTGGATGGCTCGAGATGGGTCATCACTAGCTGAACGCTTGACCCGGTGAATAGAGAGCTTCCCATCAGCCACTGCGGCGATGTCGTCATCCTCGAGGAAGATGACTCGGTTGGTGTGTTCTATGATAGCACTGGAGCAAGGGAAACACGGGCATCACAGACGGGGCCTGCACGTGCTTGACAGCTACAAGGCAGTCACTCACTTGCCTCCCCAGTATGGGTCCCCATCAGTAGCATCAGATGGCATTTTAGGAGGGACAGGGACACTACACTATACACATCAATTCACACCTTCCTCCTTCCCCCCAGAATTGTTTTGAATCCAGTCTCAGACATCACATCATTTCATCTGTAAACATTTTACCTTCTATCTCTAAAAGAGAAGGAAAAATTTTAAACCCACAATACCATTATCACATCTAAAATTAGTAGTTATTCTTTCATATCATCAAATATCCAGTATGTTCAGATTTCCCCAGTAATCTCACAGATGGCCTTTTATGACCGCTTTCTTCAAATCATAATCCAGACAGTGTCACCTTTGGAGAATGCTTGGGAACCAACACATTACTCTAAATCAGAACAGGAAAGAATGAAACATTTATCTTGCTTTTTAAACTGATCTGATCTTTCAGAATAACCACATTGTTCATGAAGGCAAATTTATGGATGGACTACAGCTAATAAATAAGGAATGACAGCATCAGAATAGTCAATTTATGGACTCCTAATTACTAATAGTTCTAAGTAAGGACCATGAAGTGCTCTGCTGAAACCAAGAGGTGAAAAGCAGAGAGCAGCTTTACAATGGATGGGTGAGGCTGTCTGGCGCGTGAACCCCCTGATCAATCTTAACAGCATAAAAAGACAGACAATAAACATATATGCTTCCTGATAGAAGGACACACCACCATCTATGAAGCCGTCTTGCCAAAAAATCAAACCAGAAGGAGATCAAGTTTGTAGACACCTGTGAACGCCAGTGCGCGGGAAATGCAGTGGGCAGGAAACGTGTTAAATGACACCATGGGGGGTTCTCTCAGCAAAATCCAGACAGTGGGAAAGTCATGAGGACAAATGACTCAGTTTCATAACACACACACACACACACACGCACACACACACTCCCTGCAAGGAAAAAGGGATAGTTTAAAAGCAAAGTAAAAAATACGTCCACCAATGAAATGTGGAGTCATTATGCTTATTTTTTTTTTTTTTTTTTGAGAGAGAGAGTGCAGGAGGAGGGCAGGGGCAAAGAAAGAGGGAGAAAGAGAGAATCCCAAGCAGGCTGCGTGCTGTCAGCATAGAGCCCAAGGCAGGACTGGAACTCATGAACTGTGAGATCATGACCTGAGCTGAAATAAAGAGTTGGATGCTTAACTGACTAAGCCACCCAGGTGCCCCATTGTGCTTATTTTTATAATAACTTTGTATGGAAAGTAATGATAATTTTTGTCTTGCAAAATGGCAATACAAAGTTTCTTTTAAAAATAAATGGCGTTAGAAAAGTTGGTAGGTGAAAAAGCAAACTAATCAATAGCACAAGTGGTACATAGTTATGGTCAAAAATAAAAAACAAATAAAAAACAAAACCATGAAGGTGGCACTTGTAAGACCATGGGAGAAAAAAATCCTCATTCCACCAAGTGCCACACCCACACCTGCCCTGTGCCAAAAAATGAACATTTATAATTCCTGATGTAAAGTTAAAGAAAGAAGTGGCCACATTCCATGGCCCTAAGAAAGGTGTCTCTAAACAGATGCTCAGGAAGACAGACTTCTTTTTTTTTTTTTTTTTTTTTAATTTTTTTTTTTCAACATTTTTTTATTTATTTTTGGGACAGAGAGAGACAGAGCATGAACGGGGGAGGGGCAGAGAGAGAGGGAGACACAGAATCGGAAACAGGCTCCAGGCTCCGAGCCATCAGCCCAGAGCCTGGAAGACAGACTTCTAAAGAAGGATGGGAAACCACCGCACTGGAAAAAAAATACTTTGAACAGTATACATGCATTGTTTAAACAGTAGAAAACACAGAATAATAAGAGGAAGAAAATGGCCTGATCCCATCTCCAAGAGAGAAACACCACTTATATTGTATTGCTCTCCAGGCAGTGCTAAATACACGTGTGTTTGCATTTACGTGTGCGTGTGTGTCTGCATGTTAATTTATTTATTTTTTATTTTTTAAAATATTTTATTTATTTTTGAGAGAGAGACTGAGAATGAGTGGGGGAGGGGCAGCGAGAGAGGGAGACACAGAATCTGAAGCAGGCTCCAGGCTCCAAACTATCAGCACAGATCCCTGTGTGGGGCTCGAACCCACAAACCATGAGATCATGACCTCAGCTGAAGTTGGATGCTTAGTTGACTGAGCTACTCAGGCGCCCCTGCACGTTTAAATATAATTATTTTTATTTACAAAATGGATGGTGGTATAATCCATCATTAAGACTACTGGCCCAGAGGTGCCTGGGTGGCTCAGTCGGTTAAACATCCAACGCCGGCTCAGGTCATGATCTCACGATTCCTGGGTTTGAGCCCTGCGTTGGGCTCTGTGCTGACAGCTCAGAGTCTGGAGCCTGCTTCTGATTCTGTGTCTCCCTCCCCCTCTGCCCCTCCCCTGCTCACACTCTGTCTCTCTCTCTCTCTCTCTCTCTCTCAAAAATAAATGTAAAAAAAAAAAAAAAGGAAAAAAAAAAAAGACTACTGGCCCAGGAGTTAGACAGACCCAATATGGTATCCTTATTTCTGTCTGTTACCAGCATTGTGCCCTCAAGCAGCCCAGATATGACCCCTCTGAGCCCCTATGTCAAATTCCTCATTTGTAAAATGGGAGATGATCACTGTGCCTTCACTAGAAGTTTGTTGTGTTTGCTTTTTTTCATGCTTATTTATTTTGAGAGAGAGAGAAAGAGAGAGTGTACAGGAGAGGCAGAGGGAGACAGAGAAAATCCCAAGCAGGCTCTGTGCTGACAGTGTCTGACTCGGGGCTCAAACCCACGAACTGCGAGATTATGACCTGAACCGAAATCAACAGTCAGACGCTTAACCAGTTGAGTCACACAGGTGCCCTGGTTGTGTTTATTAAATGAGACCATCCTGGCAAAGCCCTCAGCACTGGCTACTGTTGCCCTGCGGGTTCTACAGTGTGCCTCCGTATCTGGGAGGGTCACCCATATCTGGTCTACACACCATACACTGTAAAATCATCTTTCCAAGTTCCAAATCCTAAATAAGCAAAGAAATCGTGAGGATTTTTAATTATAGCATCAAATTTGCAGATTAAGGAGAGTCAGTTATCTTTAAAAAACAATTTTTAATTATTAAAATAACTTTAAACCAATTAGTTTTTTTTTAAATAATATTAAGCCTTTTTACCAAGGAGTGTGGACTCTCTCCCTTTATTCAAATCTGGTCTTGTTTCTCATTGCTGACTTTTGTAGTCTTCTCTGGAGAGACTCTGGACTATTTTTATTAAGATTTATCCTAAGGGATTAAAATAGTTTTTCTAGCTCGGGTAAATAGATTACTTTTTTTTTTTTTTTTTTTGGTTTTTGTTCAAGAAAGGCTTGCTGAGGGTTTACTGTGCCAGTCATGTGAGGAAGCACAAGAGCAAACGGGGTGGATATGGTTCTGCAGCCTTGTTCAGCTGATAGCCGAACTGCTGGGATGTCTGATTTCCACATCTTCATTCTCTGACTAGCCTCTAGGATTAGTTCTAACAGGCTTTCAGTTGGATTTAAAAAAATTTTTTTTAAATGTTTATTTGTTTTTGAGAGAGAGAGAGAGAGAGAGAGAGAGAGCCCAAGCGGGGAGGGGCAGAGAGGGAGTGAGAGAGCGAATCCAAGCAGGCCCCAAGCAGCCAGTGCAGAACCCAATGCAGGGCTCGAACTCACAAACCGTGAGATCGTGACCTGAGCCCAAATCAAGAGTCAGACGCTTAACTGACTGAGCCACCCAGGCACCCTTATGGTAGTGTTTTCTATTTCAACTACCAGGAAAGTGTTTTGGTCTTTTCTGAGTATGTGTATATGGATGTGTATAAATTTTTTGTACTAAAATGGATATGAAGCAGACTTCCTCAAATTTCAGAAGTATTGTCTGTTAATGAGAACATGGACTTAGAAATGACTTGGACCACACTCCTAGGTCTTGGCCCTCTCATCATGAGTGCTCAGACTCAGGCAGAGTCAGGTGGGGTGAGAGAAGGACCAAAGGTCTGAAGACACCTGCCTCAGCTAGCTAAAGGGAGCATAGCCTTTGAGTGGCCCCAGACATCCTGGGCCAGAGGGAGCACAACCCAGGGTACTCAGATCTGCTGATTTTCCAGAGAAGCTAGAAACCCAGAATTTTATGTGAAATCTCCCCCCTTTTAAAATGTTGGCAAATAATTCAATTATTCTGTGCAGGCCCCAAAACATTGTGGAGGTCAGTGAATCCTGCCCTTGGTCATGAGGTGCTCTCAGTGGTTCTCTGAGGTTCTCGGAGAAGGGTCACAGAGAACTGAAATCTGCCATCATCCCTGCCCCTTGCTGTAAGAAAACAGCTGAAAAGCGGGGATAAATGAAAAATGGTGGTGTCTGGCCAGTCATTTTTGGTTACATAATCCTAGCAAAGAAAGGAAACAAGCTTTAGCTACCTTGCGTCAGAAGCAAAGAAGAATTCCACTGCTTTATCGCCCACGGCATGAAGGCAGGTTGAGCTGTCCAGCCTCTTCATTCTTGTTTTGCAGATCTTCTTTACGTTCTCGAAATTGCCTGGTGAAGGAAGGATTGCAAGTGACATTAAACTATTTTGTTTGAATAACATGAAGCAAGGCGCCAGCTTCCCCTTTGAATATGTGTGGGAGAAATCTGCAATTTTTAGCTTTGGCTGCGTCAGCCAAATCGTGAAAATGATCCCCAAATAGCACGGTGCCACTGCAAGAGCTTTTTGAATGGCTGTGAACAAAACAAAGCAAATCAACACTCATACCAGAGCGTGGATGCCTTTATGTAATGGAGCTGCATGCCTTCCCCTGGACTTGTGTATGTGTTTGAAAATATCTATAATAAAAAGCTTTTGCAAAAAGGGACCCAAGTCTCAGTTGCATGAAAGCCTTTTTGACCTGGAGCCGTATGCGGACTGGCCCCGGAAGACAGAAGACATCTGCCTGCACGAGAGCCCCCTGCCCTGTTCAAGGCCTTCTCGAAAAACTTACGTGTCCTGTACAAGATGGGGATCTGTTCCGTGGAAAGCTTGTATTTGCTGCGCACTCCAATGAGCAGGGGGCTGCCTCTCCTGTAGAGACAACAGGGAGTCGAGTTGCTCATTGTCTCAACACCCCAGGCAGGGCTGGATGGCCTCTTAGCACTGAGGAGGGGTCCCCGCATCTAGCCCTTCCAACAGGGGAAAGTGTCCTGTTGAGATCCTACAGGACAGACTCCTGAGCCACAGGAAGATGCTCCCAGGGCTTGGGGCAGGGACCAACCGACTGGCAGAATTCTGGCTCGCTTTCATGGTGCCACCCACCTGCCCAGTGAATCCCCACATGGTTAGATCACTGTGGCTGAGGCATCAGTAGGCCCTCACTTCGTGGCTCCAGCTTGCTGCTATTTACTGCCATCTTTAAAGCAGGAGCCCTGGACGCCCATGACCTGCCCGAAGACTCTCTTCCCTCCCCCTTCCCCGCCCCTTTTGCTTAGCTCAGCTGTTCTCCAGCTTTGGGGGGGCATTCTGATGACTGGCTTTGGATCTGCTCAACTTTGTGGGCCACTTAACACACTTTCAAGGGTGGTTTTGTCTCTGAGTGTCACCTCCTGGGAGAAGTTTCAATTCCTTGACCTGCACGAGCTGGACTCTGTCACAGAGGGGACAGTGATGTTTCCTCTGTGGGAGTTCCTGCAGCCTCAAACTCAGGTTTCCTCTCCCAGCCCCGCATCCGACTTCCCCAAGTGGGGGGACAAAGTACGTGGCTTTGAAGAAAGTGCTGTGAGCACCTTGAATAATCTGGACCATCTTTTATCATATCTGAAGCAGAGGAGACACGGCTCTGGTACAATGGAGAGCCAGCTCGAATGGCCTTTATAACATTGACAATGAGAAAGTACTGTGGTTACCTAATTTTCTTGGCAAACGTCTCCCCCAGATTTTATTGTTGTAGATAGAGCTCTATGATTTCTCTGAACTTCGCCTCAGATAATGCTCCCGAGGCATCCCAAAGATTGCCCAGGAGGTTACAGAGCCGGCAGGTTATGGACAATTTAGAAATATAAAGCTTTATTGCTTCTTCACATGGCCTTCTTTTGCATTCATTTAAAATAGTAATACCATGATAGTATCAAGTTTTAAAAGGGGTTTCTAATTTTTTTTAATGTTTATTTATATTTGAGAGAGAGAGGGAGACACAGAATCTGAAGCAGGCTCCAGCCTCTGACCTGTCAGCACAGAATCTGATGCGGGGCTCGAACTCATGAACCGTGAGGTCATGACCTGAGCTGAAGTCGGCTGCTTAACTGACTGAGCCACCCAAGTGCCCCAGGGTTTCTAAATTTAATAGGGACAAGCGGTCTGTTATAATTCTATGATTGAAGAAATTGAATGCCAAGCGGTAAATTCCTTCCTATCCTGAACAAAAATTAAATCATGATACATTCCCATCATTTCCTGCCTAGAGAATATGACTGTCTGTGAGGGACTGCCTCGTTCTCTCTGTGTCTTCCAGGCCACAGGTGCATTCTCCATGGCTCCTCAGAGGCTTCAGAATGAAACTTTCAGTCCACAGTGCACCTGAGACCCTGCAGAGCAGGGCTTCTGCCAACATCCTCACTCCCCACCAGCCCTTGGAGCTAGAGGGGCAGAGTGTGCACGACCTTGCTCACTGCTGTCTCCAATGCCTGGTACATAGCAGGTGTCAGTCTGTCTTTCTGAAAGAGCAGAAAGTCCCCCCATGACTGCTACCATGAGGAACGAGCTTACAAAGTGTCTTGGAAATAGCCACTGCTTTCATTATAGAATCTGGGCCACATTCCAGGGGCTCCTTTGAAGAGCAAGGGTTGGCGTGTCCCTGGTGACCCCATCTGTGCCCTCAACCAGGGTCTTTTCTATTTTTTTTCTGAAGGGGACTCAAGCTGCTCTGGGTCAGAGCCCCAGATGCTGAGCTCACTCTAGGCCCCTTCCTTTTGCTCACACTGGTGCTTCTGGCTACCTCCCAAAGGCTGACATTTGAACCCCCTCAGGCTCCCCAATGCATTGCCTCCCAGCCCCCAACACGGAGTATCAACACCCTCTGCCCTGCTCTGTCCTCCTGCACAAATGTCCAGTCCTTAAAGACAGGACTAGGTCAGGTGTTAATAGATCCCTAGGACCCAGTATAGACTAAGTGCTCAACAAATATCAGTTGGATGGATGGAGGGAGGGAAGGACAGATGGACAGGTAGATGTGTAGATGGATGGTCAGACTGATGGCAGATGGACAGATGGATAATCAGTTCATCTGAATATAAAATAACAGGATGGCACTCATGCTCCCACTTGTGTGAATCCACACATCACTGGGGGCCATGTGGCTCTGTCCCTCTGTCCAGAGGGACATGTCGGCTGGCCCTCTAGGACCTCTGGTGTGTAGGTGATGAAGCTTGAGTGTGGGGCCTTCAAGGCCTCTTCTTACTGGATTCAAATTAATTTTCACTTGTTCCTAGTTTCACGTTCATAATTTTGCAAGCTTTTTCCAGAAGGCATCTCCAAAACTGACCTGCAACCTGGATCTGTCCCTTGTTATACAGTTTTATTTTTACTTTGAATTTGTTGTCAACTTCTGAAAATCTGGAGATTTCAAATAAAAAATCAACTTTTTGCTTTCTCTTTTAAAAATCAGAAGCCCAGCCACAGAGATGGTAGGGTGCATAAGCCACGGTCTCACTTCTCCCCTGTTGTCTCAAGCTAAGCAATCTTATTTTATTTATTTGTTCTTGAAATGTCAATGTGTTTTGCCTCACCTGGTGGCAACAGCTTCTCCCGGGTAGTGGATGCTCTTGAAAACCAACGCGAATGCACCTTCCTGTAAACACAGCAAATAAGAGTGAGCCACATGTGCTCTGGCCCCACCTGAGCTGCCAGGGCTGTTGCAGCCTGGTCCACCACCCCACAGGGGGGTCACTCTTCATGGTGGGTGGTCCTGGGTTTCCTTCCTCAGGGTGCTGAATGCAGGACAGCTCTTTCAGAGTGATGTCAGGAGAAGAAAGTGACACAGTCTGTACCACGAGGAAAAACCAAAGACCAGAACTTGTGGATTTCATGGTGCTCAGCAGAACCCACCCCTGCTCAGGGCCACAAGGAGCGATTCCCCGCTCTGTGATGATCTGGGTGGATGGGGGCAGTTAGAGCCTCAGGAAATGAGAACTGTGGCCAGGGGTCCTGCCCTGGAACTGTGAGAACGAAAGGGATTACTCCATGACACACAGTAGAGCCTGGGTTCAAACCCTGTCTCCACCCCTTAATTGAGCAATTGCCTAGTTTGTGCCTCGTGGTGAATGGAAATGAGAATAGTTCTACCTTGCATGGCTTCTGTGAGCTCATGTACTTTTGTTGCTCATTTTTGAGAGAGAGTGTGTGAGCAGGGAGGGGCAGAGAGAGAAGAGGACAGAGGACCTAAAGTGGGCTTTGTGCTGACAGCGGTGAGCCTGAGTTGGGGCTTGAACTCACCAACGTGAGATCATGACCTGAGCCCAAGTCAGACGCTCAACCAACTGAGCCACCCAGGTGCCCCATGTGAGCTCATGCACTTTAAGTGCTCTGAACAGTGGCCTGCCATATGAAAAACCCAACAGTGGCATGGGTTGTTATTAGTGTTTCTATTATTTCTTTAGCAATGACTGTCATTCACCCTCTGTTGCGTTGTGCAAACCAGAACAAACCTAGTTCTCCTAACTCAAGACTCCAAATGCTCTATTTAAATCCCTGGTGCAAAATTCTCTCCTACATTCTGACCACCCTGTACTAATTTTACCATGCCCCTAGTAGACTGGGGTTATGTATAACCAGCTAGAAGTCTGGATTTTCATGTGAAATGCCCCATGTTTTGGAATCCTGGGCAGACCCAAGGCCCCACGCAGCCTTGGCCAGTTTGCCAACTCAGTCACACAGCCAGAGGGACCCAGAGTCAGCATCCCCAGGCCTCTAGGGGCCTTTCAAACTGCCCAGAAGCCTGATGTTTACCCTGCCAGTTCTGTAAACAATAACGTGGTACTGAACAGAAAAACACTTCCCAGTCCCAAAGAGCCCCAAAGAGCCCCTCATTGCTTCAGCTAAGAGAAATCACTGAAATTTACACCTGTCATCACTGGGGAGGTATTTCCAAAATTTAAAATTACAAATGGAAATGAGAAGATACTGTGCAGCAAAACCAAACTGGTTTACTGTAAATTACATAGTAATTATACTATGTATTACGTATAGGACAGGCTCTTGTCTATAAATGTCTTCTAAATTATGACTTCCAAAAATGGGAGCAAAGTGTTTGACAGTAGACTTATTTATGAAAAAGGCTCTGAAAATACCAGAGGGTGATATATTTTAAACCATAGTGTTGTACCCTCTGACCCTGGATATTCCAGATTCCTGGCCCCAAATGCTGTCTCCAGGCTGCCCCTGTGTTGGAGGAGCTCCTGGATGGCAGGGATGCCCAGGAGGATGGACTCTGGGAAATCTGGAGACCACTCCTCCTCCCCCTACCATCTCATACACGGCCTGAGTCTGTTGTGCCTCATCCTTGTGGACAACTCCCTCTCTACCCCGCCCTTGCCCCAGCATGTGCCCCTTCTTGGGGCTTAGTTTTGTGGGTCCAGCCCTCTGGGACATCACCAATCTCTCTCTCTCTTCCTGGATAAGCACACAAACCTGATCTGGTATCTCCTATCACAAAAAACAGTCTTCCCTCAGAACTGCAAGCCTCTCCCACCACCACTGGGCCATTTCCTGACACTCTTTTTCTAGAATCAAACTTCTCAAAAGTTCACACCTGCTTTTACTTCCTTTTCCTTCCAACTCTGCTCAGTAAGGATATGTGGGTATTTCTGCCCCTTGATGAACAATCACTTCACTGAAACTGGAGGAAAAACTACAATTCTGAGTCTCCAACATCAGTTCAATGCACCCTGGGTATATAACTAATGGCACACACAGTGGACAAGATGACAAAGGTCCCGCGTGCAATGCGCCATCATGAGGAACCAATGATGGGAAGTTCTGATCACGGACTCAGAGGGGTTAAGATGGAACAAGCCACTTCTTACTCGATATTTACTACCAAAACCTCAGGATTTCTCTCAGTTCTCCATGATGTAACATCTTAAGGCCAGACATCGTAGACTTTTTTTGTTTTTAGTAACTTCACGCCCAGCACAGAGCCCAATGCGAGGCTGAACTCATGACCCCGAGATTAAGACCTGAGCTAAAATCAAGAGTCAGATACTTAGCCAACTAAGCCATCCAGGCACCACTGTAGTCAAGCCATCTTTAATCCTCAGGTACTTTGCACAAATTCGGCTCATAAATGCTACTGAAAAGTGAAGGAATGAAAGGGCGATTTATGTACACAGGTGGGCCTGGTAACTCACCAGCTGCTGAATGACTCTTTCGACCAGTGTTGAAAACGTAATGTCCTCAGTTTCTCTGTTGTCAAACACGTATTTAATCAGCTTGGCGATGGTCTCTGTGTCTGTTTCTGACTCAAACTCATAGCCTTTGCTTTCCTGGAATATTTCGTTGGACAGAGTGTTAGATAACGGTCATTGCATAATGTTGCCCGGCCAGCTCCCTCTCCTCCCTTATGATCCACCCTCACAGTGACTTAAGATAAGAACAAGGAAAACGGGGGGTAAGAAATGTCGGCCAGAATCACATAGCAAGCTGAGTCATTCCAGTATTCCCTGAGATCATCCTGCCTCAGAAGCCTGTCCTCGCCATTAATCTGGACATTGCAAAATAACAGCAGTCAAAATGATCAAATATGTTGAGTCAAACCCACCCACATCCCAACCAACACCGCAACATTTTCATATGTGAGACAAACACTGTCTGTCTTCTCACCCCACATTCCATGTGGTGTATGAGTCGATATGTTAGGCAGTGCAGATACTTTAATAAAAGGAAGTTCATGTTCTTTTGATTATGTGAATCTGCGGTGGTCCCTGAGGGACATGCAAATGCCCTGCTATCTTCTCCTGCAAGATCTGGAAAGGTGGCGGAGCCAGGATGAGGTTTATGTCCAATGTGGTGACATGGGTGTTACTCAGCTCCTGCTTTTGCTTCCAGAGGGAAATGAGCTGGTTGGAAAGTTCTGGGGAAGATAGACACCATCTGACTTACATGTTAACCCAGGGGAAGTAGCTTACCAGAAATTTCCTTAGGTCTTTGTAATTTGTGATGATCCCATTATGGATGACAACGAATTCTGGAAGAAAAGTTTGGTGAAGAGAGAAATGCCATGAAAAGGTGAAGTTCAATTCGGAAGTGAAGGACAACGATTTGACAGTCTGAAACTCTCTACAAGCTTTCCTCCCACAGAGACTCCTGTGAGCAAACATCACTTAGCGGTGATGAGAGTGGACGTGTTACCATCTACTACAAGTTATTTTTTATTTATTTAATTTTTTTAAACTATTTTTTTAAACATTTATTTATTTTTGATTGAAAGAGAGAGAGCACGTGCACGCAAGTGGGGGAGGGGCAGACAGAGAGGGAGACACAGAATGCAAAGCAGGCTCCAGGCTCCGAGCTGTCAGCACAGAGCCCGATGCGGGGCTTGAACTCACGAACCGTAAGATCATGACCTGAGCCGAAGTCGGACACTTAACTGACTGAGCCACCCAGGTGCCCCTATGACTACAATTTAAACCTGAGGAAATACACTGCTCTCTTTGGGTTAAAAGCACCTACCAACCTGACTACGCACAGACCTCTGACCTGTGGCCTACAGTATCGTCAAATGTGTTTTGGCATCCAGAAACTAGTTCAGGCATTCTGAAATGGCTTTAGGCTCAATGAGGCCACAAGCTAGCAATCCACACGTGTTCCATTTGATCCACACCACATTGTGAAAAGAGTGAAGTTTGAAATTTTGAATCCTGATTTTCAGGTGCCTGCGTGGCTCCATCAGTTAAGGGTCTGACTTCAGCTCAGGTCATGATCTCACGGTTCGTGAGTTTGAGCCCCAGGTCGGGCACTCTGTTGTCAGTGCAGAGCCTGCTTGGGATCCTCTCTCTCTGCCCCTCCCCCATTCTCTCTCTCTAAATAAATAAACTTAAAAATTTCTGGGTGACCCCAGAAATTCTGGCATCTTTGGGCTCACCCCCATTCCTGTATGGCCATGAGCATTTCTCTCTACAGGGTCTGCCTGCTGTGGCTCCTCCCTGCTCTCTGAGCACCAGTAGGGTTCCTTGCCCCCAGCTGGCGGGGGGAGGGGACCCCCTGGCCAACCCTGGAAGAGGGATATGCCTCAGTCACCACTGCATTTCCTCAATAAATAGCTGATGGATAACATGAAGGTCTAAAAGCAGCCTGAGAGTTTTTCTGGGTAAGGAATTCCCTTTCCTCCTGAGCCTAGATGATAGACCCTTTATCATCCTTGGCATTCAGTAATTCCACCAGGATGCATCTAGAAGGTGGGTGTTCTTCATAAAGATTACTGTTCAGTGAAACTCTGGATCTCTAATTCAGTTTTTGGTCAGTACAGGCTAGTCCTTTACTGTTTTTCTTTGTTTTTATCATAATTTCCTCTCTCTCTCTCTCTCCCTCTTTTTTACAGCCTATTGTTATACTTGTGAAGTCACACACAGACTGGAAGGGCTTGAATAGAAAAGCCATTTTCGACAAGTGTGCTGGGCACAGCTGAACTCATTTACGGCTTTACCTATTATTATTATTTTATTTTATTTTATCTTATTTTATTTTTACCATTTCACTTGTGTTGTTCTCTTCTTAGGGGACACCAGTAACTCACCTATTGGATCTCTATTCACTGTCTCCATATTCATCCACCTCTCCAATAGTTTTCATATTGACTGTGACACAGTTGCTTTATTTTCTTAACCTTGTCCCATTTTTTCATTTAATTGTCTTCTCATCGGTAGTTGGCTTCCTAGAATCTGTGTTTTCTTTACGAATGCTTCTTTGTGTAATTTTCTTGTGCAACGCTGTTCCTGGGTGTAAGTGTTCCTCAAAAATGTGCTCTTCGGTTATCCCTGATGAGTTGCTAAAGAAATTCTACGAATCTCTGCTTACTTCTCGTGTTTTTCTTTTCAATTACTCACCCTGAGTCAGGGCAGGCATTTTCAAGTTTGGGTGTGGGGCAGGGGGATCTGCTTGGAGCCTCCCTGCTTTGGGGACACAGAATCCCCGACTACACTGAAGTGAGGCTTCACTTTATCACCTAGGGTGGCAACCTCTCAGGGTACATGGTCTTGGTACAGTTTTTCCCACCAGCCCCACTGCTCCGGGGGTCAACCTCTGTATCTGGCTTGGGATTTGGCTGGAATAACATTCTAGGTCCTCAGCACCATGGGGTCTGCTGTCCCCCTCCTGGATGTGGGGCACTGACCCCGGAAGTGGGATGCCCTATGGTTCAAGGCATGGACCAGATCCAAGGATCTGTCCTCACTACCCAAGACCCCGACCACGTGGATGCACGTGTAGCCCAGCCCCCAGGGTTCTCTCCAGCTGTTCTGCCAAGCAGGAGGTATGGGGCTCTCCTTCCATTCTCCAGAGGAGTCCTTCCCTTCCAAATTGGGCAGGATGAGCCAGTGTTCCCAGGAGTAAGGGACATTGAGCAGAGAGGTGCCAGTCTCTCCTATGGCCCAACTTCCACGACGATGAACTGCAGTGACTCTTGCCAAGTGTTTAGCTAAAGTTTCCTGCCAATAAGCACTCCTCAACGACTCTGGTGGATCTGATTTCTACTTTACTATGGGGCTTGGTAAAAACTGACACTATGCCAGGGAATGTCTTGGGGTGGGGGGCCCAAGGGACTCCAGAGGTCATTCTCTCTGCCGGTCACCCTCCCCCATCATGCCCAGGGGTGGGTCACTGGGGGCTTCTGACCTAATCAGGCCTAACCTAGAAAGGAGACCCACTGGAATCTCCAGACCTACCAGCCCTTCTCTGATGAGAGGGCCTGGGGGTGTCACTGAAGAGAACTATCCTGTGGGCCCGGGCATGGGACATGGACCCACGAGCTGGGGCATTTGGGAGAACCAGGGATCCTGCAGCTCACCAAAGAGGGCCTGGTATCCCCGTGACTGCCCTGAGCAGTCACCATGTCCCCACTCTCTGTGGGGTCACTCTCTGTGACCCTAGACCACTGCTTTTTCAGTGGAACTCCAAGGTACTGTGAGCCCAGTTACCATATCTTCTAGTTTTTCAAGGAATAACAAAAGTCTGGACTTTCAGGTTTGGTAATTCTCATATTTAAAAAACATGACACAAGCCAAGCAGAGGGCTCTGCTGCTTGGAGGGAGGCCCTGGGCTGCCTGCTACAATCTCTGCTTCTCCAAACCTCAAGCCTTTGGCAGCTGAGGCCTCATGGCAGGGCCCAGGATTGGAGCAGGCACTTCAGACATTAACCGAGATCAGCACTACCCTGGCTCAAGACCACTCTCCTCTGGGGAAATGAAACCCATCCCTCCCTCGGGCACCCAGCCCTCCAGAACAACACAGTCCCTTGCAGAACAGTGCCCGACTCTTAGACCTCTCATGCTGCCAAGTCGCACTCAGGCTGGGTCTCAGAAGCTGGGAGCAGTCATGGGAAGTCGCCACTGTTTTCCTGTAGAGGCCTGGGTAGGGGTCAGCCCTGCCCAGGAGCCAGGCTGAGTTCACCTCCTGTCTAAGGCCCAGTGCTATCTGTTTGGATCCTCGGGGAAGATGAGGCAGGGAGAGAAGCATGCCAGTTGGCAGTGGGTGTGGATCCACA
The DNA here is from genome assembly GCF_018350195.1 of Panthera tigris. Lineage (NCBI taxonomy): Eukaryota > Metazoa > Chordata > Mammalia > Carnivora > Felidae > Panthera > Panthera tigris. The sequence continues at coordinate 89,616,906 of NC_056660.1, read as the reverse complement.
GTGGCACAGGTCAAAGCCAGGCAGAACCTTCAGGAAGGGGACGCAGGGCCACGCTACATACCGTTGCCTTTGTCTGAGCGCTGTGGATGGCTGTTGACAGCATTGGGGACCCCATGGGTAGCCCAGCGCGTGTGGGCAATGCCAAAGTGGGTCTCAAACTCCACCTTCAAGTCCATGCTGTCTTGTTCTAGAAGCAAGAAAAATAATCATTGACACATTACTGTTATGGTGAGGTGGCATGATTACATGGACACACCTCAGCCACGTCAAAAGCACATCCCACCTTGGACTGCAAAGGCCCTACCCTGGGGATTTCTGCCAGATCCCTGCTGTAGTTTACTTAGTGCTTATCAGTAACCTAAGTCACCAGCCAAAATGAGCTTACTTTAAAAAGAATATTATAGATCATAACTATAAATGGAAAAATAGTATCATTTGCCAGAAAAATTAAAATAAATACATACGTACTAAATATTAAAAAAAATTCTCATGCACCACCTCCTAGAAAAACAAAAAACCCCAGAAAACCAACCTTCCCCCAAACAAAACAAAAACAAAAACAAATCCTACACTCTGAGAAACACAGTTTTACGATGTAGGCTTAACTCTCCTTCTATTTATCCATGCTTGGATAGTGAATATTTTTAGTCTCGAATGCTATTGGAATAAAAGACTTTAAACTGACCCATGCTGCTTTGAATGGGCATGTGTCCCACTTACTGTAAAGTTCTTCATCAAGAGCCTTGACATTTCCTCTTTTCTTGACCAGCTGGATATGTCTTTCTTTGACTTCGTTATTATTTCCATCGATTGCCACACCTGTGGGACACACATGATTTTTTTTCCTTTTTTTTTGCATTGGGATTTGTTTGGTCTCCTGCACTTTGTTACAGAGTACAACCCAGGGTGAGGGCTGCACAGTGCTGTGGATTTGTCCGTTCCCGTTGGCCAGGCTTGCAGCCTGGAAGAGAACTACACAGCGTTCAGGATGTTGATTCAGCAAGATTATGATGTGGCAGCAAACAGGGGAGGCGCACCTGGGACCTGGGCTGTGGCCGCCTCACCTGGCTTTGAACCAGGGTGCATCCCCGGGAGCCTGCCTGTGAGGGAGGTTCCTCCACGCCCACCACTGAAGGTGGCGGGCTCGCTTGAGGGCACTGATGGTGCCATGCCCTGTGCTGACATCCCTACTGCATTAGTGTTCCTAAGATCCTACATCTGACATGCTTTCCGTTAAGAATGAACAGGGAGGGGAGCCTGGGTGGTTCAGTCGGTTAAGCATCTGACTCTTGGTTTTGACTCAGGTCGTGATCTCTCAGTTAGTGAGTTCCAACCCTGAGCAGGGCTCTGTGCTGACAGGGTGGAACCTGCTCTGGATTCTGTCTCCCTCCCTCTCTGCTCCTCCCCCACTCGTGCTGTTTCTGTCTCTCTCCAGATAAACTATACAAAAAAAAAAAAAAAAAGAATTAACAGGGATATGAAAATATCTGGCTCCCCCTTTCTCCTAAGGCTGCTTAATTAAAAATGGGAAGTGGACTAAATATCCACCAGTCAGATGGATGAAGAGGTAAGCTCTGAGATAGTCACCCAGGGGAGGATTATACAGCCACTGAGCAAGATCCTTAGGAAGAGTTTAGGGTAACGGGAGATGTGGGAGATAAATGAAAACAGGACATAAAATTATAATTCTATAGTTACGATCAGGTTAAAAACAAAAAGTAGCTACGTGTGACACCCCCACATCCCCATACCACCCCAACATACGCACAGCAATGACCAGAGGAGGGACACAAAGATATTAATGCGAGAGCTTTGGTAGAGATTTTTTTTTTTACCGTTATTTCTTCTTTCTCCTGTTCTCTAGTTTCCTTATTTTTTAAAAAAACTTTTAATGTTTTTTAATGTATTTTTGACAGACAGAAATGGAGCATGAGTGGGGGAAGGGCAGAAAGAGGGAGACAGAATTCAAAGCAGGTTCCAGGCTCCAAGCTGTCAGCACAGAGCCCAACGTGGGGTTTGAACTCACCAACCATGAGATCATGACCTGAGCCGAAGTTGGGCACTTAACCCACTGAGCCACCCAGGCGCCCCTCCTTTTCTCTAGTTCTCAAGTGACAGGAACAAGCGTTGTATCTATGAGGGCAGTCTGCGGGGCCTACCTGCCGAGTCATAGCCTCTGTACTCAAGCCTCTGCAGGCCCTTGATGAGGGTTTCGAAAATCTCCTTCCTCGTCCGGGGGACTCTGTAGTTCATGTAGGCGAAGATTCCTGTTGACAGAGGGGGAACCAACATGTTTGTAAATCACTCGGTTGGTGTTGAGGGAAAAAAATACTTCTGGGGACGCCCACCCAGCTGGCATCCCGGGAGGCCTTGCCGGCTGCGTGCGTGGCCTTCCCCTGACATAGCCGAAGAACGATGTGCTCCCCTCTGCTTCCGGAAGGACAGCCCAGCAAGCAGCCCAGCCAGGGATGAGAAGTCTCGCGTAGCATGTGAAGAACGAATGCGTACGCCTTGGCCTTGCGATTTCACCGCAGAGAATTTATCCTACGGACGCAGTCACGTGACCTGGCTTTCACCATGGCAACATTTATAACAGCAAAGATCAGCTAAACCACCCAACCACCTAGGGACATCTCGAGGTCCCAACCCATGTGGATTCCTTGATTTGCACAGAATATGCCCGGGAAGGGTCCTAAGGAGGTCACAGCAGGTGAAGGAGGCTGCAGCAGGTGAAGACAGGGGCTGAGGCCTTTACTCCTTCCTGCTCAGCCCTGTTGCCTGGAGCTTTAGCATCAATAAATGCTACTTTCGCAACAGCAAAACCAAAATCATCTCTTGGCCCCTGGAGAATCCCTACCTTCAAGGGAGGCCTGCACTCCAAGATTTTATTTGGCTTTATTCTCCATATTTGTATTTCGAAATAACATTTTCCTAAATAGGAAGTAACAGCCATCACACTGGCTCTCTCTAAGCTGCTCCACTCCCTCCCTGATTAAGACTATGGACCCTTGGTCTGTCTCTGTCCTGCCCTGCGAGTTCCCTACCCTGACGTCCCTCTGTCCTTCTGTCCTCCCTGCTCCACTTGGGAAAACCTGCCGTCCTCAAAGCTCAGCTCTGATCCCGCCCCCCCCCCCCAGCAGGCTTGTTCAGGCCCCAGCCTCCCCGGTTTTGGGCCACCCCAGTGCTCTTGCATCCTGAGACATCTACATCCGCCAACAAGGACACAGGCTGGCACTTCTATTTTTTCATTTCTCACTGTGTCTTGGCATACCGTCCTTATTCAATAAATGCATGTGGAATAGAACGACTGTAAATCTGCATTAATCAGGGAAGCAAGAGTATGGATCATGAACAATACTGGCCTTCAGGAATATTTATAACTCATCTTTTTTTTTTTAAGTTTATTTATTTTGAGAGAGAGAGAGTGAGATGGGGGGGTAGGGAGAGAGAGAGAGAGAGAGAGAGAGAGAGAGAGAGAGAGAGAGAGAGAGAGGGAGAGATCCTAAGCAGGCTTTGCACTATCACCACAGAGCCCGACATGGGGCTCGAACCCACGAACTGTGAGATCATGACCTGAGCCAAAACCAAGAGTCAGACGCTTAACCAACTGAGCCACCCAGGGTACCCCATAGTAACTCATCTTATTGAGAACTCACTATGTGCCAGGCACTGGGCCAACCATTCCCATACAGGTGTCAATCAAAGTTCAGAGGCTGTATTTACCATTACCTCCCTTTACTTTCTAGAACAGAAGCTTGGGAGGCTGTGACTGAGAACCAAGGAGACCTGACCTTAGGACTTAAATGCTCCTAACCACCAGGCAGGGCTTCCTCAGGGATGAATGGAGTTAAAAGGTTTATTTTCCAAATTTTAATGATTTGATTAAAAAAAATTTTTTTTCATGTTATTTTTGAGAGAGAGAGAGCACAAGCAGGGGAGGGACAGAGGGCGAGGGAGACACAGAAACTGAAATAGGCTCCAGGCTATGAGCTTTCATCACAGAGCCTGGACGCGGGGCTCAAACTCACGAACTGTGACATCATGACCTGAGCTAAAGTTGGACGCTTAACTGACTGAGTCACTCAGGCACCCAATGATTTGATTTTTTAATTTTCCTACTGTTTTTCTGGGATGCTGGAAAGGTCTGACCAGGATTAAAAATTTGCCAGATATCTGCACCCCCACGTTCATTGCAGCATTATTTACAATAACCAACACGTAGAAACAACCCAAGTGTCCATCCACAGATGGATGGATAAATATTTACAATGGAATATCATTTGGCCATAAAAAAGAAGAAAATCTGCCATTTGCAACAACATGGATGGCACTTGAGGGCATTATGCTGCATGAAATAAATCAGACAGAAGAAAGACAAATACTGTATGATCTCATATGTGGAATCTGAAAAAAACCAAACTCATTGATACAGAGATCAGATTGGTGGCTGCCAGAAGTGGAGGAGTAGGAGATGGGAGAATTAGGCAAAGATGGTCAAAAGGTATAAACTTCCAGTTATAAAATAAGTAAGTCCTGAGGATGTAATGTACAACATGCTGACTATAGTTAACAATACTGTATTGTACATCTGAAAGATGCAAAAAGAGTAGCTCCTTAAAGTTCTCATCAGGAGGGGGGCATCTAGGTAGCTCAGTGTTGGTTAAGTGTCCGACTTGGGCTCAGGTCATGATCTCACGGTTCATGAGTTTGAGCCCCGCATGGGGCTCTGTGCTGACAGTGTGGAGCCTGCTTGGGATTTCCTCTCTCCCTCTCTGCCCCTTCCGTGCTCTCTCTCTCTCTCTCTCAAATATAAATAAATAAACTTAAAAAAAAAGTTCTCATCAGGAGGAGAAAATGTTAACTGTGTGAAGTGATGGTTGTTTAACCTTATTGTGGTGATCATTTCACAATATATACATATAGCAAAGCATTGAGTACACCTAAAACTTTTACAGTGTTACATGTCAATTATATCTCAATAAAACTGGGGGGGGGGGAAGGGGGAAATGCCAAAGATGAACCACAGAGAGGACAACCTGCCTGAGGGCTGACCACAATTATACACAAAACCTCCCGTAATATCTCCAGTCATTAAGAAGATTAGGTTCAAATCAGTATAGTGTATCTGAATGAATGACAAAATGTCCATTAAAGGAATGTTGTATCCCTAAGCAGTGAGTGGGGTCACATTATATGAACATTTAATTTGCTAAAATTCATTCTTCTAGACGTAGACAAAAGAGAGGCGATGAAATTCAGAGGTGCTAAAAATGGTAATTTGAGGGGCACCTGGCTGGCTCAGTTGGTTAAGCATCTGACTTCAGCTCAGGTCGTGATCTCATGGTTCAGGAGTTCGAGCCCCGCGTCGGGCTCTGTGCTAACAGCTCAGAGCCTGGAGCCTGCTTCAGATTCCGTGTCTCCCTCTCTCTCTGCCCCTCCCCTGTTCACGCTCTGTCTCTCTTTCCTTCAAAAATAAATGAACATTAAAAAAAAATTTAATGCTATTTTTCATTCTTACGTCCTGTGCGTTACCATACACAGTATATATTTGCACACAAGTATTAAAGTGCAGAATTTCTATATAATTTCTTTTATTATTTATTTTTGAGAGAGAGAGAGACAGAGCACAGTGGGGTAGGGGCAGAGAGAGACAGAGACACAGAATCCAAAGCAGGCTCCAGGCTCCGAGCTGTCAGCACAGAGCCCAATGCGGGTCTCCAACCCGTGAATTGCAAGATCATGACCTGAGCCAAAGTCGGACGCTTAACTGACTAAGCCACCCACGTGCTCCCAGAATTTCTCTATAAAAAACATGAACACTGTGCTTTCTGAGCAGTTACAGATGCTTTCTTTTTAAAATGGCTAAGGGTAATTTTGGTGGTCAGCTATTTTTGTCTTCCTGGCTGACACTAGATCAGGTGAGAGGCGTTGAGTGTAAGGCCTTGTGTATAGTTGGGGCACCTCCCCAGCGAAGGCGCCTGTCCCCACAGGGCTGCTGAGCGTTTGGGTCACAGGAGTTCACACTTTACCCTACACTTCAGACCTCAACACATCTGGGCAGATGATGTATTTTTGTCACCTTGCTCATTAAAAAAAAACAACCGAATAGTTACCTTCTAATGGAAATACTATAAAATTTTGAACAGTTCTATTCAGATATAAGTCACATGCTTTAATATTCTCCCATTTCAAGTGTACAGTTCAGTGGTTTTCAGTACAGTTGATCATTGAAAAACACGGTTTGAAGTGCTCGGGTGGACTTTTTTTGATAACTTCAGTACTGTACTGTAAATATCTTTTTCTCTTCCTTATGCTTTTCTTCATAACGTTTTCTTTTCCCTAGCTCACTTTATTGTAAGAACACAGTATAGACTCCATAGAACATACAAAATATGTGTTACTGCTTATTGGTGAGGCTTCCGATCAACAGTAGGTTATTAGTAGCTGGGTTTGGGGGGAGTCAAAAGTTATCTGGAGATTTTCGACTGTGTGGAGTGTTGGTGCCCCTAACTCCCCAACTGTTCGAGGGTCAACTCTGTGTTCATAGAGTTGTTCAACCATCACTACAATCTATGTTCAGGTGAAACTTTTCTTTCTTTCTTTTTTTTTTTTTTTTGCTGTTTATTTATTTTTTGAGAGGGGGGAGGGGCAGAGAGAGAGACAGAGACAGAGATAGAGACAGAGGATCCAAAGCAGGGCTCTGTGCTGACAGCAGTGAGCCCGACGCAGGGCTTGAACTCATGAACTGTGACATCATGACCTGAGCCGAAGTCAGACGCTCAACCAACTAAGCCACCCAGGTGTCCCCAGGTGAGACTTTTCATAACATTAATTTTTATAATCTCTGTGTGGGTGAAAGTTTTCATAATATTAATTATTCTGCAAAATATCAAAGTTCTCGGGGGGGGGGGAGGGGAGGGGAACGTGGTCAAATTCCAGTCACCGTAAAGACCACAGAGCTACGTGAGACAATTCTGTCTGATCATTTTTGGAGTCTTCCCTGGCATCCCGGGAATCCTTCTAGAATTACAGCTGCGCCTCACGAAGGGGAGCTGACAGGCATTGCAGATGACTTGAAGGCCCCTGTACAAACTCTGGAAAGGTTTTAAATCTGAGACACTTTCATGAGAGTGCTCTAGGGCCTCTGTTGTCCACCTGTCTCCTGCAACTCCCCTTCTCCGGGCCGGCCAACAGTCTGAACTCCTGTCAGGCATGTATGTTCTTCGAGTGTGTCTCTGGCTCTCAGATCCAGAGTAGCCTTCTTGGTGGGAATGTGGGGGTGCTGCTGCCAGAGCCCCAGCGGCGGCTGGGCTGGTTAAAGCGCCCTTGTCCTGAGGACCACCAGCTGTGTCCACACCCAGCCACTCGGGCACAGTTTGGGAGAATATTCTGGGGGGGGCGGGGGGCGGGGGAGCAGCTGCCAGGAGTGGTTTCCGAGGTCTTTGCGCAAGAAGGCATAAATCTAATTTCAACATAAAATCTCTTGCATGCTGACATCTATTCAATAAGCTCTTTCATTAAACTAAGCACCATCTCTCTCCCCTTGCAGCTCTCCCTCTTGGCAGGCTTCTCCCTGCACTCTACTGAGATGAAGTAAATAAAACGGCCTTGACACCATGCTCTTACTATTTTAAAAAAATTTGGGGCGCCTGGGTGGTGGCTCAGTTGGTCAAGCGTCTGACTTCGGCTCAGGTCATGATCTCACAGTTCGTGAGTTCAAGCCCCGCGTCAGGCTCTGTGCTGACAGCTCGGAGCCTGGAGCCTGCTTTGGATTCTGTGTCTCCCTCTCTCTCTCTGCCCCCGCCCTGCACCCCCCCCCCCGGCTTGTGCTCTGTCTCTTTCTCTCAAAAATAAATAAACATCAAAAAAAGATTTTTTTAAATGTTTATTGATTTTTGAAGGAGAGAGAGACAGGGTGTGAATGGGGGAGGGGCAGAGAGTGAGGGAGACACAGAATCCGAAATAGGCGCCAGGCCCTGAGCTATCAGCACAGAGCCTGATGTGGGGCTCCAACTCACAAACCGCGAGATCATGACCTGAGCCGAAGTCGGACGCTCAACCGACCAAGCCACCCAGGCGCCCAAAAGATTTTTTTTTTTTTTTTAATTTAAGAAATGGAATAAAGCTGCTTTTCTCAGGCATTTCTTTTGCCATGCACGTCAGAATTCCTGTCTGGAATCCCTTGCATCTGTAAAAAGAACAGCAGTGAGGATCCATTTTTCACCTATGAGATCAGCAAAGATCCAAGAGTTTGACAAGAAGCAAGAGTTTAAATTTGTGCACCCTTTTTGGGAGGCAATTTGGCAATCTTTCAAAATTAAAAATGTACACATCTGTTGGCCAGAGCTGTTGCTAGGAACGTATCCAACAGATAACTCCGCAGTGGGGTATGTATGAGTGCAGGAGGATGGTCGCTCAGTGCTGGAGACTGGGGACAGCCTGCTGCGTGGCAGGGACCAGGGAAGTGGCAGCACAGCCATGTGGTGGGGCCCCTATGGGACCATAGGCAAGTGGCCTTCCCTAGAGAATGAAGTGAAGCTCGGTGTTTTCCTGGAAAACTAGCTACATCTCCAAGATGTGTCAGGGGAGAAAGCAGCTCATAGAACAGGAGTAAATTATGCAAGGAGGGGTGGGGAGACACGTATTTCTGGAAGGGCACCCGAGACCTGGGTGGGGGTGGGGGCCGTGGTTGCCCCTGAGGAGGGGACTGGATGTAGGGCAGAAACTTCCTTTCCACTCCACATGTGCTCTTTGTAAGGTTACAATATTTCGCCACGTGCCCATATATTCTATTTTACCATGTGCGGCTCTATGAATGAGATATTGGGAGGTATGGGATTGTCATCCAGCCCAGTCTGACTTTGCAGACTTCTCCATGACTCCCCAGTCCCGCTCACCCAGAAGAACGATGGCCACAAGGAGGGGAAACTCTGCCTGAGCACACCTTCCCATGTATAAAAGGGCGGGCTCAGGGTCACCCAGGGGTGTTCCCACTTCTGGGTAGTGTGAGGTGCCCATGTAGAAAATGCGGGGGATGCACAGGAAGCCAATACTTTCAGAACCTTATCTTGTCTGATCCTCATGACGTCCTGTGCCAAGGCTGTGGTTCCCATGGACAGACAGAGTACCTCTGGCTCTTGTAGTGAGTCATAGCCGGGTCTATCTGAGTGACTGCAGGTTGTCTCCCTGGTGCTCCCCCCAAGTCAGCATAAGCCCTGTCTTACGGTCCTACCCCAAGGAGTGAGAAATAGCTCCCATAGAGGTGACTTGGTTTTTGGGGGGAGATGCCCACCCTGATGAAAAAACCTCTGAGCTCCCCTGGTGGGGTCCAGGCCATGCTGCCATGCCCTCTCTCGATCCCTGGGAGACTCCTTCTTGGTCCCCACCAGACATTCCTGCTTCTGACTCCACTTTCTCTGCCCCTCCGGGTCACGGCAACTACAGCAAGTCTGGCTCCTCCTGTGTCCCTCCCTCCCTTGCACAGCCAAGACGGTAAGATCCCTCCTGAGGTGGCTTAAAGAAATGCCTAGCCCTGGGACAGAGGCCACTCTGGCCCAACCATCCCAGCTCAGCACCTGCCCCGTGCCCACACCCCACTCTGGCATCCAGAGCTTCCAAACAGCTTCCCAGGGCCCTACTCTTAAATCACATGGGGAAAGTGAGTGAAAGGGAGAAAAGCCAAATTAAACCCCAGGAAAAGCTCCAGATGAAGGCAGGATGGAGACTAGTGGCCCCTCTGCCTGGCTCACCTTGGGGTCTTGGGGGATCCAACACAACCTCTGCAAACAGCATGAAAGATCATACTGGAACTCAGGATGAAAGGCACCACAATGAGGTCCTTCCATGCAGGCAGGGGACTCTCAGCCTTGGAGTGACAGATGATGACAATGATCAAATCGGGAGGCCAAGTCCCCTGGACACATAGCCAAAACTGAGAGCACCAAACTCCTAGAATCTTCTTTATAACCCTTGGAATGCCTGGGGTGGCGGAGAGGAGCAGGGGCTATTTGAGGCCTGGAGGATGAGGGAAGAGGTCAAATTCACAGTGGGCAGGCTGGAGTCTGTATTATGAATCTGTGACTAGTTTTGGAAAATCTTTCCTTCCCTCTAGGCATTAGCTTCCCAATGAAAGGCCTGCCCTCACTGTAAGTGAGGGTGGACGGTTCAAGGGAGAGATCCAGCCTGCATCCCCCAAGGGTTAGGGGCTCACTCCATGGGTGCACATTACCACCCAGCCGGGCTGGGCACCCCCCCGCCCCCTCCCAGGACTGAGGGTGCTTTCTCCACCACCATCCCATGCTTCTCCGCACTGAAGGGGCTGACCTTCTTAGTCCACGAGCCTAGTACAGATTAGATACTAGTCCAGTTCTCAAGTCGGCTTACTCTCCACCCAGGCAGAAGACATGCCGGTTGGATTTCTTTCTCACAAAATTCCTGAGCATGTGTGTTTGTGAGAGTGTGTGTATACATGTGAGTGTCTGAGTATCAGGGTGTGTATGTGTGTGAGTGAGCGTGTTGGGGTGTGTGAATATATATGAGTGGATGCGAATGTGTGTTTGAGTGTTGGGTGTGTGTGAGAGTATGAGTGTGCATGTGTATGTGTGAATTTGTATTTGAGTGTTGGGTGTGAGTGTGCATGAGTATGAGCATGTGTGGGTGTGAATGTGGGTTTGAGTGTTGGGTGTCTGTGGGTGTGTATGAGTATGAGCATGTATAGGTGTGAGTATAGGTTGAGTGTTAGGTATGTGTGTGTGGGTTTGGCTGTTGTGTGTGTGAGTATATGGGTGTGAGTGTGGGTTTGAGTGTTGGGTGGGTGTGGATATGAGTGTGGGTTTGAGTGTTGGGTGGGTGTGTGTATGGGTGTGAGTGTGAGTTTGAGTGTTGGGTGTGTATAGGTGTGAGTGTGTGTTTGAGTGTTGGGTGGATGTGGATATGAGTGTGGGTTTGAGTGTTGGGTGGGTGTGAGTGTGTATGGGTGTGAGTGTGGGTTTGAGTGTGGAATGAGTGTGAGTGTGTATAGGTGTGAGTGTGGGTTTGAGTGTTGGGTGGGTGTGTGTATAGGTGTGAGTGTGAGTTTGAGTGTTGGGGGTGTGTGTGTATGGGTGTGAGTGTGGGTTTGAGTGTGGAGTGAGTGTGAGTGTGTGTGGGTGTGAGTGTGAGTTTGAGTGTTGGAGGTGTGTGTGTATGGGTGTGAGTGTGGGTTTGAGTGTGAGTTTGAGTGTTGGGTGGGTGTGGATATGAGTGTGGGTTTGAGTGTTGGGTGGGTTGAGTGTGTATGGGTGTGAGTGTGGGTTTGAGTGTGGAATGAGTGTGAGTGTGTATAGGTGTGAGTGTGGGTTTGAGTGTTGGGTGTGTGTGTGTATGGGTGTGAGTGTGAGTTTGAGTGTTGGGGGTGTGTGTGTATGGGTGTGAGTGTGGGTTTGAGTGTGGAGTGAGTGTGAGTGTGTGTGGGTGTGAGTGTGAGTTTGAGTGTTGGGGGTGTGTGTGTATGGGTGTGAGTGTGGGTTTGAGTGTGAGTGTGTGTGGGTGTGAGTGTGGGTTTGAGTGTTGGGTGTGTGTGTGTGTATGGGTGTGAGTGTGGGTTTGAGTGTGGAGTGAGTGTGAGTGTGTGTGGGTGTGAGTGTGTGTTTGAATGTTGGGTGTGTATAGGTGTGAGTGGGTGTTTGAGTGTTGGGTGGGTGTGGATATGAGTGTGTGTTTGAGTGTTGGGTGGGTGTGAGTGTGTATGGGTGTGAGTGTGGGTTTGAGTGTGGAATGAGTGTGAGTGTGTATATGTGTGAGTGTGGGTTTGAGTGTTGGGTGTGTGTGGGTTTGAGTGTTGGGTGTGTGTGAGTGCATGTGGCTGTGAGTGTGGGTTTGACTGTTGGGTATTTGTATGTGGTGTGCTAGTTATGGAGCAGGTCTACTGTCCTGGGTGAGGCCCCCAGGTCAGGGAGGCCACTGGGCCAACCAAGAAGACCACAGTGGAGGCTGTGACCTCTCTGGGCAGCACCATATTGATGCGTGGGGACTACAATTCCTGCTGCCTCCTCGCAGAAACAAGACCAAAGGCAGAGGTGCCAAGAGGACGAGAGGTCCCACGGCAGTGTTCTCACACAAAGACACAGGGACCCCAAAGCCTGGCTCAAGGTCAGGAGGGAACTGGATCTTCTGAGGACGGCCTCACCCTGCCTCTGGCTTCTCTGGGACCCCATGGGTTAAAGTTTACCACACCACTGGAATCCTTGTGATAACAGGAGACTCCACTTCCTGCAGTAAATGTGGGCAAGGCATTTCTATTTTTAAGAAAAAAGTTCTTGTTGTCCTTGTCATTTCAGGATTTCACAAAGAGCAAAGGGAGAAACAACATATACTCTAAATTGTACTAAAACACGCTTTCAAGAAAGTGTGAAGTCTTGTTTAAACTGCCAAAATTTGGCCGTAAAAATAAAGTCAAACTTTTTTTTGGTGAAATACTCCCTTGGAAAACGAAAGAGGCAGCCGATCAGATCAACTTGCTTCTTTTTGCATCAATCTCCAGAACTTTCTCCCAAGGGTGTTTGTAACCTCCAGTCCATCTCCCTTTACGAGCAAATTTCACTAAATATGAAAATAATCCTTCAATGTAAAAGCACTGTCTGCTAATGTTACATCACCGAATTTCCAGAAGGTTCCTGTGAACTTGGGAAACCCCCAGTGAATAAGACCAACTGATGGAGGAATGGCGTGATGAAGGGGAGGAGGAGGTGGGAAGATCACTTCCAGCCCTGAGCCCCTCCCCAGATGGTTTCTGGGAAGCCGTCTGTCTGAGAGTGCATGCAGTGGTCTTGTGGGCAGGATGCCAGCAGGGTTCGGGAACTTCTAGGACTGGCTTCCGTGAGCCAACCATATGCACCTCTTCTCAACTCCACCATGAGGGACTTCACATTGATGACCTGAAATTAGCCATGGTGAGCCAGTGGTCAAACATTTAGCAGCACATCCCTGAGCAGGGGCTCTGTTTGGCGAGGCTCTTGTGGCTTGGGGACATAGCAAGGCAAGCAATCTGACCCCAGAGTCTGTTCCCCAAGAACTCCAGTCCAGCCCCTTCTGAGGTACCCTTCCATGAACTGAACCATTACAGGGAGGAAAGGAGTGTGTTAGATATGACAGGGTTCCCAGAGCCAGAAGAAGTCTGAGCTCTCCCCTGTGTCTTGTAAACTCCCTGGAACTTTGTTTCCTCAGCTGAAATGAGAGACAACCTCCCTAAGCACATGACAAGCTCTCCTAAAGACTGCTGTGTAAGCAGATAGATGTGTGTGTGTGTGTATGTGTGTGTCCTGGCCCCTTTTGATTCTGGGGAATGAAACCACACCTGCTTCTCACAGGGAAGAGATGAGTAGGAAGAATATCTACATGCATGGAGGCCAAATGGAGTGAGTGCCATATTTACAGGACACAAGCCCTGACTTCTAGAAAAACTGGAAACTATTTGGTCAAATGGGGTATGTAGCACCATGCCAGTGAAGGATGGGGTCTTTAACTGATGCCTACATTCACCTTCTGACTATGGTGGGTCCAGTCTGCAAGTTCTGGGACCAGGGCACTTCCATGTGTGTGTCAGACATAGAGGGGAGACTGGTAGCCTCTGGCCAACATCCCTGTGGCCATGACTTGACCATCTGAGATTAGCAACACTGGACTATTCTTGGGGAAGGCACCTAAAAGCCAGAGCCCAAATAATAATGGATAAATTATTGGATAATGGATAGGGGAAGCTGGGTGTCTCAGTCGGTAAAGCGTCTGCCTTCAGCTCAGGTCATGATCTCACAGTTCATGAGTTCAAGCCTTCAAGCCCTGGGTCAGGCTCTGTGCTGACAGCTCAGAGCCTGGAGCCTGCTTTGGATTCTGTGTCTACCTCTCTCTCTTCCCTTCCCCTGATCACATACTCTCTCTCTCTCTTGAAATAAATAAACATTAAAAATGTTTTTAAAAATTATTGGATAATGGATAAATAAACAATGGCCCTCAAAGATATCGGGTCCTAATCCCTGGAAGCTATAAAAATATCTTGATGCAAAAAGGTCTTTGGAGATATGATTAAATTAAAGATCTTGAGATGGGAGACTTTCCTGGATTATCCAGTTGGGCCCTAAATGCAATCACAAGTATTGTTATGAAAGGGAGGCAGAGGGACATTTGACATGGAAGAGAAGGTGAGGTGACCACAGAGGCACAGACTGGAATCAAGAGATGCAAGCTGAGGGATGCTGGCAGCCACCAAAGCTGGAAGAGGCAAGGGACAGATTCTTTCCTAGAGTGTCCAGAGGAAGTGGGGCCCTGCTGACACCTTGATTTTAGTCCCATAAAACTGAGTTTTGGACTTCTAGCCTCCGAAACTGTGAGAAAATAAATTTAGGTTGTTTTAAAGCAACAAGTTTGTGGTAATTTGTTACAGCAGCCAGCGGAAACTAATATACCAACTAAGACAAAAGGTAACGGCTTCAAAGTCTTTTTACCTTCTAGCAAAATCTAAGAATTTGCTAATTTTCCATGGCCAAGTTTTTTTCCACCCCTCTCATAAATTACTAAATGCAGGAGTAAAGGATAGGGCAGACTTAAGAATTCATGGATGGGGGTGCAACTGGGTGGCTCACTTGGTTGAGCGTCTGACTTGACATAAGCTCAGCTCATGATCTCATGGTTTGTGAGTTCAAGTCCCACATTGGGGTCCCTGTTGTCAGTGCAGAGCCTGCTCCGGATTCTCTGCCCCCCTCTTTCTGCCCCTCCCCTCCTTGCATGCTCTCTCTCTCTCTCAAAAATAAATAAAACATTAAAAAAAAATTCATGGATGGTAAGTGCAATCCTTTTTGCCAAACTTTCATGCGTGCGTGGTCCACACCGCCATACCCTTGAACATGCTGTGCCCTCAGCCTGGCACACCTGTCACCCTCTTCTCTCTATGGAGCTCATACTTGAGGCCAGGCTCTTGCAGCACTGTTCCTGGGAAAGTTAGTGCTCCCTGCCTCTGCAGTGCTGGGGTCTCAACTAAGACTGCGTGTGGGCCATCAGGTAACATCAGTGAGTGAGGCAGCTGGGCGGGAGGACTGGTGAGCTAGCACCCATCATCCTAGGGGCCACAGTGCAATATTCAGATATATATAACTCAAGGCTGCTCATCAGATTTTTTCAAGAGAACTTGAAAATCCTCCCTACTTATGTGAAATCTCCCAATTTTGTAATGGAAGACTTTAAAACATAAAGTTTAAGCCCTGTGTACCACACAGAAAGATGTCTGCCGACTGGTTTGGCACAGAGTTACCAGGCTGTGGCTTGTGTCAGATGTCTTCTCTCTGTGGCAGCTTTTACCTAGTGAGCTACCCCATCCCTGCTTGGTGACCACCTGCCTCTCCAACTCCTTGCCCCTTCTCTGAGGGGAGGCTCGTGCCCATGTGGCCCCAGGGCCTGGAAAACACAGGACTTCTCCAGGAGCAGCACTTCACTAATGGCCGAGCAAAGAAGGAAGGAGAGGAGGAATGGGAAGATAGTAACCTTTCTATTGGCAGACAGCAACATGCCAGCGTCTCTCAGATGTCAACAAAACCTACCTGTCCCTCAGCTAAACTCTCAGTGCACTGAAGCTCTGAGGGGCATCTTCTCAGTGTGTGCAGGGTCAGCTAGCACTGGGTCCAGGTTTCTGCGGGAGAAGTGGAGTAGACAACGGGGAGTAAGAGCCAACCTAAGCCTGATCATTAGCAGCTGAAGGGAAGGCTCTCAGCTCAACCCCTGCTGACCATGGACGGAACAGCCCTGAAGATGTGACCACATCACAGGTGGCATTCGAGGTGGCAGATCACAGCAGGGCCACAGCCAGCCCAGAGAGAAGACCTAAGACTGCTCCTGCTCAGACAGAGGCATGAGCAGACCCCTTCGGCTTCCAGTTCCCCAAATGGAAAGTTGATGAGGGTAAGGGACTTATTCCAGGAGCTTCTTCACAATTTCTGCCCTGTCCTTGTACCAAGTACGCAATCATTGCCTTAACATTTTTCTATAAAATTGACCAAGTGTTTGAAAACTGACATAAATGCTCTACAAAAGAACACAACCATAAAAAGGAAAACCAGTATCACTTGTCATGCACACACAGGCCATTATCCAGAAACAAACAAACAAAAAACGAGAACAACGTGTTTAATTCTCGACAGCAGCTGTTGTCAGGTTTGACTTGGGACGGCCTTCTCCATGCAAGGGGTGCTCAGCCAGTGGGGCGGGGGGGAGAGGGGCTCTGTAAATGACACATTAGCACCCAGGTGAAAAGAAATAACTTTCCCACGTTGGATATCACTCCCTGACTTAACCAAGGGCTGCAAGGTGGGTGGGATAGGCTGGGGTGGGGGGGCTTGATGTAAGGATATAGGTAGTCACAGGGCCAAAGCTCATCCTTTCCTTAGGGGACAAGACATGTGCAGCCCTTTAAGAGAGCAGAACTGGACCCCAGATTTGGAGAGTCTGAGCCCATCTCTCTTTGCAGAGATGGGCTCAGAGAGACAACAGAGAAAGCTAGATGCAAGTTGGAAGCAGGAAGGCAGGCTGGGGGAGAGGCGGGCCCAGAAGGGCACCTGAAAGGAGAAAGGAGGGAAATTGCCAGTGCTGGAGAGGCAGAGCAAGGGTCTTGGTCAGTGCACTAGTCTGGCTCTAAGGCCACCAGTTGGCCAAGGGCCTTGAATGCCACACTGAAGGGTTTAGAACCCAAAGGGCTTCTGGCAAAACTGCCACCTTTGCTTCTTCTCTCTCTCTCTCTCTCTCTCTCTCTCTCTCTCTCTCTCTCGGGAAACATCCAAGGCAGCCCTATACATTGTTAACGATGCCCTGTAGCCCGGAGATTTTGGCTGAAAGTTCAGGAATTTAAATTGATGCCCGCTTGGCCTGGGGGAGTCTGCATCCCAAAGCGAGCTGTGGGCTCCTTGGTCAGTGGTTCTTTTACACTTTCAGGAGCCGTTGGCCTCAGAAACAAGGCCTGTACAGATCTTGGCCCAGGGCTCACCGCTGGCACATCCCGCCCCACAGCCCTGGGCGAAGTCAGACAGAGGCCTTTCATGGCTTCAAAAGTTCCACCAGGTCCTCCAGCCACAGGAGGCTGGAATGGGTAACTGAATCCTACTCAGGGAAAAAAAAAATAAAAAAGGCACAGTGACCTTTTGTCCCAGCACAAGTTCCCGGCCCTCTCCCCAGCCAGCGGAGGCGGCCCAGCCAGGAGAGTAAGGAATTGCAGATGTGCGCGCAGGGCCGCAGCAGCCCTCGCCATGGCCCAGCAGTCTCCCGGGACAGCGCCGAGGCGCCGCGGTGTTCAGGACGCCGGAGCCCAGCCCCACTCCTCGTCCCGGACTCCTTCTCCCAGCTTTGCCTCGAGGCTCGGCGGTCCATGCTGCCTTTCCCCCCAAGCCTCGCCGAGAGCTCTTTCAGCAAAGAGGCGGCAACATGGAATCGACCCTTCTAGGGACAAGAGGTTCATTTTGGCACGCGAGGAGAACGCACAGGCCCTTCCCGAGCGCACGAGGGCAGCTCCCGACGCCACGGGGCGAGCCCGGCCGGCTGCCGGGAGGTTGCAGGTGGGGTCGCCTCTCCTGGGTGGGCGCGGTGGGCTGAGAGCAGTGCTGGGCACCCCGCGCCCCAGATGCGTGAGCTTGCGCGTGGCCGCCTTTGTGGGCGACTTGGGGTGCTTTTCTCACTGGACATGGGGGGAGGGAGGGAGGATACCTCTGTGTTGTGAGGGTCCAGGCCCGGGACAGGACCAATTTCGTCCCTCCGTGGGCGGCCGGGCCGGGTCGCCCTCAAGTCCGACACCAGGGTTGGGCACCCTTCTCCCCCACCCCTCCCTGGGACACCCACTCGGAGACAAGAGGCAGAAGGAGGCAGGCCCGGCCGGTGAAAGCCCCTTCTCGGACCTGGACAGATCGATGCCCCCATCCCGCACCACCTCCGGGTCCCCGGCGCCCGGCTCTCGGGCCCAGGCGCCGAGAGACTGGGGAGCCGGAACCCGCGGCCACCACACTCACCGCACATCGTGGCTGCTGCTTGCGCCCTTCGCGGCTCTGGGATTCTGCGCGCTCTGGACACTCGGAATTCCGTGCGCGCCTGACGCTCCGCGGGCCTGGACTCCCGCCGCTCGGCCTCAGGACCTTATAGCTCGGAGCCCTCCGCCAGAGGCGGGGCCGGGGCGGGGCCTCCTCCTGCCTGCCTGCTCCCCATTGGTCCCCGGTTGTCGTGACAACGGTGGGGACTGGGCCCCCAGGAGTCAGGGAACTGGGCGAGGGGCGGCTCCCAGGCGCAAGTTCGGTCTGTAACGCCTGGGTGTCGGGTCCTGAAGATGGACCGGGGGGGTGGAGACCGTCTGAGTTCAGACCCAGACTCAGGCTCGGTCTAGGCGTGGGACCTTGGACAGGGGACTGAATCGCTTTGTGCTTCAGTTTCCCAGTCTGTAAAATGGGATGACAATGGAACCTACCTGCCTGGTCCTGATGAGGATTAAGACGCAGAGCACAATGGCGGGCGTGACGCACGTGTTCCCCTGTGCGCCCTTCTGTTTGCCGGGCTTCTCCGAGGGCACCAGAATCGCTGCACACTGTAGGTGTTCAAGCCTGGTCCCCTCTCTGTAAGGAGAGAACTCTAGAGCCTGATTGATAAATGAGAAAACTGAGGCCCCCTCCGAGGTGGAAAGGGACTTTGCCAAAACAGGGCAGCCGGAATTGACAAATTCCGGCAGTGGCAGAATTCGAACCCGGGATTTCCTGGAGAGCCGGAGCTTCAAGATGAGGATTCCCCCCAGGTCGTGAGCCAAGCAGGGGCGACCCAGGGAACCAACCCCTCCTGGAGCAGCGCTGGCGGACCTGTCCTCAGCGCACTGGCCTGCACAAGCCAGGGGCTTCTCCGCCCACCCGCCTGGAGCCCGAATGGGGCCCAGCTGTGAGTCACTGAGACTTGAGCTCCTCCGCCCTGGTTCCCGGCCGTCTCCTCCCCTCCCCACTGCGCTCCGGGCCTCGGTCTCCCGAGGAAGGTCACGAGAACTGGCCCAACACTGGCGTACTTTGAAGCCATCTGGTGTTTTTTATTTTACTTAAAAAAAAAAAAAAATCTTGATATTCTAAACAGATCCTCCCCAGTCGTGTTAGAGCACAAAACGAAACTTTTTGCGTCTTGTCTCTGGCATTTTTCCTGATGTAATTAATCTCTGTAGCTTCACCAGGGCTCTGCAGGTCCTACGGGGGAGAAGGTGTTTGGTTTACCCACTTGCCCGTTGAGGAAACTGAGGCTCAGCCACAGTAAGGAAGGGGTTTGGTTGAGTCATCCTGCTGGGAAATAGTGGAACCGGTTCTGGAGCAGCTGTGTTTGCCTTTCACCCTTCACTCTGCAGGGTCACTTTCATTTCGTTCATCCATTCATTCCCTCATTCCTAAGCAGCTGCTTCATACCTGTCCTGATGCTTAATGGGACTTAATGATGAGTGGAAATAGTCCATTCCAGGGACTCATGTGGCACTTACCGAGTGGTGGGAGGCAGACATTAATCCAGTGACACCAGGAGAACAAGAAAATTCCAGGTTGGGATTGGGAGACAGGGAGGGGGCAGGGCAGGTTGGTGGGGAGGGGGCCAGACTCTGCCTGGGACTGGGCTGGGGCTGGAGTTGGTACAGGTCAGTGTAGACCCAGGGCAGCTTGCCAGAGGAAGTTAACAGACTGGAGAAGGGAAGTTCAGGCATGTGCAAAGGTCCCACTGCTGACGATGATAGCTGGAGTTTGGAGTCTGGAGATGAGGCTGTTCTGCCCCAGCCCAGAGATGGGAACTCGAGTCCCACCCTATGTAACTGAGGTGGGAACAGCATGGTGTCATCAGGCCCTCTGCAAGCACCAAGACACCAGGAGCCCTGGGATCCTAGCAGCTTCCAGATCTATCTCCCATCCAGCTCCCCAGTGAGGAGTGGCATGGATGCTAGGACCCCTGTGGAGGTATCTGCATCTGCTAGCCCATTATCCCTCCTGCTTTGGGACTAGTTATGTGACCTGGACCACATAGCCACTAGGTCCCCCTGGCCCTGGCATTGGTTCAGGAATCAGCATGTGGCTCATGCTGAGCTCTTGACAACCTGCTCAGGGACATGGGAGAGATCCGAAAAGATGAGCTTCTTCCCTGTCTGATGGCACAGCTGTCTGGAAGGTAGACTGGTGATGCTGGGGACCCTCTTGTCAACTTTGGGGTGGGGTGGGGAGAAGCTGTCCAAGAGTGAGGCAATCCAGAGCAAAACAGATCTCTAGGATGGAGACAGGTGCACATTTGTTTTTTGAGAGAGAGAGAGAGAGAGAGAGAGAGAGAGAGAGACACACAGCACGAGCAGGGGAAAGGAACAGAGGGAAAGAGGGAAAGAGAGAAAGGGAGAGACACAGAGAATCTTAAGCAGGCTCCACACTGAACATAGAGCCTGACAACGGAGCTTGATCCCATGACCCTGAGATCATCACCTGAGCTGAAATCTAGAATCAGGACACTCAACTAACTGGGCCATCAGGAGCCCTGAAGATGCACATTTTTTTGGAGCCCCTGGGTTTAGCTGGGGCTGAAGCCAGATTTATTCCTGGAATTCTTGGTATCAAGGCTCAATAAGTTCCCATCTTCACTGGAGGCACTTCAAAGTGACTTCTGTCATTCGCAACCAAATTGAGTCCTGATTCCCATCTTCACTGGAGGCACTTCAAAGTGACTTCTGTCATTCGCAACCAAATTGAGTCCTGATTGCTTCAACCTCCTGGAACTGTGATCTGAGGTTCAGGGAAGCAGTTACGCAGCTGGTGGCCCCAACCTATAAGGTGCTGCCCCTTCCTGCCCTCAACCTGGTCAGGGACCTGTCTTGTTACAACCCAGGAGGCCCCTGGGATTTAGTAAGATTAAACAATCTGCCCCAAGTCACACAGCCAGGAAGTAGGGGGCTGGTCTGGATCAGGAGGCCCAGGCGTGGCCCCTCTCAGAAGAAGGATACAAGACCATGGGTAGATGCCTTGCCTAGCCTGGCTCCATACCTGTGCTCCCAGGAGAATTCTGTGCCTGAGAATTGAGCTGGAGCCAGAAACCCACAGGGCCTGGCTGATCACCATGGATGGCTCTGGCCTCACTTTCCAGGAGTGACCTTGACCATTCTGGCCAACAGAATAAGACCACATGCTGGATTAGGTAAGAGCAGCCACAGATGTGGTTTCTTCACCTGCCCATTTTTTTCAGATCTCAAGTCAACTTTTATATAACTGGGGGAATTTGTTCACTGACTGGTTTCTCCCAAAAAACCCAGAAATCTACTTCCTTCTCCTCTTTCCACATAGTCCACTAAGTCCCACGGCTGTCCTGGTAGACACGGAATGTGCTTGCTAGCCTTGGGCCACAGCGTCTGTTCAGATGCTTTTTTTTTTCCTTTAACGTTTCCACTGGGTCCTGGAGTGGGTTATAGGGTTCCAGCTATGATGAGGGCTGCCCTCTAACTCCTGTGGGATTCCTAGCTGGGCTTTCAACAGCTCCCATGCTGTCATCGGGGCCCTCACCACCAGTCTCCACTTATCCCAGCTGGGCTGTGGCCACTGGGTGGCCCAGGGTAGTCACCGGTTCCTCCTGATCTTCTTGTTCCCCTCTGAAAGCAGAAATGCCAGGCAGACCTCGATGTCAGCTCCTGAAGGTCCCAGGGACCCAGCCCTGCCAAGAGCCATGCGGCGCAGGCCTTCCCAAGCTTCAGCAGAGGGTCCAGGGAGCTGGGGGGGGGGCAGGGTGCTGAGGTGTGTAGCTGGAGCTCTGCATCGGATCACTCCCTCCAGGGGTTGGGGCACGAGATTCTTAGGGAACCTGGAATAGTGCCCATGGCAGACAAGGTTCAGGGAACCCAGGCCAGAGACTACCTGGGTAGAGTTCCTTGCCTCAGGGTGGCTCATCCTCAGCTGAGATCTGTGGTGGGGAGCACAAGCAGAGCGAGGTATGAGGCCAGACCTGGGCTTGGGGCAGGAAGCCATGCCCCCCAGACTCCTCCCTTTTCTCTTCTATGGGGTTGGGTTCTGGTGGAGTGGATAGGGGTGGGGTGGGGTGCAGAGGCGCAAGGCTAGGGAGGGTTTTAACGACTGGCCCCAGGACCAGGGTTCGAGGACAGCCAGCAATGGAGATCTGGATCGGAAACTGAGGCAGGAATTCTGCCCTGAGTGTAGGCCTGGAGGGAGTAAGGTCTCAGGAGGTTGGCCGGGGCATGGGAGAGGGGAAGCATTGTCCGGCTCATTTTGGGTCACCAGATGGCTGCCCCCACTCTCCCAGCCCCAAGGCCAGCATTGAGGCAAGAGAGGCCCTCCCTTCCCTTTCAGCTCAGCACGGAGGTGACCTTCCTAAAGAGTTCCTTGGAGCCACGGACTTTTTCCAACTTCTTTCTCTCTTCTGCAGGGACTGAGGAGGAGTTCTGTCACAAGCCTGAGCTCCCATATTCTTTTATGACTGGAAATTAATTTAACAAAATAACAAAGTTAATTATAAATCTGTATAACTTTGTTCTTCCAGGAAAGATACACATTCATTTTAGGAAGGAAATAAAAAAGAATCTTGTAAGGGTTAATCCTGTCAAGTTTTTTTACGACCGCCCCAAAACAATATTCTTTGCATTGGTAGTCATTATTTAAACAATAATATGGTTATACCACAAATACTGTTTTGTAGCCAGAGTTTGATCTTTGGATTAGAAAGAATTGTGGGGGCGCCTGGGTGGCTTGGTCAGTTAGGCGTCTGACTCTTGATTTCGGCTCAGGTTATGATCTCACAAGCAGTTCGTGAGTTTGAGCCCCACATCCACCTCTGCAGACAGCATGGAGCCTGCTTGGGATTCTCTCTCAAAATAAATATATAAAAACTTAAAAATAAATTTTTTAATGTTTATTTATTTTAGAGAAAGAAAGACAGACAGACAGAGGCATGAGTAGAGAAGAGGGCAGAGAGAGAGGGAGACACAGAATCCGAAGCAGGCTCCAGGCTCTGAGCTTGCAGCACAGAGCAGCAAGGCCATGACCTGAGCTGAAGTTTGACACCCAACCGACTGAGCCACCCAGGCTCCCCTAGATATATAAAAATTAAAAAGAAAGAAGAAAGAAAGAAAGAAAGAAAGAAAGAAAGAAAGAAAGAAAGAAAGAAAGAAAAAGAGAGAGAGAAAGAAAGAAAGAGGGACAGAAAGAAAGAAAAAGAGAAAGAAAGAATTGTGCTGTGAAGAAGCCCGAATGTGGCCCAGAAATGCCAGCACTGTCAACGCACTTCCGGTGCCATTGCACCCAGGCAGAGCTGGGCCTCTGGTCTGCCCAGCCAGGAGACAGTGGGGGTCTGTCCTTGCGGGCGAGCAGAAATCTGGGATTGCACGCATTGGCTGTTGGCATTGGTGTACGGAGAGCAGCAGCTGACCCCAGGAGGTGCGGGCCCTGGGGACGCAGGAGCTGGTGATAGTAACACCTGCGCAGCAGAAGCTCAGCCTACTCCGAGCAGTGAATTCTTTCTGGCCCCATCACTTCAGGCAAGCATCTCCTCTGGGACAAAAGGGCACCAGATCCATTTCTTTACCCCTCCCCCGCTCTGTGCCCTGGGAGGCTGACCTTCCCAGGGGTCCCAGGCCCTCTGGCTTCTGGTTGGTTCTGGCCAGCAGGAGGTCTGGAGAAGGAGGGGGTGAGGTCAGGATAGAAATCTTCTCCCTAAGGCCTCAGCTTGGGTCTGGCGGCCTCTCCCACACTGCCCTCTCTGGATCCTGCCCCTTGAGGTCTCAGAATGGTAATGCTCTGGCTGGGCACCTCTGAGGCTGACCCAGCCCTCCCCACTCCCTTTAGGAAATGCTCTGTCATCCTGTCTGAGGGTGTAACCCAAGGTGACTAGTTGTCTGAGTTTCACTGGGACCGTCCTGGGGTTAGTACTGAAGTTCCCACACCCCAGGGAACCCCTCAGTCCTGGGTGAGCCAGGCGGGGGTGGCAATTGGTCACTCTAGGGCCACTAATGTCGACTCTGATGCTGCATTCCTGCTTTCTTAACTTTTTGTCTACTAAGATGAGACTAAGAAGGGCCCAGGGGGTGTCCTGGGCTTCCAGTTTCTCGTCACCAATCAGATGAGCTAGCAATTCTGGTGATGGTTTCCCAGTGCTTGAGTGTGGCTGTGTCCTGAGAGGGGCTTGCCTTCCATGTCCTCCCTGTGCTTCCCTCCAGGCTGGGTGCTGGCTGTCCTTTTAGCCTTGATTTCCTGCCTGGCCCCATGGGCAGCTGAACTGACTATTCCATACACTGCTGATGTCCTGTAGATTCTGGGAGTGGGTAGAGGAGGGGCTCTTTGAGTGTGGTGGCTAATGTCACCTCCATGTTGTCCAGTCTAGCAGCGGCATTTGGCTATGATTTTTAGAGCCTGGGGCAGGGACAGAGGGTGAAGGTTTGGGGTCCAGGACTCTTCTGGCATCCCTCTCCACTCTCTGATGGAGAGGAGCATTTCCGGGTGGGCCATGCAGATAGGGCAGTGAAAACCATCCTATACAAGGGTCCGTCCAGCTCCATGAGGCCGCGTCTGGGCCCCAGAGCAGACCCAGAGCCATTCTTATGTCATGTGTGTCCTGGTTTCCATGTTTGTTAAGGCAGTGGGGACGCAAGAACCTCCTGGCCCCTTCTAGCTTCAGGGAGGGTCTGCCTGGGCATTTACTTGGCACGTAGGCAGTGGAGCGACTTCTGGAGCGACTGATGGGCAGTGGGGGAGTTCGGGCCTGTTTTCCTTCCCTCTGGGATCAACACCCTGGATTCCTCTGTGGAACTATCCCTTCTCTCCTCTTAGCCTCTTGGATCCCAGGGGGCTGCCTTCCCTCCTGGCTGCTGTGGTGGGCACATGGCCCAGGTCTGGACAATGAGGGCACCACTGGGAACATAGGGATGGAGTCTGGACTGGACCTGGGCTGATAACAACCAGTGAGTGTCATCCCGGAGGAGTTTGGCCGGAACCATCAGAAAAAAGTTTTCTTCCAGTCCCTCAGGTATTAGGGTATAGGACGGGGGTGTTGCCTGTGCCAGCTTCACCCCAGTGGGGAGAATCCAAGAGTGTAGATAAAACAGGAAAGGAGATCTGTGTTGGCTCCAGCCCTGCCTGAAGGCAGGTGTGCCTGAACCACTCACACATTTTGTCCTTGAGTGGGTGGGGGCCTTGGCTCACCTGGGGAGGTTGACCCTTGTGCATGCTTGCCCTCTCCCTGGTCCCTGTCACTCTGCTCTCGGCTGTGTCTGGGGGCTCCCAGGTGGCCCACCCAGTCACTGAGACTGCATTCATTACTTTCACGTGCCATGCACCGTGGAGGCGTGTCCTTCCTGGGATGTGGTCCTCCAAGAACTGATCTTTGTGAACTGCCTGAGCTTCCTCCTGGGATGTGGGTGGTACCACCGCCTGTTTCTAGAACCTGACAGCCAATGGTCACCCTCACTTTGACTTTCAGTGGAGTGTGGGAGGTAAGGGGGGATCTACCAGCTCACAGGGCTTCTCCACTCTGCCAGCACGTCCAGGTCTTGCACACTTTCTGGAATGACTCGACCTGTCTCCAAAAACCGTCTTTCTTTTCTTGTAAATGGAAACCAGAGGGTGCAGTTTTTAACCTTAGCAATATTATCTTCAGAAAATATTTTGGGTCTCGGCAAATATGTATCCCCACGCAATGACATACACGTCCACATGTGCTTTTTTTGTTCTGAAAAATTTCAAAAATAGTCGAATGAACCCCTTCATACTCATTCCCCAGAGTCAACAATTATTGATGTGTAACTGATTTTGTCTTAACTCTCTTTCCAGTTTTTGTTTTATTGGAACACATCCTGCTATGATTTGATTCATTAATAATTCATTATGTGTAAAGCTCTTAAGACTGTAATAGCAGTATCACACCACACAAAATTAATAGCAATGTATTAATATTATCTAACACTCACCTCATCTTTAATATTGATACGTATTGGAGTATATTCAATATTCTTCTATTGTCTCAAAAGCGTCTTTTTATAGCTTGTTGGTTTAAATCAGGATACCAACACCATTTACCCATTGCCTTTGGTTGGTATGTCTTGAAGACTTTTTTTTTTTTGAACAAAAGTTTTTTTAATGTTTAGTTTTGAGAGAGAGAGAGAGAGAGAGACTGAGCGCGAGCAGGGGAAGGGCAGAGAGAGAGACAGGGAGACACAGAATCCGAAACTGGCTCCAGGCTCTGAGCTGTCAGCACAGAGCCCGACATGGGGCTCGAACTCTGAATGGCAAGATCATGACCTGAGCCGAAGTCGGACACTTAACAGATTGAGTCACCCAGGCGCCCCGACTTTTAAATTTATAATCTGTAACAGCATATACAACCTCCCTCCCCCACATGTGATGGTCTGATATTAGCAAGTGTTTTTTGGTTTGTTTTGTTTTTTAAAAATGTTTACTTATTTTTGAGAGAGAGCAAGTGAAAGAGGGGCAGAGAGAGAGGGAAAAAGAGGAACCGAAGAGGGCTCTGCACTGACAGCAGAGAGTCCAACATGGGGGCTCGAACCCATAAGCCGTGAGATCATGACTTGAGCCAAAGGTGTGCGCTTCACTGACTGAGCCACCCAGGCGCCCCTCCAGACACAGACAGATGTACAGACCACAGACTTCTGGTAAAACAACAACCCCAGGGCCCAGAGGGGGCAGATGTGGACACCAGGGAGCAGACCTCCGGCCCAGAGCCGGACTAAGCAGGTTTGCACTCCGGCTCTGTGCTGCCTTGTTAGGTATGGCCTTGAGCAAAACAGCATCCCTTCCATAAAATGGAGGATAGCAGCTTATCGGACACACTAAGAAAGTGTCAGTTAGTACAGCCTTCCAGAGACCAATTTGGCAATATGTATCAACAGAGGCCTGGTTTCATGAAGAGTGTGGAACATTTCATTCCACCATGAAATGCTGTGCAACTCTGAGAATCGGGTGAGCACAGGCTGTGTGATTCGGGAGGAAACAAGGGCTACAAAGATACTATGTAGTGTCTACTCCTCACTGCATTTGGTTGTATTGATAACGATAACGGCTTTGTTGGCATATAATCCAATGACACGCAGCGTAAAATGGTTTTGTATACTCTCAGAACTGTGCAACCATCACTGCAATCCATTGGAGAATATTTTCATCATCTTCCCGTAAAGAAGAAATCAAAAGCTTTCAAGCCTGGCAGGAAAGGCTTCTTGTCCAAAGGGCCTCCTGCTCCTGGGAAGCAGACAGCCCCACCCCAGCCCAGGAAGAATAGTGCGGGCCTCCTGTCATGCCTGCAAAGTGACCAGTTGCAGGCCTGTGACTTAGGCCCCGGCCAGCCCTGTGAGGCCAAAGGCTGTGGAGGCACACGCGGGGCTGGCCTCTTGGCACAGCCCGCCTGGCTGACCTGCTCTGTGGCGGAGAAGCCAGGGCAGGGAGAACAAGGCTGTCTGTGTCCTCCAGGGATGCAAATTGTCCCATGTCACGAGGCTGACCAATTTCAGTCTATGGAGCGAAATAGTTTGGATCTTCTCGTGGGTCTGCAGATGTTGGTGAGCAAAAATAACTGAAAATAGGCCAACATCCAGACTCTTAGCCCTCCAGCCTGGCATGCCGATGTGCACAGATGGAATCATGGCAGAGATACTGCTAACAAGCAAGCACAGAAAAGCCTTTCCCAGAAGGAAAGCCCTGCCTTGGCTCCCACCAACCCTACACACACACAGGCAGGTCACCGTGATTGCCCATTTCAGGGATGCTGGCTGACCATGGGACTTCATACCAGGTGCTTTTCTTTTATCATTACTTTTTAATGTTTATTTATTTTTGAGAGCGCGTGTGAGTGTGAGCGGGGGAGGGGCAGAGAAAGAGGGAGACGCGGAATCTGACACAGACTCCAGGCTCCAAGCTGTCAGCACAGAACTCACTTGGGGCTCAAAATTACAAACTGTGAGATCATGACTTGAGCTGAAGTTGGGCACTTAACCGACTGAGCCACCCAGGTGCCCTTACCAGTCTTTCACACCTGGCACAATGAAGATACTGGGGGATGTGACTCTGTGTTCTCTCATTTGCCATCAAAGAAATCCCTGTAATCCTGTGACTGGGGCCACTCAATGGCTCCATTTTGATGGGACTTCCAAGATCTCCACTGAGCACAGGACTTTGGCGGGCCGTCTTCTGCCTTCTGTCCCCTGAAACCCTAAATCAGCCACGAGGCTGGCCTGGAGTCCCACACAGTTCTGACCTCAGGCCTCTGTTCAGTTCTTGGACCAAGAACGCACCTCAAACTGGCCATTTGACTGAATGTCTTCATCCCTTCAAAATTCCTGTGTTGAAACCCTAACTCCCAGTGTAATGGTGTTTGGAGGTGGGGACTTAGATTTAGATGAGGTGATTAGATTTAGATGAGGTCATGAGGGTGGGGGACCCGCTCGGTGGGATTTGAGTCCTTACAAGAGATTGCTCTCTCTCCACGCACGGGCCACCAAGGAAAGGCCACGGGAAGACACCGCAAGAAGGCTCGGTCTACGTTCCAGGAATAGGACCCTCACCAAGAACTAAAAGAATCGAATCTGCTGGCACTTTAATCTTGACTTCCTGGCCTCCAGAGCTGTGAAAAATAAATGTCTGCTGTTTGAATCACCTGGCTATTTTATTACGGCAGCCTGACTAAGACATCAACTTGAGCAAAAAAGAACGAAATGGTCTATTCCCAAAAAGTAGATCCAGGGGCTCAAATAGCATCTTCATGGTGCTGTCTCCCTCTCACCCCACCTCCTGTGGTCTCTCAGGTAGGTGCCCAGGCCTAGTGGCCGGGTCTATACAATGCACCACCCTGGTGAGGTTAGACACATGAGCTCACTTCCCCACTCAGGGACCAGTCCTGGGAGCTGAGGACGGGGGTTCACTCTGGAACCACCTAGAATGAGAGGTGAAGGGAGGGTCCTCAGATGGGAAAAAGGGAAGATGCTGGGTGGTCCAACACTACATCCATCCATCACACTCACTGAGTGTCTGAAGGTCACAGGTGGGCTCAGTCTGAGAGAGCCTGCAGAAGCAGTGAGAACCTTCCTTTCTCATTACTTCTCTTTCCCAAAAGTAGGAATCTTATCTCTTTCCTGAGGCGATCAAGAGGGAATGCAGTAACACCAAAAGCAAGGATGGGGATCCGCTCAGAAAATATCCCTCATGGCTTCCTCTCCCCCAGGGGACAGAATTCCTTTACCCCTTGGATCCCTCCTAGGCTGACCATGCACGGGCCTCATGCTGGCAGTGAAGGATGATGATGAGTCAGGCTCCATCCTTGCCCTTGACAGCTCACGGTGAAGCTGGGTGGCAGATGTGAATCCTCACTGAGCTGCAAAGAACAACAGATAAATGGGAACAAGTGGAGGAAGCCACCCACTCTTCCTAGAACTGATCTGGATGGCGTGTAACTGGGAGGAAAAAAAATGCAAACCAGTGCAAGTCATAAAGGGACTTCGCTGGTTCACGTAACTCAAAATTACAGGGGTAGGTTCAGGTATTACCTGATCCAGGTGCTTGGATCCTGTGTGCAGTCCCTCAGCTCTGCTTTGGCTTCAGGTCAGCTTCCCTTACTTGCTGGCCCCTGGCAGTCCCAAGCTTATGTGTTACTGACAGCAACCCCAGTGGGCAGCAGTACCCCTCCCCAGAGATCCCAGCAGAAGTCCTGGGGACATCCCTCAGATTGTCCAGGGATTCTTGCATTCCCAAACTAATTGTTGTATACACCACCATAGGTCTGGGTTACATACCCACCATGGGGGTGCAGGTGAACATTTGCCAAGGAAAGTCTGAGGTGCTGTTACCAGACTAAGGGCATGGCGAACGGGTTGCAAAACCTTCTGTCTATCACAAGTGGGTAGGACAGGGATCGGGCAGAAGAGAAGCATGTGGGGAGCCCACCTAGCCAGAACCAGAGCTCTGTGGTTGGAGGCGCAGTGATTGCCCCTAAGCAGAAGTGACTTGGTGGGCTTTTCACTTTAGAAAATGTCTGGGGCAGGAGGAGGCTGGGTGGCTGGGCTTGGGTGCATGCCTGGCAACAGGAGGGAGGTCCAGGAGGCTGCACAGGCAGAGTTCTAGAGCTATCAGTTAGGGGCAGTGGGGAGGAAGAGAGCCATGGCATGGCCCTCAGTATCCAGCTCTGGGGGCAGCAAGAGAGCCATTTGCTTTTCCTTGGAGCACAAGAGGGTAGCAGGCTGAGGGGGTTAGGGCCCTGTTGGATACCTATCCCTTCCACAGATGGGAGTCTGGAGCCCAGAGAGAGACTTTCCTGGATGCAGGGTTTAGAGCTGAGGAGCTGAGGTGGAGGGTGCATTTCATTGGGGGAACAGGAATACTGAGGAATCCCCTCTGTCTGGCCTGTGACCCTGAAAGCCCCTTTGCCTCCCTGAGCCTCAGTTTTCTCTTCTGTGAAATGGGGCTGAGAAAGCCCAGCTCCCCGGCAAGTATGAGAACGGATGAGGATGGCCTCTACAAACCACCAAGCACAGGACAGGTGCTTACAGGACAGCAGAGAAGTGGGTGAGGCAAGGGGAGGCCACAGAGGATCTGAGAACCGCAGCCCAGGGATTGACGGTGCCCTGTTATCTGAGGTAAAGTGACCATGGCCGGGACCAGCAAGTGGGACTCCAGCCAGGGTAAGAGAGCTTAATCAGAGGGGGCTCTGCCGCAGGGTCACCACCAAGGACAGCCACAGAGCCACCCACTTGACAGCATTTGGAGCCTTAATTATTTACTCCTAAAAACACAGCTGGAAAGTGAATGATCACTGGCCTTAGGGACGGGTGTTGCCCAGATGGCCTTTCTGTCACCCCTCCCAACGTAACAGGATTTTTCAAGATTGTCTTGTCATCAGCAGATGAAGAAAATGAACTGTGTGTTACTTGTTTGCAGAGTGAGTCAGACTGTGCCGGACTGCGGAGAGTCTGGGGCCTTCTGGGCCGATCCGCCCATTGAACAGATCAGGAGAGGGGCCGGAGAGGCCGGGTGCATCATGCATTCATCTGGCAGGGCCAGGACCCTCGAGCAGCCACCAGGTGGTGCTGACACTGGACCTGCAGGTGGGGTGAACTCCCAGGGTTGGTACATGCTCCATTATCCCCAAAACCTACCCATGGCCATGTTGGTTCAGGATGTTATCAGAATGACCCAGAATGTTCTGGGCAGGTGTGTGTGTACATTTGTACACATGCGTGTGAACAAAGAGCAAAGGCCAGAAGATAGTGTGAAAGACCTCAGGGCCATTCTCAGAGGTATGAGCTCCATTCTCTAGTGAGCACAGGTCATTCGTCCCCTGTTCCAGGCCCTCGCTGTTCCCTCAGCTGGGAAGCCTCCTTCCAGTCCCAAAATGCCACACAGTCTGACTCATGTCACCTATCAGGAAAGGTCACCCCCGAGGGTGCCTGCGTGGCTCAGTTGGTTAGGCATCTGACTTCAGCTCAGGTCATGATCTCGCAGTTCGTGAGTTCGAGCCCCGTGTCGGGCTCTGTGCTGTCAGCTGGGAGCCTGGAGCTTGTTTCAGATTCTGTGTCTCCCTCTCTTTCTGTCCCTCTCCCGCTTGTGCTCTGTCTCTCTCTGTCTCTCAAAAATAAATAAAAACTTCAAAAAAAAAAGATTTAAAAAAAAAAGAAAAGCTTACCCCCAGGCACCTGGGTGGCTCAGTCAGTTGGGCATCTGACTTTGGCTCAGGTCACGATCTTGTGGTTCATGAGTTTGAGCCATGCATCAGGCTTGCTGCTGTCAGCCTGTCAGTGCAAAGCCCACTTAGGATCCTCTGTCCCCCTCTCTCTGCCCCTCCCCTGCTTGCACTCTCCCCACAATAGATAAATATTAAATAAAAAAAGAAAGAAAAGCTCCCCCCAACACTGGTTCTGTCGAAAGTGGCCACCTAATGGTCCTGGCTTCTTACCTGACACCCACCACTTGCCCTGTACTCCTTGGCTTTGGTCATTCCAATGCCTTTGGGACAACAGGCCATAGATTGCCTCCCTGCCAGCATACTTTTCCCTCTGCTGCACTGGAAGGAGGGTCAAGCATGGCCCGGGATGCTGCTGGGATCTGAGGGGTGGCTTCTCAGCCTGAGAGAGAGACTGTGCATCCCTAACCAGACAGTCTCATCCCTCTGCTGTCATCCACTGAGAAGAAGCAAGATTCAGGACAGGGCTGACAACAGCTGCCCAGAAAGCTGTTTTGTGGAGAGCCTGTTCTCTCAGGGCAGGGAAGTGAGTGCTCTCCCAGCCTTCCAGGTTAGGCTGGGATCCCCACTCTGTCCTTAGGACCCTTAACTGCTGGCCCTTTCTGAACTTCTGTTTTCTCATATGTGAAGTGGGACTGGTATACTGCTGCATGAGCTGCTATAAGGACTAAATAAGAGAAGGTGTCAGGAACATACGTACATACAGTAAAAGCATAGTAAAAAAAAGTCTTGAACACAAGAAGCAAAATCCTTCTAAATAATCCTAGAGAAGAAGAGGGATTCGAACTGAAACTGGGTTGCTCTGTTGGTGGGGATGCAAACTGGTGCAGCCACTCTGGAGAACAGTGTGGACGTTCCTCAAGAAACTAAAAATAGAACTACCCTACATACCAGCAATTGCACTCTTAGGTATTTACCCAAAAGATACAAAAATACAGATTCCAAGGGGTACATGCACCCCAATATTTATAGCAGCATTATCAACAATAGTTAAACTATGGAGAGAGCCAAATGTTCATTGATGAATGGATAAAGAAGATGTGGTATATATATACAATGGAATATTACCCAGCCATCAAAAAGAGTGAAATCTTACCATTTGTAACAACATGGATGGAGCTAGAAGGTATTATGCTAAGTGAAATAAGTCAATCAGAGAAAGGCAGATACCATTTGATTTTACTCATATGTGTAATTTAAGAAAAAAACATGAACATATGGGAAGCGGGGGTGGCGGGGTGGGGGGAAGAAGAGAGGGAAATGAACCATAAGAGACACTTGAGGATAGAGAACAAACTGAAGGTTGATGGAGGGAGGTGAATGGGGGATGGGCTATATGGATGATGGGTATTAAGGAGGGCACTTGTTGGGATGAGCACTGGGTGTTCCATGTAAGTGATGAATCACTGAATTCTACTCCTCAAACCAATATTGCATGGTATGTTAACTAATTAAAATTTAAATATTAAAAACAAAAAAAAGAGCAAAGAACTAAAGCTGGGTAAGAACATCCACATGAAAACCTGAGGAGTGCATACAAAGCGGTATTCAGAGGAAACCTCATAGCCATGAAAACATCATTTAGAATAATAGAAAGAAGAAAAAGTACTTGCAAGCAGGACCTTTTCCCCCCCTTCCTGTTTTGTTCACTGATAAGTCCCAAAGGCCTAGAACAGGAGGCAGAAGAAACTAAGAGAAAGAGAACAGGGAAGGCTCTGTGCTCAGGAGAGAGGAGGAGGATGCCACTGGAGTATTCAAGGATTAACATCTCAGGACCATACTAGATAAGGCAGAGTGTGGCTGATGCCAGCTGGAGAGTCTAGACAAAGAATAAGATCATCCTCTAGGCAGACCCAGCATATTCTATACAGGGTCACCACATCACTTACTATCTAACCCGGGACTCCGAGAGTGAAGGGGGACACTATTAATAATGATCCTGAGACAGCAGGTGTCAACTGGGAGTCTCCCCCACAAGTCAGTCATAGGGTCACTCTACTTAGAACCCCAGAGAAGGCAGGGGCAGGTGTCTGTGATGCAGGCGAGTGTGAAACCTTGAATTAACAGAGTTTACCAGAAATCTACTAAAGTTAAACCCAATCCTGGTGGATTCAGTTATAGAAAAAAAATAAGCCAAGTTATGCTTTGTACCAGTCAGGC
The DNA here is from genome assembly GCF_018350195.1 of Panthera tigris. Taxonomy (NCBI): domain Eukaryota; kingdom Metazoa; phylum Chordata; class Mammalia; order Carnivora; family Felidae; genus Panthera; species Panthera tigris. The sequence continues at coordinate 89,583,030 of NC_056660.1, read as the reverse complement.
TTCCTGCGGGATATGATGACACCTTCAAATCATGGTAGTTTGGGAAGATTTTCATAAAAGGACATTTCGTGAAGGTGTGGAGAGGATGGAGGGAATATAGCAGCAGTGAACCATTAGTGTGCCAAGGCCCGAAGGGGAAAGAGGAGGGAGAAGCTTCTGGAACTCTGACATTCCTGGAAGGGCCATGTGGAGAGGGCTGTCCAGCAGAAGCTGTGACTTTTGGCTATGGGAGGCTGACCCATCAGGAAAGATCTCACTCTCCTTTCTGCCTCCAATCTGCTGCTAAAGGCCTGTTGCTGGAAGTCAGAGGAAAAGAGAGCCCTTGAGGTGGCTAAACAGATAGAGACCAGGGTGGGTGCAGAGTGGGTCTAGAGGGGCAAATGGAAGATATCCTAAACATCCCGCCCCTTTCTGCCCTCCACATCCTTTCATTCAGGGAAAACTTTGTGTCCCCACAAGGGGCCCGATGATTCCCAATAGTAATAGCAGGGCTTGGACAACCCTCTCTTTCTTTTCTTAATTGAAATATAATTGACATATAACATTATACAAGTTTCAGGTGTACAATACGATGATATTCGCTATGTCACTATTATGAAATAATCATCACAACAAATCTAGTTACTATCTGTCACCATGTATAGTTAGAAATTTTTTTCTCATGATTAAAAGTTTTAAGATCTCCTCTCTTAGCAAATTTCAAATATACAATACAGTATCATTAACTATAGTCGCCATGCTGTGCAATGTATTCCCAGAACTTATTTATTTTATAACTGGAAGTTTCTACCTTTTGACCCCCTTCACCCATTTCTCCCACCCCACCCCCTACCTCTGGCAACCAGCTACCTGTGCTGTGCATCTGGGAGTTTGGTTTTTTTTTGTTTTTGTTTTTAGAGTCCACATATAAGTGAGTTCATACTATATTTTCTTTCCCTGTCTGACTTATTTCACTTAGCATAATGCCCTCAAGGTGCATCCATGTTGTTGCAAATGGCAATATTTCCTTCTTTTTAATGGCTAATATTCCATTGTATATATCTACACCAAGTTTATATTCATTCATCCATCGATGGACACTTTGTTTCCATATCTTGTCAATTGTAAATAATGCTGCAGTGAACACTGGGTGCATATACCTTTTGGAGTTAGTGTTTTCATTTCCTTTGCATAATTACCCAGAAGTGGGTTTGCTGCACATGGTAGTTCTGTTTTTAACGTTTTGAGGAATCTCTGTGCTGTTTTCAATTGTGGCTGCACCAGTTTATATTCCCACCAACAGTACACAAGAGTTCCTTTTTTCTCCGCATCATTCCCAGCTCAACGTTTTCTGTAAAAGATCAGATAATAAATATGTGAGCTTTGTGAGCCATACTGTCCTTGATGTAATTTGACTTCGCTGCAATAGCCATGGATGATACACAAACAATGAATGTGACCATGCCCCACTGAAACCTTATTTACAAAAACAGGTGGCATTAGGGGTTTGGTCCATGGGCCTCAGCTATAGCCTTATTATGGGATGGATGTGCTTCCTTAGTTGGTCCCATTGGGAGTCTAAAATGCTTACCACCAAATATGTTTTTCACGTGTGATAACAGGAAAAAAGTGTGTGATGGGACAGTGGAGAAAAATCTGATGACATACCCGCCCAAGTCCTTGCTTTGTGATGCTCAGGAGACCTGAGTTGACAATCAGGGCTCCTTCTTCCACTGCCCATTCTGCATCCCCCTTGCCCTCTGCCAGTACCTTGACCAGGTAAGGTTCTTTCTCAGATGATTCTTTTCCAAATCTTTACTCCTGCTGCGTCTAAGTCCTTTCTTAGTGGGCCTATCTTTGTTGGGTTATAACATTGACTAGTACTCTTAGGTCAGGGGTACTAGGAGGCACCCCTAGGGAATCCCCTAGATTCATACGGGGTCCTTCTTCCTCCTACTGCATACAACAATCCAATTTCTTTCTCGTAATTGGGATCAATTCCCTGCCCGGTACAGTGACCCCTTCTATCTGCCTGTTAGTTCAGTGAGTGGAGAGCCCACGTGGCAGGGAACACACTCTTAGCGTCTAGTAATGGAAACCATACTTGCACTCCTTCCTGGATGCTAGGACCTGTAGGCTCCCACAGGGTCTAAGGTGACTGGGAGGGAATGCAAGACTTCTGTAGGAAGGTGTCAGCGGAGTGGCGGACACGTCAGGTGTCTGCTGCTGGTTCTCAAACCTGTGAATTCTGCACAGCGGGGAGATGGCACCATATTCGGTCATCAGTTTGATGCCTGTAACACACTTTGCAGGCCAGCACTCCAGCCTCAAAAGGTATTGTCCTCCAGAGGGTGTCCTAAAGGAGCCTTCCGGCAGGCTCCTCCATGACTCCCACAGGCCAGCTGCTTCTTGGTGAGGGGACATATGAGAGCCCACTGGCACATCCTTTGTTGCAAAATGCATGCATTGGTTGGAGGCAATGTTGTGGGGAGACCATGCAGTAGGTAAGGTGGTCTCTGAGTCTATCAATGGTGGTGCTGCAGAAGTTCCATAGGCAGGAAGGCAAGGATGCATTTGGAACATGCAACATTCCGGTGAGGACAATGCAATTCTTCCGTGATGGCGGGGGTTCAATGTAATGAACTTGCCAAGAAATGCCCAGCTGATCCCTCCAGGGAAGGTGCCATGCAGGGGGCTTGGCACTGGCCCCTGCTGTTGGCAGGTTGGTCACTCAGGAGTGGTGGTAGCCAGGTCAGTCTTAATGCAGCAAAGTCTGTGCTGTTGAGCCTTTACTTACCACGGTCACGTTCACATGGCTTTTATCCCCATCACCACAGCCACATTGTACATGGCCTCCATCCCTGTCACCATGGCCCCTTCATACCCAACCACCATCCCTGCCACCATGGCCACCTTACACGCAGCCCTTTAAGGAAGCACGTGGTGGTGGGAGAGAGGCTGGCCGACAGCCACAGGTGGGTTAACTTGCCTGTTTGATTACTGAGCATGTCCTTCACTGTGGATGCCCTTAGGGAGGTGTTCACACAGAATGCAGATGTCATCACAGTCTGTGCGCATCTCAAATGACCCAGACCACCTGGCCCCCAAATTTCCAATCTTGTTCTTTCCAGGCCCTGACCAGCCAGCCAATCTGTTAGCCACCACTCATGAATCCCAGTGTTTCTGTCTCCGCCATACTTCCTTCCACAGAGAGCAGGTAACCGGTTGAGTTGCCTGAAGTTCTGTCCATGGGGAAGATTTCTCTTCACCATGTTCTTTTTCTGCCAGCTGGGGGAGGGTCCATAGGGGGTTGCCAGCTACTTGTGGTGCTGGCTTACTATGGTACCCATGCATGAAACAGGGACTTTAACTCTGTTAACTGGTCATGGACCACCTCATCTGGTACTCTGTACCTTCCAGACCTTCTAGACCTGCTTGCTTACTATTTCTATTTTAAGATGGAAAGCTATTCTGGGGGCACCTGGGTGGCTCAGTCAGTTGAGCATCTGACTCTTGATTCCAGCTCAGGTCATGATCTCATGGTTCATGGGATCGAGCCCCACATTGGGCTCTGTGCTGGCAGTGTGGAACCTGCTTGGGATTCTCTCTCCCTCTGCTTATGCTCACTCACTCTCTCTCTCAAAAATAAATAAATAAACTTAGGGAAAAAATGGAAGGCCGTTATGCACATACAATTCTGCCCAGTTCCTGATGAGTGTTTTGGGTCATGCCCTACAACCTGCCCCCTCTGAGGTAAATATGCATGCTGCCTCCCAAGACCCAGCTGTAAGTTAGGAGCCTGTTTTCAGGTGGAGAATTGTGCTGGTAGAAGAGGGCATGACTTTCCTCTGGGACCCTGGCATCTGTGCCTGGGAAGCCTCTTTTCTGTTCCAGGCCCCTCTCACAACCACTGGCTACCCAGGAAGTGGTTGGAGCAGGCATACATTGGCTTCAAAATCCAATGGTTTTGCTTCTTTTTTCCTGGCAGGTGGCCTAAGGTGTAGCAACTTATCTCTTACTTTAGAGGGATCAGCCAACATCACTGGATCTTTAGAAATCTTGCTGATGTGGGGGTCCCAGAATTTCCTATGATTTCCCTCCTCTTTTCTGGCAGGAATGTGTCTCACTAGGGCTCTCCCCTCTGACCTCAGACCCTGCACCTCTCTGAATGGTTTTAGGGAGCTATGACTCACCATGGGCCCCATGGTCCTGAGGGACACAGGTGTGCCCAAGCCTAGTCAAAGAGAGGCTTTTGTGCAGGGGAGTCTACCTCCCAGGCTGGGCTGTCTCTGGTATCAAGGGAAATTTGGGGTCATTTGAGGATTCAGAGTTCAGTCTCATTTGTGTCTGTCTGATGTCCCTGTTTTATGTCTCCCTCTCAAAAATAAATAAACATTAAAAACAATTTTTAAAAAGGGGTGCCTGGGTGGCTCAGTCAGTTAAGAGTCCGACTTCGTCTCAGGTCATGATCTCACGGTTTGTCTGTTCGGGCTCCGTGTTGGGCTTTGTGCTGACAGGTCAGAGCCTGGAGCCCACTTCGAATTCTGTGTCTCCCTCTCTCTCTGCCCCTCCACCACTGTCTCTCTGTCTCTCAAAAACAAATAAACATTAAAAATTTTTAAAAAAATAATTACAACAAACAGCATAGGAAAAACTATTAAAACAACTAAAGCTGTATATTTCACTGAAAGTGTATATAAATGAACAATTATAAAGAATCATAATTACATTAATAACTTTTTTGTCATTTTGCAACTGTAAATAAACCAAAAGAAGTCCACTGATGATTCCCATGTTTGAAGTTTTAATGGACTGGCTTCTTGCTTGTTAATTTATTAGATAAATTGAATTGACCAGTGCTACTAAATTTAGTAATTTTCATGGTCGTGAAATTAGTCTCACACAGAGGTATGTTGACAGAAACGAAATGTAGAAATTTCAAAGTGTGAGCCTCAAGGTTTTCATTTTAAACTTCTGTGTACAACGGAGCAAATGCTCTTAAAAAATGCTTTTAAAAAATGCATCTTCAGGGGCGCGTGGGTGGCTCAGTCAGTTAAGTGTCTGACTTTGGCTCAGGTCATGATCTCGCAGTTCACGAGTTCGAGTCCCGTGTCGGGCTCTGTGTTGCCAGCTCAGAGCCTGGAGTCTGCTTCGGATTCTGTGTCTCCCTCTCTCTGCCCCTCCCCTGCTCACACTCCCTCTCTCTCTCTCGCTCTCCCTCCTCACCCCCTCCCCCCCAAAAAAAGACTGGAATCCTAAAATCTCACACCAGGTGACCAGGTGACACAGTCCTGCTACACACACCCAGGACATTCTTGCAGCACGTGCGGCTGACCATGTAACTCTGACAGTACCCACATAGATCCTTCTGCCTTGTGCAGTAACACTGGCCATACTCATGGATGTACTTGGATGTCATAGCTGGACCAAAATGCTACAAAGGTTTCCGAATTTCTGTACTTCTTTCATCTCTGATCAGCAACAAGCAGTCAGTCGGTGGCACCAGTTTGTGGACTGGGCCACATTTTCACAAATGATGCTCCAGGGTCATTACTATTCCCTGGGCCATGGTTGCTATAGCAACTGAGTGTCGCAGCCACTTGATGCTCCAATGCCTTGCCCTCCACCTATGCTTCTCTCATGCCACTACTGGCTCTCCTTTGGGGAATCACGATGCCACCGCATGCCAGATGTCCCATGTCCCCTTTTCTCCTGGCTGGGGGTGGGATGTTCCCCAAATAGGTGAATAACAGGATCCCAGAGACCATTCCAAGGAAAGGCTTTCTGAATGAAGCACATTCAAATAGGATAAGTGTAATAAAGGAGCTCAGTGGAGGTGGGTAGGAGATATAGGAAAATCATGAGGGAGAGTACAGTCCATCTGGTAATAGCCAGGTGCTGCTACCACCTTCTGCCCTTAGAGCCGGGGCAGTGCCATTATCAGAAACCTGGGAAGAAAGGGGCTGTATGGAGGGGCCACCAACAGGAACTGTGATCTCTGGCAAAGGAACATAGCCAGCCCTAGAGGATCTTGCGGGGAGGGGACATTGGGAAGAAATAACTTGACCTCCTCGCCTGTTGGTTTATGATTTACCTTACAGGTTAGGCACCTGAGGCACAAAACAGGGCACAGAATGGCTCTTCAGGGAAAACTGAAGTCACTGGCATTCATTGCTTGCCCTTCTGAGTTCACGGCTGGAGAGTCGGGTTTCCTATGACTTGCACCTGGCAAGCTTCTGAGCCCGAAACCTCCCTAGGGACTCGCTGCCCTACCCCATTCCATCACAGAGACCCTGTCTCCACCCCCACCCAAGCTTGTGGAGCCACTGGGACTTGGGGACACGAGTATGCCCATGGGGTCATTCCTTTGCATGCTCCCTGTGTCTTAAAAAATTCAAGTCAGACTCATGCATGCACATGATTCAAAAACCATGCCAAGCAAAACCAACCTGTAACTAAACATTGGTGTACTTCACTCTATACCCAAACATCTGAAAAACCCCAGTATAAAACTGGACTTATTCCTGGCCTGTCCATCGTCCAAGGAAGAAGCTCATACCAATTTAAATCACTCATTCCCAGGGGGCCCCTCTGCAGTCAAGCCCGGGTCCCAGCTTGGCTGCTGTGCCCCTTCCTTGGGGTTCCCCCCAAACCCTGCCTACCCCAGCAAGGGCACTGCTTGCCTAGATGTAGGCTGTGTGGAATGGGGCCATGCTGATCGCAGGGGTACAGGAACAAGGAGTGGCAGTGTGAGAGAGACTCCCTCTGATGCTGATGACCTTGATGCCCCCTCTGACATTAGCACTATTTTATGGTTTTAGATACAAAGAAGAGGCCATGGGCTCAGACAGCTGGGTGGGCGGCAGGGCAGGACGTTAGAGTGTGGCAACAGTCTGCTTTTCCTTGAATTTATTTTCATGGTTACTTTCTACATATGGAAAATGAATTTCTTTTTATATTTAACTTAGTGATCTAATGTTGCATTTTTATTTTCATTATTTTTAATTAAAAAAAATTTTTTTTGAGAGAGACAGACTGTAAGTGTGAGAGGTATAGAGAGAGAGGGAGACACAGAATCTGAAGCAGTCTCCAGGCTCTGAGCTGTCAGCACAGAGCCCGAGGTGGGGCTTGAATGTGGCAAGATTGTGACCTGAGTTGCAGTCAGATGCTTAAATGACTGAGCCACCCAGGCGCCCCTAATGTTGCATTTTAAATGAGTTTATTGATGTTAAAACAAAGTGAGACATTAAGGGAACACCCAGGTGCTGAGTGAACATGGCAAACCCTGCGTATAGTCTGGTCCGATGGGCTTGGGTGTCACTGGGTGTCTGTGTCATAGAGTGACCTCCACACTGGTCTCCCCACATCGGCTCCTTGCAATGCTGGATGCATTTCCTGTGGCTGCCATAACAAATCACTACTGAGTGGGTGACTTAACACAGTTAGCCTCACACGGTTCTAGCGCCAGACGCCTGAAATCGGCTTCACTGGGCCAAAATCAAGGAGTCGGCTGGGCCATGTTCTCTGCGGGGCCCTTTGGGCAGGATCCTTCTTTGCCTCTTCCAGCACCCGGTGGCTCTGATTACCTGGCTGGTGTCTGCATGGCTCCCATCTCTGCCTCCCAGTTCACATGGGCTTCTCCTCTGTGTCGATGCCTCCCCTGTGTGTGTCTTTTATAAGGACACTTGTGATTGGATTGAGGCCCCACCTGGATATCCAGGATGCTCTCATCTGGAGATCCTCAATTCATCACATGGGCAAAGACCTGCTTCCAAATAAGATGGCCTTCGCAGATTCTGGGACGTGGACATTCGTTTTGATGGAACCTGTTCTGAGTGAGTCCTGTCCTCCCTCTGCTCAGAGTCACCACCTTAGCCCCTTCCTCCACTTTCTGCCACCCCCCACCCTCATCCCTTCAGTGCAGCCACACAGAATGGTCAGCTCTCTGAATGTTTCTGGAACATTCTGTTCTCTCTGCCTGGCACTCTCCTCCCTCAAAATCCTGCATTCTCCTCTCTCACTTCTTCAGACCTTTGCTTTCCTGTCACTTTCTCAATGAACTTTTTCCTGAACATCATGCTTACTAATGCAGCGCCCCTGCCCATGTCCTGGCAAGGTCTCCTTCCCTTCTTCCCGGCTCGCACTGTCTTCAGAAGAGAGCGCTTATCAGCAGGCAACACCCTGGGTGTGTATCCCTGGTACATCCCCCTCATAAAGACATCCACTCCATGAGGGATAGGATTTTTTTTCTGTTTTGTCCCCTACTGCAGCCCCAGATTCTAGAACGGTCCCTGACATGTAGTACCTGCCCAATAAATATGTTGACTGAACAGTGTGTGCTGATAGGATGGAGGATGGGGTGAAGACAGGGGGCCCCCAGGGCCCACCCAAGCTCTACATAAATGGGTGGAGACTCAAGCCCAGGACCTTCAGAATCTGCTCGACTGCCAAGTCTAACTGCTCCTGTTTCTGGGTCTGTCTGTAACAGGCTCCCTGTCCATCTTTTTCTCAAGAACTGCATCTTGGGGCCCCTGGGCGGCACCTTAAATGTCCAAGTCTTGATTTCTGCTCAGGTCATGATCTCACGTTTCATGGGTTCGAGCCCCTCATCAGGCTCCTCACTAACAGCTCAGAACCTGCTTGGATTCTCTCACTCTCTCTCTCTGCCTCTCCCCCACTCACATACACTCTCTCTTTCAAAATAAATAAAGTTAAAAAAAAAAAGAACTGAGGGGCGCTTGGGTGGCTCAGTCAGCTAAGTGTCCTACTTCGGCTCAGGTCATGATCTCGCGGTTTGTGAGTTTGAGCCTCGCATCAGGCTCTGTGCTGACAGCTCAGAGTCTGGAGCCTGCTTCCCATTCTGTGTCTCCCTCTCTCTCTGCCCCTCTCTGCTCATGCTCTGTCCGTCTCTCTCTCAAAAACAAATAAACACTAAAAAATCTTTTCTTTAAGAAAATAACTATTTTGTATTTATGTTTTATGAAAGCATGATTCACTGCTTCAATTAAAGCAATTAATTCAATTAAAGCAATACAAAAAAAACAATAAAGAAGAAATTCACCAAGTACTTTAAGAAGCTCTTTTTGGGAGGAATGCTAGTGAGCGTTCCTGCTTCCTGTGTTTTCGTCCTCAGGGCGATATCTGTGAGCAAGGGAAGTAGCTCTGAGGACCCTGAAACCATCTTGGTAACATGTATGAGGCCTCCTGTCCTGGAAACCTGACGCCAGTCCTGGCCAAAAATTCTAAGATGAACCTAGAGACTAGTTTGAAACTTGGAACTCCGAGTCCTTGAAAAGGAGAAGCCCCACATCTGAGGATGCTGTGATCTTCTTTTCCGGTTGAGAATTTGGCTGGGCCAAACCCCTCCCAGCATGGGTGAGGAGCCCAAGGTCTGGCCTTCGCTCTTCTTGTGGAGGAAGAAAAGAAACTCTGTTCAGCCAAGTTCGCCCACCTGCTCCTTTCAACTGTGAGTCCACATCCCGTGCCCGTGAACTTGAACAGGAAGGCACTGGGAAAGGTCTGCCTCTGGGGGACTGGAACAAGATGCTGCCAAGAATGTGCTGGAGAAAGCGGCCAGCACCCTGGGGGGGTGGGGGGGATGGCGTACAGGGGGGTGGGAGGGAGTGGGGCTTTCAGATCCTGGGATAAAGGTGTCCACATTGCAGTCCTGCAGGCTGGTGTCCTCACTCCCAGGTTCTCAGAGGAGGCTCTGTGGGAACACACCTGCACTGCTCCCCTGCTCCCCCCTTCACTCCCAGGACCGGGGTGGGGGTGGGGGGCAGAGGAGCCTGAGGCCTTGGCTGGGGCGTCCTGCCTCTGGAGGCCCCAACTTGTGATCTTGCCCAAGTGACCTCGCTTCCTAGTCACCTCCCTTCTGTAGAATGGGCTAACAGCACCCCAGGTGGTGGTGACACTTCAGAAGGAAGCCCTGGGTACAAGGGCACCTGCCTCAGGCTGGTCCTCCAGCGGTGAGGCCAGAGTCTCCCTCCCGCCCCATCCCTACATATCCTTTTGCACACAAGCTCACTCTGGCAACCAGAACGTTTGGGTTTCTTTTACAACAGGAAAGTTCAAGGGATGCTGTTTCTCAGGGCAGTAAGAGGGTATGGGATGTGCCCCTGACCCCAACCTCCGTGGGCCAGGCATATTCCTCCATTGGTCCCTTCTCGGCCTGGCCCTCTGCGTCCCACCCCTGCTGACCTCTCTGCTCCATCCTCTCAGTGGGCCCTTGCCCCCAGGGCCTCAGTATCAAAATGGCCAGAGGAGGGTTTCAGGAAGGCATGCTCCAGTCATGCTCAGGTCCCCCTGGGGATGCCCCCCGACCTCTTTGAGTTTTCACCCTCCTTGGTGAGGGGAGGATGGCTGTGCCTACCATGCAGAGCTGTGGCCATGTGACCTGTGGGTGTCCTCATCGAGGCCTTCCCTACGCCCACCCCCGCAGAGACTGGCCCAGGCCTCTTTATTCCCCACAAGGATGCTCACATCCCCCAGATCTGCATGTCATTCCATACCCCCCTCCCTCTCCATCTTGGCCCAGGACTGGGGACCCTTTCATGATTCCCACCCCCAGCTCTGTTTGCTTTCCCAGCTGGGTGCAGACAGCAGGAGGGCCCCACTCTCCACTAATGACTTCCAGACTGGTGTACAGCTGAGTAGCCTGACCAGGCAGGGCGGTGGGACCCCCGGCTGGCTGGCCGGGGTGGGGGTGGGGTGGTGGAGAGACTGGACACTTAGGAGGGTGGAAAATGCTGCCGGAAGGACCACGTGGTCAGGACACAGCTTCTTGACACTGAGAAAGATCCAGATGTGTCCACTGGAGCTGGGGCCATGCCCTGAGGCCTGCCCTGTGCACTCTACCCCTGCGACACTACTGATTATTTCATATGTGGCCCTTGGATGGACCCAGCAGCTTTGTCTCTGCAGCTGTCCCTGTCCCTGCATCCCTCCTTTTCAGGTCATGTCTTCTGTGGGAAACACTATCCCTCACCCTTCCTTCAAGGCCTACTCTGGGATGCCCTCAGTGTCCATGACCATCAGGCCCACAAGTACTCCCCTCACAGAAACTTCCACGGCCTCCTTTCCTGGCCTGGGGCTCCTTTGGGCCAATTTGGCCACAGGCTGGAGCCTTCAGGGGAAGCTTGTGAGTGGGATCCTCACCCCTCCAGTGTGGGTCCTACCCACGCATGCCATGGGGCGCCATGTCCCCAAGGCCTTCCCACCTTTGCTACCTTCAGACTTCTGGCCCCAGGTCAGCCAGGGAGCAAGAGTGAGCACCTGGGTTCTGGAGTGGGGACAGTGGCTGAGTACGCTTAGTGGCCAGATGTCTTGCTCTTCTCTGTTTGCAAGGTCAGCAAAGGAAAGCCAGGATGACTTTCACCCCAAGGAAGGTGCCATTGAGACTATCTCATCGAGTCACCAGGGCAAATGCAATGTGAGCTGTTTGCTGAGATTTCTTGGAGTGCAACCCTTCCTCTTGATTGTGGAACCTCTAGAAGAGACCTCTGCAGGGAAAGTATATGAGTGTAGAGCTGGCAAAGCTGTTTTGTTAACATGAGAGCAGAGTCTGGAGGATCCAGGGTCATCTAAAGGATGCAATCACCATGGAAGGAAGAGCAGAGATAGAAGAGTTGGGTTCTTGGTGATATTCTCTGCGAGGCTAGAGCAAGCCTCACCTGAAGTCCACTCCTGGACTTTTCAGGTACATGATCCACTACATTCCCTTTGCTACTGTAGGCAGTTTGACATGATTTTATGTCATGTGCATCCCAAATGTCCCTGAGAGAATCCTGCCCTCCCAAATTGGGAGACAAATGTGAGCCACAGTGGGAGGTCGGGTGTGCAGGAAGCTGGATGGAGGAGAAGCTCTTACTAGAAGTAGAAGGCAGGGCCCGTGCTGCTGGGAAACACCAGATAGGGGAGAAGACACCTTTTTGGTGAGAATCAGTGTCCCCACAGGAAAGAGATAGTGTCTCTGTGAGAGTGGAGACTGGGACACATTCCCAGCCAACAGTGTCTCTGAGCATCTGGGGTTGGAAAAGAATGTAGAAGCGCCAGACCTTCCGACTTTGGGGGAAAAGTGCCTCGTGGTTCTGAACAAATGCTAGACATTAGGAAATCTGAAGAGCTTACATGAGGCAGTCCCTGTTCTAACATGTGCTGAGCTCAGGCAGGGCTTCTGACCCTGGGTAACTGTTCCCTGGTGGAGATAGCAGCCTCTTTGCAATAAAGCCCAGCTTTGCAGGAGGGAGGTGCTCACTGGTCTTGGCCAAGGGGCTAGCGAGCATGGATATGAACATAGGGGAGTGGGGTCTTGATGGATTTGAAGACATCCGTTGCTTTTTGGTCCCAAGAAGGCTGGGTTTGGGGACTGTCTGGGGAAACCCCCAAAGATTACTGCGTATAGTGGACAGCCTGGGGGCTCCCAGAACAACAGGCTGATGCCTCCTGTATCCTCATGTGGGCTACATGGCTGGATAACACAGGTGCAGGATTCCTCTGCAGCCCCCTCCTGCTTTCCTCAGGGTTAACCCGTGGCAGGTGGGAGGAACTGGGTATGGGGCTTATTGCCACACTTTTATTCTTGCAGTAAGGTGAGCTGACTCTTTTGTTACTTCCCTCAGCTGAGAAAGGAAAGGACAGTGGCTTAAACAAGGCAGAAACACATTTCCGTCTCATGTAAAAGTAGTCTGGGCCTATGCAGGCTATGGTTGGAGTGGTGGCTCCATGGTGTCACCAGGACCAGGTTCCTTCCATCTTCCTGCTCCACCATTCTCAACATGTAGCATTCATCCCCAAGGTCACAAGATGGCTGTTGGGCCTCCAGCCATTACATCCAGTTTCTAGATAGAAAGAAGGGGGAGGAAAGGTAAGCAACAGAAGTATGAAAGGGCAGGCTTTCTCCAAAGACCCACATAGACTTCTATCTACAACTCACTGGCCTTCTCCATCAGCAAGGGAGGCGGGGAAATGTAGCTTCTCATCTGGGCACAGTAGGTAGTGGAGCTGGTATTTAAATTCAGCAAGGCTGGCTCCTGGGTCTGTGCTCTAACCACTATGCTGTATAGCCTCCCAAAGGCAATGGTATATAAAGAGAATTTAATTTATACTTCTATTTTCTTTCTACTTTATTTTTATGATTATAATTAGTTTATGGCAAGTTGATAGAAAATTGAAACCAGTATCTATCTATCTATCTATCTATCTATATCTATCTATATCATCTATATCTATATCTATATCTGTATCTATATCTATATTGTGTGATCAAATAAGGCTTATTCTAGATGAAAAGTTATTCAGGGTCAGAGTCAGAGAACATTTACATAAAGGTGAAAAATCATGTGGCTCTATTAACAAGGCATTTAATACAATTTAGCAGTCATTCTTTTTTTTAATTACTATTTTTTATTTTTTATTTTTGAGAGAGAGTGTGTGTGCAAGTGCACACACATCTGGGAAAGGAGCAGAGAGAGAGTGAGTGAGAGACAGAGAGAGAGAGAGAGAGAGAGAGAATCTTAAGCAGGTTCCATGCTGAGCCTGGAGCCAACCCAGGGCTCGATTTCTGGACCATGAGATCATGACCTGAGCCGAAATCAAGAGTCAGGTGCTTAACTGATTGAGCCACTCAGCTGCCCATCAGCAATCATTCCTAATAAATATGCCAAATAAAATAAGAATAGAAGAAAAAAGAGTTAACTAAGACAAATATTTATCAAAATCAAAGGTAAATATCATACTAATTACTGAGGCTGAAACCATTTTTCATTAAAATTACCAGCAAAAGTACATGTCTGCCATCACCATTAAAACCGAAGACTATTTTAGAGGCTCTTGCTGAAGAAATAGTGCAAGAAAATAATTGGTTAATTGGTTATATTGGGGAAAAAAAGACAGAATTATCTTTGTTTGCAAATAAAATTACTGTTATACAGAAAAGCCAACACAGTTTTGGAAATAGGCTACCAGGATCGATAAGAGAATTTAGGCAGCTGAAAATATGATATATAAGAAATATCTGTTTTTCTCTAAAATAGCTAGAAAGGAAAAACAAGAAGAATGCATTCACAATAACTATAAAATCTTAAAAATGATTAAAATTATTTTTCAATGTTTATTTATTTTTTGAGAGACAGAGAGACAGAGATGAGCAGGGGAGGGCCAGAGAGAGAGGGAGACACAGAATCTGAAGCAGGCTCCAGGCTCCGAGCTGTCAGCATAGAGCCCAATGTGGGGCTTGAACCCACAAACTGCGAGATCATGACCTGATCCGAAGTCGGATGCTCAACCGACTGAGCCATCCAGGTGCCCCAGAAATGATTTTTAAAAGAAAAATACAGGGGCACCTGGGTGGCTCAGTCAGTTAGGCATCCGACTTCAGCTCAGGTCATGATCTCACACTCCGTGAGTTGGAGCCCCGCGTTGGGCTCTGTGCTGACAGCTCGGAGCCTGGAGCCTGCTTCAGATTCTGTGTCTCCCTCTCTCTGACCCTCCCCCATTCATGCTCTGTCTCTCTCTGTCTCGAAAATAAATAAACATTAAAAAAATAAAAAAAGAAATATACAGAACCTGTATGAGAAATCCTATGAAATTGAATAGAAAGTGTCAAACGTGTAACAGAGAGAATTTAAATTCTTGAATGGGAAAATGTAATACCATAAAAATGTAACCTCTGCCTAGTTAGAATATAAGTTTAATATGTTTTGGCTTTGGAGGAATGGGGGGACAGAGATAGGACAATAGATAGGGAGCTGGACAAAGGATTTAAAAGATTATAGTGAAGACTAAGTATACAAGGAAATTATTAAAATAAAAATGGTTAGGGGGAATTGACCTACCAGATGTTAAATCTCATTTTAAAATCCCTTTAACTAAAACAACATGTTGGGAATGGCTTGTATTTAGAGTCTGGCACAGCAAGATGAGTAAGCTTCCCATGGCCACTGGATCTCTGAAAGGCAGCTGGCTTTGAGTTGCCAAGACCCAAGATGGTGTCTACAGAGTGAACTTCCAGATCAGGAGCAGAGGAAGGGTCCTTCACAGAGGACGAAGGAAGCACTGCCAGTGTAAGGAAACTGCCAGTCAGAGGTTCCCTGTCAGTGGTGGCTGAGGGAATCCCAGAAGCACTCAATCAGGGAAAGAATTAGCATCTGGATATACGCCACATCTAGAAGAAATCAACACCAAGTTAAACCAGTACCTCTCCTCTCTCCCCAACCCTGTAGGGGCTGGAAGAACACGGCACAGGACAGCAAAGGAACTGGCCAAGCCCCCCCCCCCCCCATTTCCACTACAGGAATCTTTCAGCATGAGGCTGGCCCCATTGAAGTTTGAGGACAGTTCCGCAAGATGGAGGGAAAGGTGTGGAGTGACGGCAAGGTGCTTCTGCCTGCATCCTCTGGTGTTTCAATCGACCAGGTATTCTAGCTATATAACCATCCATCAGTTTAGGGTTGCCTATTACATTTCTCTGTGCTGGTTTCCTAGGGCTGTGGTAACAAACTACTGCAACCTGGATGACTTACAAGAACAGATTTATTCTCTCATGGTTCTGGAAGCCAGGAGTCTGAAATTGAGGTGTCAGCATGGGTCCTTTCGGTGACTGGGAGGGAGAATCCATCTCATGCCTCTTCCAGTTTCTGGTAGCTGTGGGCAATACTTGGTGTTGTTTGGCCTATAGGTGCATCACTCCACTCCCTGCCTCCATCTTCCCATGGCTTTCTCCCCTTTGTGTCTCTCTGGGTCTCTTCTCTTTTTCTGTCTTTTGTAAGGATGCCTGCCATTGGATTTAGGGTCCACCCTAATCCAAGATGATGTCATCTCAAGAGTTTTATCTTAATTACATATGCGAAGGCTCTTATTTCAATTAAGGCCACATTCTGAAGTTCCAGGAGGGCTTATCTTTTGGAGGTGGCAGGTGGGCAGCATCAACCCCCTACAGAATTGTGGCATGTCAATAACAGAAGCTGCCACACACCATCCTTCCTTCCATGAAAAAACATTGCATCTGAAGTTTTCTGTTCAGGGGAGGAGTATGTTGTGCTTGGTAGTGGGATCAGGTTGGTCCTCAGATTCAAAGGAGATTACACTTAGGAAGCTTGTGGTTTTGAATGGGCCAATCAGACTGGCTCCTTTCAAAAGTTGCATTGAAAACATGTACACCATAGTTGGGAGAGAGAGGAACCTGTGACAACTGCCATTACAAAGAGACCGAAGTGGTATAAAAATCTTACATACAATAGAATAAAACATTTTAATTTTAATGAGAGATGTACATGATTTCTATACTACAAACTACAAACCATCACTGAAGGAAATTAATAAAAAACTAAATAATGGGGAGATATACCATATTGATGGATTGATAACTCTCAGTGTGGTTAAGATGTCAACTCTCATTAAATTGATCTATAAACTCAAGCTATTCACATAAAAATTCCAGCAAGCTCTTTTTGTAGAGATCCACAAGCTGATTCTCAAATGTGTATGGAAACATAAAAACCCAAGAGAAACCTGGATGGAGGATTTCACCGGGTGAAATTCCACAATAAGGACAGACACACAGATCAGTGGAAATACGGAGTCCAGAAATAGATTCACACGGGGGCGCCTGGGTGGTTCAGCTGGGTAAGTGGTTGACTCTTGGTTTTGACTCAGGTCATGATCTTGAGGTTTTGTGAGTTTAAGCCCCGAATCTGCTCTGTCAGCTCTCTCTCTCTCTCTCCCTCTTTGACCCTCCCCCACTCACACTGTTTCTGTCTCTCAAAATAAATTAAAAAAAAATAGATTCACACACATATGTTCACATAATTTTCCAGAAAGTCTCCAGTGCAATTCAGTGGAGAAAGGAAGATCTTTTCAATAAATGGAGCTGAAGCAACTGAAGATCCATATAAAACAGGGAACCTTGATCCCTTACCTTGCACCATACAGAAAAATTATCTTGAAATGAATCCTAGACCTAAATGTCATAAAACGGTAAGGTTTCCAGAAGAAAACAGGAAAATATCTTCATGATCTCATGTACACAAAGCTTTTAAAAAACTGGATGTAAGAGCACTAATAATATGAGAAAAAAAAGATCAATTTGATTTCAATAAAATTGAAAACTTTTGCTTACCCCCAAAACCCATCAAGAAAACAAAAAGGCAAGCTACAGACTGGGAGAAAATATTCATACTACAAATATCTGGCAAAGAAAGATACAGAATATCTAGAACATATAAAGAAATACTACTCATCAAAAAGGAAAATGATAAAACACACCAAAAAAAAAAACTGTAAAAAATCAAAAGGCACGTCATAAAAGAGGATATCCAAGTGATCAATAAGCATAGGAAAAGGTGCTTAGCTCGACTAGTCATCAGAAAAACACAAACTAAAATCACAATGAAATACTAGCACCGACCCCCTGTGTTGGCAAAATTTGGAAAACTGACAATACTAAGTGTTGACAGAGAGAAAGGGGCAAGTGGAATTCATGAGCATCTCTGGTAGGAGTGCAAAATGACCCCACTGCTTTTGAGCCGCTTGAAAGTTTCTGATAAAGTTTGAACATCCTACTACCCTGTGATCCAGCAGTCTTACTGTCAGGCACTTACCCAAGAGAAACCAAACCATAAGTTCACACAGACTTGTATAGGAATGTTTGCATAGTGTGATTCAATTTATATGAAGTTCCAGGACAGCTGAAATTAATGCATAGTGATAGAAGTCAGAACAGTGGCTGTCTCTGGGGAGCTGTGCATTTAACTGACTGGGATGGGGTACAAGGGGACTTTTTAGGGTGATGGAAATATTCTTTATATTGACCTGGGTGGAGGTTATGCGGGTGTAGGCACAGATAAAAACTCACCATCTGTGTACTTAAGATTTATGCATTTTACTGTATGCAAACTCTACCTCTATAAGGAAAAAATGAGAAAACAGGAGACAGAGAATAGCTAGACCCTGCCCCCCACCCCCGGCCCACCCATGCTATCTTTATAATAAATTCCTTGTTTTTCAGCATGGCTTGACATAGTGTCTGGCCCTTGCAGACAAAAGAATTTGCTCGCAAGTTGTGAGGACCTGTCAGGCTTCTTGTCAGTTACCACAAAGCAACTGTGCCAAATGGGACAGAGTGTGTGTACGTGTGTGCATATGTCTCTGTGTGTGTGTGTGTGTGTGTGTGTGTGTGTGTGTGTTTAAGCTTCCATTTGGCCAGCAAAGTGTTTTGTTTTGTTTTGTTTTGTTTTAAATAGAAACATCACTTTTTTTAATGTTTATTTATTTTTGAGAGAGAGAGACAGAGCGAGAGCTGGGGAAGTGGCAGAGAGAGGGAGGGAGACACAGAATCCGGAGCAGGCTCCAGGCTCTGAGCTGTCAGCACAGACCCTGATAAGGTGCTCGAACAGCTGAACTGTGAGATCATGACCTGAGCCAAAGTGGGAGGCCCAACCAACTGAGCCACCCAGGTGCCCCAAGAAAGATCACTTTTAGAGACACCTGGGTGACTCAGTCAGTTGGGCCTCCCACTTCAGCTCAGGTCATGATCTCATGGTTCGTGAGTTTGAGCCCCATATCCAGCTGTCTGCTGTCAATGCAGAGCCCACTTCAGATCCTCTGTCCTTCCCCCCTTGCGCTCTCTCAAAATTAAATAAATATTTATAAGAGAAAAAGGAAGAAAGAAAGAAAGAAAGAAAGAAAGAAAGGGCGCTTTATTGGCAATTTAGGACCACAATGGTCACCTTCCAGAGCAGAAATGAGACGGTTATAAGACAGCAGAGTGTCAGATTGTAGCAGACAGGCTATTACTCTTCACTCTCATCCTCTCCCTCAGCACCATCCGCTCCAGTCTCCTCATAGTCCTTCTCAAGGGCAGCCACGTCCTCACAGGCCTCAAAAAACTCTCCTCCCCTCATGCACTCACCCATATACCAGTAGCCAAAGGCACGTTTGGCATACATCAGGTCAAACTTGTGTTTTAACCTTTATGAATGTGAATGCCTTTGGGTAGGGCAGGCACTCTCCAGTCGGTGAAGTCTGTGTGTGTCTTCAGTATCTGGTCCCTGAGGGCATTTTGCCTCAGGGACCAGTATTTGGGGGATGGAGTGAAACTGAGGGTCCCTCCTATTCGCAACAGAAACTCCAGGGTTGGTTTGCTCCCCCTCCTCCCTGGTGCTGGCCCATGTGGGGCCCTCTTTCCCTCCTTCTTTCTGAGGCCCTTAGGACTGCTCCCTAGTCCCCCTTACTTGGGACCCTATATCTGGGCCTTGCATGTTCTTTTCTGGGAGATCCAGAGGCAGAAAGGCAGGATAAGGCACAGAGCTGGCCATCCTCTTCTGCGTCCCTGTTGTCATTCCCTTCCAGGAGCTTCCAGCTGGGGCCCCAGCTCTGCCTGCTCCGTGCTGCTCACAGAGATGCCAAGCTGCCCCTGGGGCACCTCACAGCCCATGCCCTGTGCCAACCCCGGGTAGACAGCTGCCGGGAAGGTCTGTCACCTCCAGGTCAAAGTGCTTCCCTGATGCTCATTAGCCAAACTGCAGACAAATAGCTGTGACCCCTTCATCCCTGCTGAAATGGGCTGCTGCAGGAGTGACAGTGTGTGATGCCAGAGAATAAGTCAGAGGCTGGCTGAGTAGGGAAAGTGCTGTGTGGCCCAGCAGAGAGGAAATGACGGGCGCCGTGTCAGAGCCTCATAAACAAGCATGACTTCACACTCGTCCCGAACACACCCCTCTGAAGTCATGCAGACTCCTCCCGTCCCCAGGGCCTGCTGCGCACAGGCCCTGACGCCATGGGGCACGCGCTTCTGGGGTGGGCCTATGGCTTGCGCAAGGGCCATAGGCACATGGACCGCTTGGAGAGGACACGCTGGCCCTGCCCCATGAACCATGGAAGCACCAGGCACCTCTCTATGCCAGGCCTTGGCCTGGGTACTAGGGACACAGAAGATGGCCCTCGGTCCCAGCTTTCAGGGACTGCTGGGGAACATGGTCGTGTGACTCTCCCATCACAATACAGAGTGCCTGGCCAGTGGGATAATGGAGCAGCGTCCAAGGCCCTGAGGACACCCAGCAGAAAGAGGAATTTCTTCCGCTGTGGGTCAGAAAAAGCTTCTGGGAGGAGGAAGCTTTGCAACTGTGTCTTGATGTAACTCTCCAAAGAAAGCTAAGGAAAAGGACTCCAGGCAGGGAGGCCAGAAAGGGCTGCCCAGGGGAGGAAGGCGACGTGCAGGGACCACAGGACTATTGACACACCTGCCCCTGGTTTCCTGCATTCTGCCTCCCAGAGCCCCTGCAGGAGCCACACGGATTCCAAGCAGCCTGGCAGTCCTGGTTCCTTGCCTCCAGCCCCCTAGAGCAAGGAGAACACGTGGGGATGGCAGGAATGGTTTTCTGTGATGGGACCCCCCTCCCTCCCAGGGACACCCCACCTACCTACCCCAGGCAGATGTTTCTCAGTTACAAAGGCCGGCCTGCATGGCCAGACCACCCTGGGGGTCCTGGCCTGTACCTGAAGGAGGAGGTGGAGCACCAGTTAGGACAGTCCCCACTCTGGGCGTCTGCGGTCACCCGCGCCCTTCCCCCCCCCCCCGCCCCCCCAAGTCATCCTGTTCAGTCCGCAGCTGGCTGGCGGGAAGAGGGCCTTTCCCGTGCAGGACTGGGGACAATACCTGGGACACAGCAGAGCTGGTTCCGGAGCTGAGAACCCATGCCGGGGACGCCTCGTCTGCCGGGGTGTGCCCCGCACTTTCAGGCAGCGTCACCCGGAGGCCTGTGCCATGAAGCTGGCAGGCCCAGACCCGGCTGTCTGCCTGGAGGAACAAGTAGCTGGGCCCATGGCCAATGGGAGAGGTGGAGGAGGCCCTTGTAGGAAGGCTGGGCTACTTCCCGGCTGCTGTTGGGGGGGCTGTGGGTCACGTGTGGTCAGACCACAGCCCCTTCCCATTTTCAAAGAGGAGCTGCAAATTCAGATTTTCGGCCACCCGTCTTCGGATGTTAAAATGTCGGCAACGAGCTGGAAATGTTAAGATGATCCGTGAGGATCAGATCACATACATCTGGTCTGGGTGTGGGCTGGCACAGCCAATCTCTGAATCACGTGACCTTTCACTACACTGTTGTGCCCAACAGAGGCTACTGAGATCCGGAGACTGGCTCCGCCCCCTGTGAGAGGCCACTGGGAATCTGGCGCGGAGAGCCAGGTCAATGTAATCGCCACCACTCCCTGCACCTCTCCCCGGGCTGGCTGCCTCACTGAAGGCGTGATGGTGGCCCAAACCAGTACGGTCAGCCCCTGTTCCATGCCTGATGCAGAGGACCTTGTCCGAGTCTTGCCGCCAGTAGAGGCTTTTGAAGCTCAGGCTTGGGCCTGGGAACAATCCGTAGACCCTGGGCATTGACTTCTCTTTTGTGCAGACGAGGACATGCTGCCTGGGGTCCAGGCTTCTCCAGGCCCAGATGCTACATATGCAGGCTGAGCTTAACCTCCAACCTCTGCCCCACAGATCCCATCAGAGGCTGGCATGCCAGAGATGCGACCCACAGCCTGGGCTGTCTCCAGGAGGCTGCCACCATCACCTTTCCAGGACTTTCCCATCTGTGGCTCCCCTGGGGGGAGGTGGCGAGCAAAGGCCTGGGTCCCCCAGGCTGAGCTTTGATAGCCCCCTTTGGAATAAAAGGGGTTCAGTTGTCTCCTGGGGCGCCTGGGTGGCTCAGTTGGTTAAGTGTCTAACTCTCGGTTTCAGCTCAGGTCATGAGGTCCTGGTTTAGTGGGTTTGGGCCCTGCGTTGGGCTCTGTGCTGGCAGCTCAGAGCCTGCTTGGGATTCTCTCTCTCCCTTTCTCTCTCTCTCTCTGCCCCTCCTCAACTCATACTATCTCTGTCTCTCAAAAAAAAAAAAAAAACTTAAAAAAAATTTTTTTTATAAGTTTATCTTGGGTCACCTGGGTAGCTCAGTTGGTTAATTGTCCGACATCCGCTCAGGTCATGATCTCATGGTTCATGAGTTCCAGCCCCGCATCAGGCTCTGTGCCCACAGCTCAGAGCCTGGAGCCTGCTTTAGATTCTGTGTCTCCCTCTCTCTGCCCCTCCCCCTCTCTCACTCTGTGTGTGTGTGTGTGTGTGTGTGTGTGTGTCTCAAAAATAAGTAAACATTAAAAAAAATTTTAATTAAAAATTAAAAAGTGTGTCTCTTGCCAGTTTCCCCAGAGCTATTTTTGCACTTCTGGCTGGAATTAAGTGAGCCATTCTACCTTGTCACCACCACAGAGATCCCAAGAGTGCATATCTATGCATCATTCACAGCACTCTGTGAGCCATGCTAAGCACCCTTCTGCTGCGCTATTTCACGCATTCCTAGGAACAGTCCTCCGAGACTATTATTTTATTTTTCTTATATGGGTGAAATTGCTTGTGGCAATACTGGAATTTAGTGGCAGAGCCAACCAACACTGGCAGGGAGAGTGTGGGATGTTGGGACGTGCCCCTGGGTGGCTTAGTAAATTGAACGTTGGACTTCAACTCAGGTCATAATCTCTGGATTCATGAGTTCAAGCCCAGAGTTGGGATCTTGCTGACAGCTTGGAGCCTGGAGCCTGCTTCAGATTCTGTGTCTCCCTCTCTCTCTCTGTGCCTCTCCTGCTCACACTCTGTCTCTCTCTCAAAAATAAATAAACATTAAAAAAAACACAACACACTGGAACACTGGCCCATCACGTCTTGGAGTCCTTGCTTTTAGTCCATGTGTGCCTTCCCACCTCTACAGTCCTGGGTTCAAGTCCCTGCCCCAACCTGTTACTTTGTATCCCTGAGCCTCAGTTTCTTCACCTGTTAGAATGCCCTTGCACAAGCTCCTTATGAGGCTATGAGGAAAGAATTAACACAGTAGGTCCGGTTCCCCAATCCTTGTATGTTTTCTGGGGAACCTGGAACCAAGACTGAAGCCTGGCAATCCCTGGGAATGTGACCCCCGGAATCTTTTTGCTCCTGACTGTTGATGTTGCATATGCCCAGATCAATGGGGTATTGCTGAGAAGTGGTGGCTTCTCAGGGCCTGTCAGAATTGTTTCCTGCACACATCAAGACAGCTGATACACCCGGTTTCACCCTTGGGATCCTGAGATTTGGTTGCCATAGCAGGATGTGCCTATGTGACCAGCTCTCTGTAAGACCCTGAGATCCTGGGGCATTTGAATGGCTCAGTTGGGTGAGTGTCTGACTTCGGCTCAGGTCATGATATCATTTTTCGTGAGTTTAAGCCCCATATCCGGTTTCAGATCCTCTGTCCCCCTCTCTCTCTGCACCCCCTCCCCCACTTGTGCTCTCTCTCAAAAATAAATAAACATTAAAAAAAAAAAGGACCCTGAGATCCTGAGACTTCAGTAGACTTCCCTAGATGAACATTTCACATGTGTCCCTATAGTTCTCTGCTGCAGAGAAAAGTGTATCCTGGGTGGCCCTATGAGGGAAGGACTTTGAAGTCTGTGCCTGACCTTTCTGGACCTCACTCAACGCATATCTTTTTCCTGCTTTTGCTCTGTGTCCTTTCCTGTAATAAACCTTAGCCATGGATATAACCTGGCATTGAGTGTTCTGAATTCTAGTGAATCATTAAACTTGAGGTTGGTCTTAAGACGCCATCCCCCCACCCACAACCAAACAGCAGCTTAGAGGGAAGTTATATAAAGCTTCTGCCCATGGCTGGCACATGAAGTAGGCGTCAGCGGTGGTGGTCAGAATTCAGCCTGTTTCTGGCTTTCTCCATAGACCTCATCCTCTGCTCTGACCTGTGGTGGGGTTTGACATTGGCCTTCAGTTCTGCTCTTTACCTCCCTAACTGGATTTAGCATTCATTAACCCATGGCTTCTTCAGAACTGCCCTCCTCCTAGAGCATCCCCAATCAGGCTGGGCCCTGTCTCTGGCTGGGGACACAGAGTAAAGGGGCTGACTCATGACCTGATGGGCGAGTTGAGTCAATTGTACGGTCCAGCCCATGCCTGAGAGGTGATAAGGTGTATTCTGTGGACAGCAGCACAGACCTGCAATCTGGCTCAGCTGCAGTCATACTTCTCAACTTCCCGGCAGGGGCGCCTGGGTGGCTCAATTGATTGGGCGCCCAACTCTCGGTTCTGGCTCAGGTCATGATCTCGGGATTCATGAGATCCAGCCCCATGTCAGGCTCTGCACTGATAGCATGGAGCCTGCTTGGGATTCTCTCTCTCCCTCTCTCGCTCTGCCTCTTCCCCACTCACTCACTCTCTCTTAACATAAATAAACTTAAAAATGAAAACAATGCAAAAAAATCCCTGGCAGTTAGAGCCATTCTAACTGCAGCACCATCAGACAAATGAAGAAGCTGTCCCAGACATCTGGCCCCAGCAGATGTCACATGGCACAGACATGAGTCATTCACTGTGCTCTGCCTGAAGTGCTGGCCCTCTTCACCTCTACCTGCCTTTAATGAAGACATGGAAACAAAATTTTTCTGTATCTTAACATCCTCTTAACTTTCTCTTACCCTACCATGAGAAATGAGGAAATGCAGTGATAAGTTGCTGCTGACACTTGGTCTCAGAAATGGGGACAGAGGGGCATATGAGTGGCTCAGTGTTTGACTTCAGCTCAGGTCATGATCTCGAGGTTCATGGGTTTCAGCCCCAATTCAGGCTCTGTGTTGACAGCTCAGAGCCTAGAACCTGCTTCAGATTCTCTCTCTCTCTCTCTCTCTCTCTCTCTCTGTCGTTCCTCCGCTCTCACTCTGTCTCTCTCTCTCGAAAATAAATAAAACATTACAAAAATTAAAAGTTTTAGAGACACACATAAAACCCTTATTCAACAAGTTTAAAATAAAAAACAGATATCATTTAGAAAAAAATACACACTTACATACCAGGATTCAGCTCCATTTCCAATATATGGAGAGTGGGTGTTTTCCCCACCACAGAGCTATTGTCCAAAACCAGCTGAATGTCCTACAATTCAACTCAATTCTGACACTATGTACTTGGAGACAGCATCAGATCCCACAGGTTGAGGGCTTGGTCCTATAAAACTGCTTTCTGCTTCAGATACCAATCCCAAGTCCAGGGATTCTGTACTTCTGACTGACTGGCATAAATCAGAGATTCCCACCACCCAGTCCTTGGGTTCAATCCATTTGCTAGAGCAGTCACAGAACCCAGGAAACCCATTTACCCACCAGATCCCTGTTTTATGACAAAGGATAAGAGGAGGTGGGTCAACAGCCAGACGAAGAGATATGTAGGGGGCAATCCCCAACAAAGGTGCTTCTATTCCCATGGATCTTGGGCCCAGCATGGTGACACATGGAGGGTCTGGTTCACCAACCTAGATGTTCTCTGAACCCCTCACCTTCTGTTTTTTTATGGAGGCTTCATTTCATGTGCATGATCGATGAAATCATTGACCACTGGTGACCCATTCAACCTCCAGCCCCTCTCTCTTCTGTGGACATCAGGGGGTGGGACTGAAAGTTCCAACCTTCTACTCATGGTTGGTTCCCTTGGCAGCCAGCCCCCACCCTTAGGGACTTTCCAAAAGTCACCTCATTGACATAAAACCCAGTTGTGTGGAAAGGAGCTTGTCATGAAAAGCAAGACACCCATTTCACCTTTATGGCAGTGAAGCGCTTTCAGGAACTGAGGACAGGTGACCCAATATAACAAAATATGTTCCAATTATCTTATCACTCAAAAGATTTTAAGGGTTTTGGTTGCTGTGAGCTGGGGACCATGGACAAATATATTTTGGTCATCAGAATGGCCAAATATATATTTCTTTCTTTTAAGCTTTTTATTTTGATTCCAGTATAGTTAACATACACTGTTATATTATAGTTGCAGTTGTATGATACAGTGATTCAACAGTTCTATGCATTACACAGGGCTCATCATGGTAAGTGTACTCTCTAATTCCCTATCATCTCTTTTACCCCCCCCCCCCGCCACGTCCCCTCTGGTAACCCTCAGTTTGTTCTCTATAGTTTATATTTCTTATAGATTACAGTATTGCACAAATGAAGTCAGTTGGACTCGACTGACATCATCCAATCAATACAATTAAGGCAACAACAAATACCAATGTGTGGCATAGTGTAGGCACTCTACCAGTGTTGTGTCAATTAATCTGTTTCTCCAGCCAAATCAGTTAATTGGTCTAGGCAATTTGGGTTGGGAGGTTGGGTTTGCCTGGAGGAGACTGACTGAATCATTTGGTTGGGGTTTGCCAACTAGTGTGTGATTTCAGTATTTTTTTAAATGTCTATTTATTTTTGAGAGAGAGAGAGACAGAGTGTGGGGTCGGGAGGGGCAGAGAGAGAGGGAGACACAGAATTCGAAGCAGGCTCCAGACTTTGAGCTGTCAGCACAGAGCCTGACATGGGGCTTGAACTCACAAACTGTGACATCATGACCTGAGCTGAAGTTAGACACTTAACTGACTGAACCAGCCAGGCACCCCTGTTTCAGTGTTTTGAGTAATCCATATAAACTGTGATCATACAGGAATTAATTTATACTTGCTTTGGAACATATCCTGAAGGAAATCCCCCTTGGGGGGTAACAGTGGTGATCTCTGGATGATGGGATTGTGGTAATTATATTTTACTTTTTAATATTTGTCTAGATACTACTTTGTTTCTAATTTTTGCTCTCACCTTCCTGTGAGACATCTTTACCCATTGCCTGTGATACTGTAGGGCCTCCCCCTGAGAAGAATATGCCACCTTCCTCCACTGCCATTGCACTTGGCCATTGACTTGCTCAGCCAATGCTATATGGGCAGAAGTGAAATGTACAATGTCGGAGCAGAAGCTTTATAAACCATTGTATGGTTCAGCCAGTTCTGTTTTCCTTGCTACGAGAACAGCATATCCTAATGGGACTGATTCTGCAGCCTGTTTCTTGGAATGGAGACACAGAACAGAGCCTAGCAGACCCACGGCCAGGATAGAGCACAAGGGAGAAATAAACCTTTGTTGCCATAAGCCACTAAGATTTGGGGGATCATTTGTAGCATATCTCAATGAAAGCTGACTAATACTCTTTTTTATTTTCCAAGTTTGCTACACTATACATGAGTTTGACAATCAGTTTCTAAAAGTTTTTAACATACATATTACTCTCTAGGTATTTAATGTGTTACTTTGAATCTTTTTTCCTGTCCAGAGTCTGTTATAAAAACAAGACTTAAATAATCTCACTAAATTAGATTTTGATGGACCACAGGGGTCTAAAAGTTACTTGAGAGTAATTTAAATAAAATCAGAGTTGTTCTGGGCCCCTTTGCCAGCCTGACCCTGCAGACAATGCTCAGAAGTAGTCTGCTGGTCCTGGGCGGAGGGTCAAGATGCATCACCCGGGGATTCCGGGGATTACCGGTCAGCATTAACTCCGCTTGCCTGGCACCCATCTCCCCTGCTGGTATTAGCACACTGATATCCCTCCAGGGAAGCAGACCTCTTCCACAGCCAGCAAGGGAAGTTTGAAGGGCTGACCCACTCCACCAACGTTAGGGATGACCGTGTGGCCCAGGCTTGTCCAATTAGAGCAGTGAGAACTTCTGGCCTCAGAGATTAGCCCAGAGAGTCATAAAACCCACAGCAAGCTACAATACTACAATTTTACAAGGCACCTCATTCTCCTCCTGCACCAGCTCTGGCCAGTGGAATATGGGCAGCAGTGGTGAATGTCACTTTCAGGTTTGCAACTTATCTTCTTTTGTTTTTTTAAGTTTGTTTGTTTGTTTGTTTATTGAGAGAGAGAGAGATAGAGAGAGAGAGATGGGGGGAGGGGCAGAGAGAGACAAAGAAAGAATCCCAAGTAGGCTCCACACTGTCAGTACAGAGCCCGATGTGGGGTTCGAACTCATGAACCCTGAGATCATGACCTGAGCTGAAATCAAGAGTCAGACACTTAACCAACTGAACCACCTAGGTGCCCCAATGTATGTTCCATGTGGAATATTCTCTTTCCTTTCCCTGATAACCGTGAGGCTTCGCATTGAAGACAGTCACAAAATGGGGGGGAGCCTGGACACCTTAGTGACTAATTGGCACAAGGCCTCCATGTCCCAAACACATTGGACTGTGATGTGAGTAAGCAGTAAGAGATTTCAGGATTTACATGTTACCATGGCAAAGTCTAGCCTACTCTGACAAATATATGACCCAAACCTAGGCCAGACTAGTTACAGTTATCCCCAAGGACTTAGATTTGGAAAGAGCTACTCTCTTTTTCCTAGAATTGCTAAGCTAACAGGATGTAAACCTGGAGTGCTAAACCCGTTGTTTGTTTATTCATTCATTCATTCCACAAGTATTTGTTGAACCCTAACAATATTCCTAGCACTGGCCTAGGCTCGTGGGCCAGGGCTGTGTAGTGGGGAGCACGCAGTCCAAGAATGAGACTAACAGAGGAATGCTAAACTGAGAAACAGAGCATTGGGTTAGACTGCTGGATCCAACCATACCTGAAACCATTAGTACTCTATTTTGTAAACCATTTGAATTGAGTTTCTGACACTTGTGTACAAGTCATAAGTGATTCAAGGGTAAGACTGAAATGAGAACGAAGTCCTAGGTTTGTGTTGTCATTCAGATGGGCTGATTAGAGATAGGGTGCAGACAGAGCTTGCCTCTCAGAGTTAGCTCAGACAGAGCTTGCCAGAGCAGAGTAAGTGGACACAAATTATAGTGTGCAGGATTGGGCATGTTCTGGTCATTAGGACACAGCCCTAAGGACAGGGGAATGAAGAGCAGCTATGACACCAAACCTAGCACAGAAGTTTGCTCTGACACCTACCCAGACTGTGCTGTGACCGCTCAGATCAACTCCACCAGCAGCAACCTCATTCCTGACCTCAGGCATTCAAGCTCCCCTGTCCTGGGCTATGTCTGGCTATGGGCTTGTATTTGACAAAAAGCTCCAAGTCAAAACTTGGAGGGTTGCCTGGGTGGCTCAGTTGGTTGAGTGTCTGACTTTGGCTCAGGTCATGATCTCAAGGTTCACCTTGGGCTCTCTGCTGTCAGCCCAGATCCTCTGTCTCCTTCTCTCTCTGCATCTCCCCCACTTGAGCTCTCTCTCTCAAAAATAAACATAAAAAAAAAAACTAGGAATAACAAAAATGAATGTCGATTTAATTGTATTCAAGGCACGTTTATAATGCTCCTACTGTGTTCCATTCTCAGTGCTGTTTAGAGAAACTGTCTTGAACACTTTCTGCACACCAAGAACTTTATCCTTCCTCCCTCCTTCCCTTCCTTCTTTCCTTTCTTCCTCCCTCCCTCTCTTCCTTCTTTCCACCCTTCCTTCCTTTTAGTCAGTAGTAACTGAACATAATCCCAGCCAGGCCCTGTGTTGGGCAGTGATCCCTGAAAAATCAATGGAATGAGGGGTTCTTTGGACTCACAGAAAGTGTGCTAGTCATTAATGCTGTTTGCTAAATAGTTTTAGCTCTCTCCTCATGACCTCCTTGTTTGGGTGGGTTTGAATGACTAATGAATCACACAAATGAGTTGGTGTCTTTTAATCGCCCATGCAAGTCTCTGTCCCTCTGCCATGGTGACTATAGTGTTTCAAATGGTGGCTGCTGCTTCAGCCTGGGTCGTGGAGATAGAAAATATGGAGCAGAACCCATTCATAATCCATTATAAACATGTAACATGAGGAAGAAGTAAACCTTTATGGTTATAGTTCAGAGAGTTCGGGGCTCTTTGTTATTACAGCATGGCCTCTGCTGTGCTAACTGATGCACCCATTTGCCAAAGGCTGTAACACTGAGTAGCATTCCCAACAGAGATGCTTCGCTATGGTAGCTCCACAGGTATCACAAGAATCCCTACTCAGAGGACCATGGATTCCTCTCTGGTTATAAGTCTTTGCCTAGGGCTTCTGCCTGCACACATCATACTGTAGCTGACTTTTCATCGGTCTGCCTGAGGTCTTGCTTCTGGCCTGAGCTGCTCTGGGCAGGTGACCTGCCAGCTGTCTAGCTTCTCTGAAGCCATATGAGTTTCTGGGGGCTGCTGTAACAAATTGCCACAATCTGGGTGGCTTCACATGAGAGAAACTTAGTCTCTCCGGTTCTAGAGGCCAAAAGTCCAAAACAAAGGCATGGGGGGGTGGGGCGTGGGCCACAGGCCCTCCTGAGGAGGAGAATCTACCCTTCGCCTCTTCTAACTTTTGGTGACTACTGTCTTCTTGGATTCAGGCCACACCACTCCCATATCTCCCTTCATGTTTATGTCACCTTCTCCTTTGACTCTGTCTCCTCTTCTTTGTATCTCTTATAAGGCCACTTGTCATTGGATTTAGGGACCATGCAGATAATCCAGAATGTGTTCTGGATTCTTAATGTAATTACATCTGCAAAGACTCTTTTTTCCAAATGAGGTAACATTCACAGGTTCCAGAAACCCTGGGCACACCTTTTTTTTTTTTAATTAATTTATTTATTTTGAGAGAGTGAGAGAGTGAGAGTGAGGGAGGGGCAGAGAGAGAGGGAGAGAGAGAATCCCAAGCAGGCTCTGTGCTGTCAGCATGGACGCCAATGTGGGGCTCAAGTTCATGAACCGCCAGATCATGACCTGAGCTGAAATCAAGAGTTGATGCTCAACTGACTGAACCATCCAGGTGCCCCTAGGCCTCCTTTTTGTGGGTCACACCAATCAGGTACTATGTATGACCCCAGGGTCAAGGAGTGGGATGAGGGTTCAAGACTCCTCAGAACAATAACACCATCTCTCTCTCTCTCTTTTTAAAATGTTTATTTATTTGTGTGTGTGTGTGAGAGAGAGAGAGCATGCAGCAGAGTGGGGGGGTGGAGGAGCATGGAAGATAGAAAGTGGGCTCTGCACTGACAGAGATATGGGGCCTGAACTCACGAACCGTGAGATCATGACATGAACTGAAGTCGGATGCTTAACCGACTGAGCCACCCAAGTGCCCCATAATATCTCTTTTGTTTGGCTTTTACATTTTTTTTAATAACAGAATGTTTAGGCAATATAAAATAGACAGTGAAAAATAAAATAAAGCCCCAGTGCCCTGTTGCTTGAAAGAGTGGGGGCCAGCATCTGCTGGTTCCCTCTTCTTCCCACCTGAGCAGACGTGGTATCCGGGGCTGAAATGAGAATGTTCACATTGTTTAGAGGTTATCTTTCCCCCAAGCAGCACTTTGTGTGGGCTCTCCATCTGTCCAAATAGCCCATGACATATGCCCTCAAAATTATTCTGACCACTAAAGGTGAGTTTATCATGCCTGCGGTTTTTTGGAGATTGTTTAACGATTTCTTTTTCTAATGATATAAGTAATAATGTGCATTAGACAAAAGTTGGAAGTGACCAAAAAGTGAATAAGAGCCCTTCCCAAATTGTCCTACCCAGAAATAACTGGTAAGATTTTGTTAAATATCCTCTCGGTGTTATCTTCAATCATATATGTATTGTATTTTGTCCAAAGGATAGAGTTCCTATCTCTCCCTCTAAATGCAGTGAAAACCCCTGGACAGAATGTGTGGAACAGCTATCTGAGGCCTCTAAAAAATAAATGAGATGTCCAGTTTCCAGTCTGGCAGATAAGGAGCTGGGAAGTCACCGCTCCACTGTAACGATAAGAAAAAGGCTAAACAAACTAAAAAAACAACACCCGGGATGCCTGGGTGACTCAGTTAAACACCCAACTCTTGGTTTCAGCTCAGGTCATGATCTCACGATTCGTGGGTTTGAACCCCACATCAGGCTCCATGCTGATGGTGCGGAGCCTGCTTGGGATTCTCTCTCTCTCTCTCTCTCTCTCTCTTTCTCTGCCCCTCCCCTGCTCGCTTCTCTCTCTCTCAAATAGATAAATAAACTTTAAAAAACGTTTAAAAATCAACACCTCTTCTTAGATCTTTCAGAGAAGTGACTTAACAGGGCAAATTGCTATTCCCCAAGTTGGACACACAGATGAATACAGAGAATCACAATTTAATGGAGGAGAAACCAGGGAACAGAAACCTGCCCAGGAACCAGTGCCAGAGTAGGAAAACCTGAATTGCAATTCACCAATTGGAAGCTTGGTGTGGACAGTTCTGAGAGTTAAAAACCCCAGAGGGACCCAGGCAGGGGGCCCCCCCCCACTCTCATGAGTGAGTTCTACCTCGAAGACCTCCACCGGATCCTCACAGTGAACATCAGAGATAATCTCCTTGTGCTGCCTGTAGAGACAGGGAAATAACCTTTCTGATATACACCAGAGAACACTGTGCTCTGAAAGTCCTGTCTTGGGAGCACCTGGGTGACTCAGTCAGCTAGGCGCCCAATTCTTGATTTCTGCTCAGGTCATGATCTCACGGTCTTGAGATCAAGCTCTGCATTGCGCTCCATGCTGGGTGTGGAGCCTGCTTAAGATTCTCTCTCTCCCTCTCCCTCTGCCCCTTCCCTGAGTGCACATGCTCTCTGTCTCTCTCTGTCTCTCTCTCTCTCTCACGTCTACCCCCCCACCCCAATAAACAAACAAACAAATAAATAAATGTACTGTCCTCAAGAGAAAATGTTTTTCAAAAAATGTTTTATTATGTTTATTTATTTTGAGGGAGAGACAGAGCACATGCAGGGGAGGGACAGAGAGAGAGGGAGACACAGAATCAGAAGCAGGCTCCAGGCTATCAGTGCAGAGTCCAACATGGGGCTCAAACCCTCAAGCTGTGAGATCATGACCTGAGCTGAAGTTGGGACGCTTAACTGACTGAGCCACCCAGGCACCCCTCTCAAGAGAAACTGTTTTACCAAAACCTAACCCATTGGAATTTTAGCAGAGTTGACTAACCCCGGGGAAGGAAAATATCTGTTGCCAGCCCCCACTAGCTATGTACCTGGAGGAAGGGAAATACCCAACTCTAGCCCCTCTATCCATCCTGTCCCACCTAACAGGGTGAGAAACTGAGGAGCACTTATGTAGTTTACAGTCCAGGGTACAAGCTCACTAACAGACTGGGACCTAGTCATAAGTCTGTTGAGCACTTCTCCCCTCACACCTTACTAACAGATCACTAAAGGCCCATTTGCTGGAGCTCCCTTTACACAGCACATCGTACCTGGCTTTCAACAAAAAATTACAAGCTATACTTAAAGGCAAAAAGCAAGCAAGCAAACAGACAAAAAAAAAACCCTACATTTTGAAGATACAGAGCAATCATCAGACCCAGACTCAGATACGGCAGGGATATTGGAAATATCAGGCTGAGAATTTAGAACAATTATGATTAGTATGCTGAGGACTCTAAACAGTAAAAATACACAACATGCAATAGATAGGCAACATAAGCAGAGAGATGGAAATCCCAAAAAAGAATTAAAAAGAAATGCCAGAGGGACACCTGGGTGGCTCAGTTAGTTGAGCATTTGACTCGATTTCAGCTCAGGTCATGATCTCATAGTTTGTGAGATCGAACCCCACACTGGGCTCTGTGCTGACAGCACGGAGCCTGCTTGGGATTCTCTCTGTCTCTCTCTCTTTCTGCCCCTCCCCTGCCCTCTCTCTCACTACCAAAATAAACATTTAAAAAAAGAAATTCCAGAGATGAAAGTCTCTGTAACAAAAATGAAAAATGCCTTGATGAGCTCATTAGTAGATTTGACATGACTGAAGAAAGAACCTCTCTCTGAGCTTGAGGATATGTCAAAAGAAACTTCCAAAACTGAAAAACAAAGAGAAAAAAAAAGAGTAAAAAAAAAAGTCACATGAAATCCCAGAACTGTGATACAACTATAAAAGGTGTGACATATGTATATCAGGAATACCAGAAGGAAAGGAAAGAGAAAACAGAAGAAATATTTGAAGCAATAGTGACTGTGCATCCACCCAAATTAATGTCAGAACCAACCACAGATGCAGGAAGTTCAGGGAACACTAAGCAGGAATAATGCCAAACAAAAAACTACAAATATGATGTTCAGACTGCAGAAGATCAAAGCTAAGACAAGGTGCCTGGGTGGCTCAGTTGCTTCAGCGTCCACCCTGATTTCGGCTCAGGTCACGATCTCACAGTCATGAGATCCAGCCCCATATTGGGCTCTCCACTGAGCACAGAGCCTGCTTGGGATTCTCTTTCCCTCTGCTCCTCCCCCACTCAAACGTGCTCTGCCCCTCCAAAAAAAAACATGAAGAAAAAATATTGAAAGAAACAAGACGGGGGCGAGGAATACTTTACTTATAGAGGAGCAAAAATAAGACTAACACTTGACTTCTCAGAAATCACACAAAGCAAGAAGAGTGGAGTGAAATATTTACAGTGTTGAGGTAAAACTGCCCCTCCCACAAATATAAAATTTTATATTCTGCAAGATAATCTTCCAAAAGTGAAAGTGAAATACTTCCTCGGACGAAGAAAAATTGGGAGAAATTGTTGCCAAGGAAATGCCTTGCAAGAAATTCCACGGCTGAGGCCTCAGGGTCCTGGCACCTGCAAGCACCCAAAGTGCAGCAGCATGAGGCTGAGCTTGGAGAGAGGACTTGACTGGCACTTGTCCCACTCCACTCTGAGCCTCCTTGTCACCTGATGTTAGATGGCGTCTACAATGATGGACGGCAAGAAGAAAGAGGACCATTCTGCCATCAATGAGGTAGTGACCAGAGAATATACCATCAACATTCACAAGCACATCCATGGAGTGGGTTTCAAGAAGCGTGTCCCTTGGGCACTCAAAGAGATCTGAAAGTTTGCCATGAAGGATAAGGGAACACCAGATGTTCACATTGACACCAGGCTCAGCAAAGCTGTCAGGGACAAAGGAATAAGAAATGTCCCATTCAATATCCATGGGCTGTTGTTTAGAAAAAGTAATGAGGATGAAAACTCACCAAACAAACTCTATACGTTGGTTACTTAAGTACTTGTCATTGCTTTCAAAAATACACAGACAAGGGCCCCTGGGCGGTTCAGTTGGTTAAGCTTCCAACTCTTGGTTTTGGCTCTGGTCAAGATCTCCTGGTTCATGAGATAGAGTCCCACATCCAGCTCTGCACTGACAGTGTGGCGCTTGCTTGGGATTCTCCCTCTCTCTCTCTCTCTCTCTCTCTCTGCCCCTCCTCCATTCACTCTCTCTCTCACAAAATAAATAAATAAGCTTTTTAAAAAATCCATAGATAGTTACTACAGAGGGGAACTAAACATTCTGTGTCAAATTAAGGTATAAAACCACCAAAAAATCCCCAAAACAAAATGTTAAAATAAATGCTTCAGAGAAAAGGAGAATCATAGAGGTCAGAAACTGAGATCTACATAAAGAAAAGAAGATCATCAGAAGAAAAATAAGTAAAGATAAAATAAAAACTCTTACTTGTCTTATTTTTAGTTGATCTAAGAGATAATAATTTGCTCAAAATAAGAATAGCAGTAGTATATTCAAGGATCATATATAAGTGAAATGAATGTCAGCAATAATTCAAGGGATCAGAGGGAGGAATTAGGAATATTTTATTTTTGTTAGGTACTTACGCTATCCATGAACAGGCATAGTGCTATTCAAAGGTGAAATTAGGTAGTTGTAAATGTATAATGCCAACTTTACTGAAAAGTGAAAAAAAAGAAGTATCATATCAATAGATGCAGGAAAATGATATGACAGACCACTCATTCATGATAAAAACTCTCGGCAAACTAGGACTAGAGGGGAACTTCCTCAACTTGATAAAGAACATATACAAAAAACCTACAGCTAACATCATACTTTATGGTGAGGAATCCAAAGCTTTTCCATTAAGATCAGGAATAAGGCAAGGATGTCCCCTCTCAACACTGCTTTTCAACATCATAATGCAAGTCCTAGCTAATGCAATAAGACAAGAAAAGGAAATAAAATGTACACAGATTGAGGAGGAAAAAATAAAATTGTCTTTTTTCACAGATGACATGATCATGTTATGCAGAAAATCCAAAAGAATTGACAAAACCCTCCTGGAACTGATAAGTAATTAAAGGAAGATTGTATAATATACCAGGTTAACATATAAAAGTCAATCATTTTCTTAAATGCCAGTAATGAACAAGTGGAATCTGAAATTAAACACACAATACCACTCACCAACAATGAAGCGACAGACAGAGAAATCAAGGAATCAATCCCACTTACAGTTGCACAAAAAAACCATAAAATACCTAGAAATAAATCTAACCAAATCTATACACTGAAAACTATAGAAAGCTTATGAAAGAAATTGAAGAAGACACCAAAAAATGGAAAAAGATTCCATGCTCCTGGATAGGAAGAACAAATATTGTTAAAATATCAATACTACCCAAAGCAATCTACATATTCAATGCGATCCCTATCTAAGTAACACCAGCATTCTTCACAGAGCTAGAACAAACAATCCTAAAATTTGTATGGAACCAGAAAAGACCCCGAATAGCCAAAGCAATCTTGAAAAAGAAAACCAAAGCAGGAGGCATCACAATCCCAGACTTCAAGCTATACTACAAAGCTGTAATCATCAAGACAGTATGGTACTGGCACAAGAACAGATACTCAGATCAATGGAACAGAATAGAGAACCCAGAAATGGACCCACAAATGGATGGCCAACTAATCTTTGACAAAGCAGGAAAGAATATCCAATGGAATAAAGATAGTCTCTTCAGCAAGTGGTGCTGGGAAAACTGGACAGTGACATGCAGAAGAATGAACCTGGACCACTTTCTTACACCATACACAAAATAAACTCAAAATGGATGAAAGACCTCAATGTAAGACAGGAAGCCATCAAAATCCTCAAGGAGAAAGCAGGCAAAAACCTCTTTGATCTTGCCCGCAGCAACTTCTTAGTCAACACATCTCCAGAGGCAAGGGAAACCAAAGCAAAAATGAACTACTGGGACCTCATCAAAATAAAAATCTTCTGCACAGCGAAAGAAACAATCAGCAAAACTAAAAGGCAACCAACGGAATGGGAGAAAATATTTGCAAATGACATATCAGATAAAGGGTTAGTATCCAAAATCTATAAAGAACTTCTCAAACTTAACACCCAAAAAACAAATAATCCAGTGAAGAAATGGGCAAAAGACATGAATAGACACTTCTCCAAAGAAGACATCCAGATGGCCAACTGACACATGAAAAAATGCTCAACATCAATCATCATCAGGGAAATACAAATCAAAACCACAATGAGATACCACCTCACACTTGTCAGAATGGCTAACATTAACAACTCAGGCAACAACAGATGTTGGCAAGGATGTGGAGAAAGAGGATCTCTTTTGCATTTTTGGTGGGAATGCAGGCTGGTGCAGCCACTCTGGAAAACAGTATGGAGGTGCCTCAAAAAACTAAAAATAGAACTACCCTACAACCCAGCAATTGCACTGCTAGGCATTTATCCATGGGATACAGATGTGATGTTTCAAAGAGACACATACACCCCCATGCTTATAGCAGCACTATCCACAATAGCCAAAGTATGGAAAGAGCTCAAATGTCCAATGATGGATGGATGGATAAAGAAGATATGGTATATATATATATATATATATATATATATATATATACACACACACACACACACACACACACACAATGGAGTATTACTCAGCAGTCAAAAAGAATGAAATCTTGCCATTTACAACTACATGGATGGAACTGGAGTGTATTATGCTAAGTGAAATTAGTCAGAGAAAGACAAATATCATATGAGTTCACTCATATGAGGACTTTAAGAGACAAAACAGATGAACATAAGGGAAGGGAAACAGAAATAATATAAAACAGGGAGGGGGACAAAACAGAAGAGACTCTTAAATATGGAGAACAAACTGAGGGTTACTGGAGGGGTTGTGGGGGGGGATGAGCTAAATGGGTAAGGGGCATTAAGGAATCTACTCCTGAAATCATTGTTGCACTATATGCTAACTATATGCTAATTTGGATGTAAATTTTAAAAAAATAAAAAATAAAATCAAAAAAAAGAAAAAGAAAAGAGGAAAAAAACCCCCACAATACCACTTACATTAACACCTCCCCCAAATGAAATGCTTAGGTATAATCTAACAAAATATGTACAAGATCTCTATGAAGAAAACTACAAAACTCTGATGAAATAAATCAAATAACTAAATAAGTGGAAAGATATCCCATGTTAGTGGATAGGAAGACAATATTTTCAAAATTTCAGTTCTTCCCATCTTGATCTGTAGATTCAATGCATCCCAATCAAAATCCCAGCAAGTTACTTTGTGCATGTCAACAAGATGATTCTAAAATTTATATGAGAAGCAAGAAGACCCAGGATACCCAACATTAAATCAGAAGAGGAAAACACGTGGCTCTGTCTGTTAAGCGTCCAAATTCAGCTCAGGTCATGATGTCGAGGACCATGAGTTCGAGCCCTGTGTCAGGATCTGTGCTGACAGCTCAGAGCCTGGAGCCTCTTGGATTCTGTGTCTCCCTCTCTATCTGCCCCTCCCCCACTTTCTCCGTCTCTCAAAAAATGAATAAACATTTTTCAAAATTAAAAAAAAAGAAAATTAACAACACAATTTTAAAAATAGTCAAAATACCTGAACACAGGGTACCTGGCTGGCTCAGTCACTGGAACATGTGACTCATTATCTTGGGGTTGTGAGTTCGAGTTGGAGATAGACTTTACTTAAAAAAAAAAAAACCTTTGGAGCACTTGGATGGCTCAGTCAGTTAAGTTTCCAACTCTTGTTTTCAGTTCAGTTCATGATCTCACTGTTATAAGATCAAGTCCCACATCAGGCTCTGCTCTGGGCATGGAGTTTGCTTAAGATTCTCTCTCCCTCTCCCTCTGTACCTCCCCCCCACTCTCTCTCTCTCTATCTCTCAAAAAATAAAATAAATAAACCTTAAAAAAATGCCTGAATAGACACTTCACCAAAGAAGATATACAGATGGCAAAGAAGCATTTGAAAAGATGCTCCACATCATATGTCATCAGGGAAATGCAAATTAAAACAACAATGAGATACCACTGGACCCATGTTTGAATGGCCCAAATCCAAAACACCGCTAACACCAAATACTGGTCAGGATGTGGAACAGCAGGGACCTCATTCATTGGTGGTAGGAATGTAAAATGGTACAGCCACTCTGGAAAACAATTTAGCAATTTCTAACAAAACTAAACATGGTCTTACACAATCCAGCAATCATGCTTCTTGTTTTTACTCAAAGGAGTTGAAAACTTATACAAAAACCTGCACGTGGGCATTTATAGCAGCTTTATTCATAATTTGAAAATTTGGAAGTGACCAACATGTCCTTTAGTAAGTGAATGAGTACATGTATGGAATACAATGGAATATTATTCGGTGCTCAAAAGAAATGAGTTATCAAGCCATGAAAGCCATAGAGCAACTTTAATTCATATTACTCAGAAAAAGCAAAGCCAATCTGAGAAGACTGTGTACTGTATGATTCCAACTACGTGACATTCTGGAAAAGGCAAGACTATGGAGATGGTACAGAGATTAGTGGTAGCTAGGAATCTGGGAGAGGGGAGATAGAGTGGGGGTAAGGAAGGATGAATAGGAGGATCACAGA
Source organism: Panthera tigris (assembly GCF_018350195.1). NCBI lineage: Eukaryota > Metazoa > Chordata > Mammalia > Carnivora > Felidae > Panthera > Panthera tigris. The sequence goes on along the minus strand of NC_056660.1, from coordinate 89,543,507 downwards.
AAAATTTTAGGGCAGCAAAATTATTATATATGATACTATAATGATGGGTACATATTACACACTTGTCAAAAAAAAGCCCTTAAGTGTACAACGATTCAAGAATGAATCTTAATGTAAACTACGGACTTTGGGTGATAATGACATGCCAGTGCAGGTTAACTGACATAACAAATGTTCGCTCTGGTATCGACTGTTGATAATGGAGAGGCTGTGGTGTTGGGGAGGTAGGGAATATATGGGCACTCTCCGTACTTTCCCTTCAGTTTTGCTGTGAATCTAAAACTGCTCAAAAAAAAAATTCTATTTTTTTAAAATTAGAGCAAATGAATTGGGAATGAGAACAGATCTCTATATACAACTGAACCACCGCGAGTTTCCCATTTTTCTCCTTTGGTATTACCCAGCCTAGACTCAAGTCAGACCAAAACCCAGATGTATGCACTGTTGTGAATAAAAAGAGCTCTAAGAGAAACCCCCGATTCAAAGAATGGGAGAGAAGTGTAATAGAGAGTGGAAGAAATCTATTTTCTTCCTGTCTCGCTCACACCCCTACCCCAGACAATCCCCCCGAAGTAGAGCGGAAGTGGCTGCTGGGAAGGCACCTAAAACTCTGAAGTAGGAAAACCCTTTCTGCCTAAAGGAACTGTGGGCTCAAGAGTGTAAGGATAATACCCATGGCTTTTGTTTTCTCAATCCTCTCACTGCTTGGTCCTAGAGGCAGACACAGTTCCAGAAAGTATGTGCCAGAGCAGGAAAACTAAAGTCCTAGTGTTCTAATTAGAAACCCAGGTAGTGTGCAGGGTGCGAGTGGAAGCAGGAAAGCATTGGGGAGATTTCCTAGACGAAAAAGCTCAAAATAAAATTGGCTGTAAATTCCTGGACTATTAACCTCTGAGCTGTGTCTGTGCATGCATGGATCTGGCCGTAAGCAGCAAATCAGTGCCTTTGAGATCTGAACTATGGGATGGATCACCATCCAGGTCCCAAATTAGCCACCGGTGTGGTGCATACACAGGGCATATATAAATACCATTGCAAAGGCTTTGGAAACAGAACTGAGATTAGAACGCAAACCCTCAGGGACACCTGGATGGCTCAGGCAATGGAGCATGCGACTTTTGACCTCAGGGTTGTGAGTGTGAGCCCCACGGTGGGTGTAGAGATTACTCAAAAATAAAATCTTAGGGGCACCTGGGTGGCTCAGTTGGTTAAGCATCGGACTTCAGCTCAGGTCATGATCTTACCATTTGTGGGTTCGAGCCCTGTGTCCGGCTCTCTGTTATAAGCATAGAGCCTGCCTTGGATCCTCTGTCCTTCTCTCTTTCTGTCCCTTCCCTGTTTGTGCGCTCGCTCTCTCTCTCTCTCTCTCTCTCTCTCTCTCTCAAAAGTAAACATTCAAAGGCCAGGAGCCTAGAGTCCTGCCTTTAATAATAATAATAATAATAATAAATAAAATAAACAGATCTTAAAAAAAAAAGAACCAAAACCTTCAGAAATTGGGTTGCTTACTAAAACACACAAAAAATTTTAAAACCTAACGTTCTGTGCAGGACTTAAACAAGATCTAGAGTCCCAAAATGTAATATTCAGAATTTCCAGGAGAAAAAACAAAATTGCTTGACATATGAAGAAGTAAGAAAACACTGACATCACCATCCAAGTGAAAAGACAATCAACAGATGCCAACCCAGAGATGACATGGGTGTTATTCTGAGAAGACTTTGATGCAACTGTTACATTCATGTCCCAGGAAATAAAGGCAAACAGCTCTTGAGATGGAAGGAAAGATAGAAAGTCTCAGGAAGTAAATAGAAGATACTAAACAGAACCAAATGGAAGTTTTAGATTTGGAAAATACAATAACCAAAATAAATAAATTTCCTGAGTAAAAAAGGAGTCCCTGAACCTCCAGATAGTTCAATAAAATTTATCCAAAATGAACAACAGATGGCGGGGGGGTGAGGGAGAGGGAAAGTGGGTGATGGGCATTGAGGAGGGAACCTGTTGGGATGAGCACTGGGTGTTATATGGAAACCAAGTTGACAATAAATTACATTTAATATAAAAAATGAACAACAGAGAGGATAAAAGTGTAGAAAAAAATGAACAGAGCCTCAGGAATTTGTGGGATAACAGAAAGGTCAACATTCAACCCATCGGAGTCTTGAAAGTAGAGGAGAAAGAATAAAAAAAAAAGGTATGGAAAAAATATTTGAGAAATAATTGCTGAAAACTCCCCAAGTTTTCTCCCCTCCAAAAAAAAAACAAAACAAAACAAAACAAAACCAAACAAAAAAAAAAACCCTTAAATTTACAGATTCAAGAAACATACAAGTCTCAAACAGGATAAACTCAAAGAAATCCATGCCCAGACACATCATAATCAAACTGATGAAATCTGAAGATAAAGAAACATAGATCTTCCTCAGCTTATGATGGGGTTATGTTCCAATAAACCCATTGTAAGCTGAAGATAGCATTAAGTGGAAAATGCTTTTAATACTCCTAACCTACTGAGCATCATGGCTTAGCCTAGCTCTACCTTAAGCATTCTCAGAACACTTAGACTAGCCTTGAGTTGGGCAAAATCATGTAACACAAAGCCTATTTTATTATTTATTTATTTATTTATTTTTAAACTTTTATTTATTTATTTTGAGAGAGAGATAATGGGTGAGGGACAGAGAGAGAAGGAGAGAGAGAATCCCAACCCACAAACCGTGAGATCATGATCTGAGCTGAAACCAAGAGTCGGACTCTCAACTGAAGCCACCCAGGTGCCCCCAAATCCTGTTTTAATAATAAAGTGTTGAATATCTTGTCTAATTTATTGAAAATTGTATTGAAAGTATAAAATAGAATTGTTGTATGGGTACAGTGTAGCTATAAGTGCATTGGTTGTTTTCTTTCTTTCTTTCGAGAGACAGTGTGAATGAGGGAGGGGCAGAGAGAGGGTGCGAGAGAGAGAATCCCAAGCACGTTCCATGCTTTCAGCACAGAGCCCGGTGTGGGGCTCGAACCCATGAAACCGTGAGATCATGACTTGAGCCAAAACCAGGAGTCAGATGCTCAACCAACTGAGCCACCCAGGCTCCCTGGTAATTTGCTTTTACAATCATATTGGTGACTGGGAGCTGGAGCTTGCTGTTGCTGTCCAGCATCAAGAGAGGGTATTGGACTGTACATCACTAGCCTGGGAAAAGACCAAAATTCAGACTTCAAAGTATGGTTTCTACTGACTGTGTATCATTTCTGCACCATTGTAAACTTGAAAAATTGTAAGTTGAATCACTGTAAGTTGGGGACTATTTGTATATCTTAAAAGCAACCAGAGAAAAATGACACACCATATATAGGGAAATATCAATTCAAATGACTACAGATATTACATTGGAAACCGTAGAACCCAAAAGGCAATGGAATAATATTTTTATTTATTTATTTATTTATTTATTTATTTTATTTTATTTTTTTTTTTTCAATATATGAAATTTACTGTCAAATTGTTTTCCATACAACATCCAGTGCTCATCCCAAAAGGTGCCCTCCTCAATACCCATCACCCACCCTCCCCTCCCTCCCACCCCCATCAACCCTCAGTTTGTTCTCAGTTTTTAAGAGTCTCTTATGCTTTGGCTCTCTCCCACTCTAACCTCTTTTTTTTTCTTTTTTTTTTCCTTTTTCTTCCCCTCCCCCATGGGTTTCTGTTAAAACTGTTGGAAGAACACAGAATTTCAGATCCAATAAAAATATCTTTCAGAAATGATTTGAAGTAAAGACCTTCTCAGAGGAAGGGAAACTAAGATAATTTGTTGCTAGCACCAAAAGAATTGCTAGTATTTTTTCAGACAGAAGAGGAAACTTGGAAAAACTGGAATAAAGGAAGAACAACAGAAATGGTCAATATTGGGGTGCCTGGATGGCTCTGTTAGTGGAACATCTGATTTTGATTTTGGCTCAGGTCATGATCCCAGGGTCATGGAATCAAGACTTGCATTGGGCTCCACACTGAGCATGGAGCCTGCTTAGGATTCTCTCTCTCTCTCTCTCTCTCTCTCTCTCTCTCTCTCTCTCTCTCTTTCTCCCTCTACCCCTCTTCCTCGCTTGTGCACTCTCTCTCTAAAATTAAAATAATTTTTAATTAATAAAAGAAATGATAAATATCTCAGTAAATATAATAATATATTCTCCTCAAGATAAAAAGCTTCTGCCCAGCAAAGGAAAAAATCAGCAAAACTAAAAGGCAACCGACAGAATGGGAGGAGATATTTGCAAATGACACATCAGATAAAGGATTAGTATCCAAAATCTATGAAGAGATTATCAAACTCAACAACCAAAAAAACAAATAATCCAGTGAAGAAATGGGCAAAAGACATGAACAAACACTTTTCCAAAGAAGATATCCAGGGGCTCCTGGGTGGCTCAGTTGGTTGAATGTCAGACTTCGGCTCAGGTCATAATCTCATGGTTCATGGGTTTGAGCCCTGCATCAGGCTCTATGCTGACAGCTCAGAGCTTGGAGCCTGTCTTGGATTCTTGGAGTGTTTCCCTGTCTCTCTCTGCCCTTCCCCTGCTTGTTCTCTCTCTCTCTCTCTCTTTAAAAAAAGAAGAAGGATGAGGTGGAGAAGATTGAGGAGGAGGAGGAGGAGGAGGAGGAGGAGAAGAAGAAGAAGAAGAAGAAGAAGAAGAAGACATCCAGATGGCTAACAGACACATGGAAGTGTTCAGCATCACTTATCATCAGGGAAATACAAATCAAAACCTCTATGAGATACCACCTCACACCTATCAAAATGGCTAAAATTAACAACTCAGGTCAAAACAGATGTTGGTGAGGATGCAGAGAAAAGAAAGCATTTTTTCTCTGCTGATGGAGTGCAAACTGGTGCAGCCACTCTGGAAAACAGTATAGAGGTTCCTCAAAACGTTAAAAATAGAACTACCCTACGACCCAGCAATTACACTACTAGGTATTTATCCAAAGGATACAGAAATGCTGATTCAAAGGGGCACATGAACCCCACTGTTTATAGCAGCACTATAGACAATAGCCAAAGTATGGAAAGATCCCAAATGTGCATCTACCAATGAATGGATAAAGAAGATTTGTTGTATATTCAATGGAGTATTACTTGGAGATGAAAAAGAATGAAATCTTGCCATTTGCAACAATGTGGTTAGAACTAGAATGCATTATGCTAAGTGAAATAACTCAGTCAGAGAAAGACAAGTATCATATGATTTCACTCACATGTGGAATTTGAGATACAAAATGGATGAACATAAAGGAAGGAAAGCAAAGGTGATATGAAAATAGAGAGGGAGAAAACCATAAGAGACTCCTAAATACAGAGAACACACTGAGGGTTGTTGGCAGGGTGTTGGGTGGAAGAAGGGCTCAAAGGGTGAGGAGCATTAAGGAGGACACTTGTTGGGATAAGCACTGGGTGTTACATGTAAGTGATGAATCATTAAATTCTATTCTGAAAAAATATATATTTTTTGATTTAAAAAAAGACATGGCAAATATCTCAGTAAATATAATAAGATATTCTCATCTTAAATTCTTTAAAACATGTTTGATGTTATAAGCAAAGATTATGGTATGTAGATATAATACATAAGACAACTACAGTATAAAGGAAAAAGTTATGGTGAAGGTGTCTACATTGTACTGGATTGATTTTTAGTAGACTGAGAAATCATCATAACATACCATATCATATCATAATGCCTAGAATGACCACTAAAAAGTTTATGCAGACATACATACATAAATCATATAAATTAATTAAAATGGAATACTAAAAAATTTTCAAATAATCCAAAAGATGGAATCTTTAGGCTAGTACCACACTGTCTTTATTGTCATAGCTTTAGAATAAATCCTGAAATAAGGTAAGGTTAACTCATCAACTTTGTTCCAAAGTTGTTTTGGCTATTCTAGATCCTTTGCATTTCCATGTGAATTTTAGAATCATCTTGTCAATTTCCACAAAAAGCCCTCCTGCAATTATGACTGAGATTGTACTGAATCTCTAGACCAATTGTGGGAGAACTGACATCTTAACAATGTAAAGTTTTCCAACCGATGAACAAAGTTTATCTCTCTATTTATTTTGTTTAGATATTCTTTAATTTCTTAGGAATGTTTTGTAGTGTCAATATACAACTTTTTTTCAGCTCTTTATAATGCTGTTGTCAATGATATTTATTTTTAATATCTGATTTTTTCAATTCTAGCATGTAGAAATAGAACTGATTTTTGTATATTTATTTTGAATTTAGAACCTTGTTAAACTCATGGGTTCTAGTAGCTGTTTTTATAGATTTCATCAGATTTTCTCCATAAAAGATTGTGTAATCTGTAAATAAAGTCAGTTTTTCTCCGTCTATCCCAATCTGAATGACTTTTTTTTTTCTTTTTCATGCCTGATTGCACTGGCTAAAACTTCAGTACAATCCTGAGTGAAGTGATGAGGGTGAACATCCTTGTCATGTTCCTGATCACAGGGGAAAGCCCTCAATCTTTCACTATTCATGCTGTTAGCTGGAAATTGTTTGTTTGTTTGTTTTAATCTATGCTCTTTATTGGATTGAGGAAGTTCCCTCTCCATTCCTAATTTGCTGAGATTTTTTTTAAATGTTTATTTATTTTTGAGAGAGAGAGAGAGAGAGAGAGACAGAGCAGAGGAGGGGCAAAGAGAGGGAGACACAGAATCAGAAGCAGGCTCCAGGCTTTGAGCGTCAGCACAGAGCCCAACATGGGGTTGAATTTGCTAATCGTGAGATTGCATCCTGAGCTGATGTCAGACACTTAACCAACTGAACCACCCAGGTGCCCCGAGATGGTTTTTATGAGGAATGGATGTCAGATTTTGTCAAGTGGTTTTTCCTCATTTATTGAGATGATCATACAGGTTTTGGTGTTAGTTACTTAGCATGGTCTACTAGTTTTTTAGGGTTTCTGTAACAAATTACCACTAACTTTGTGGCTTAAAAACAGAAATTTATTCTCTCACAGTAACAGAGGCTAGAAGTCTGAAAACAAGGTGTCAGAAGAGCCATGCTCCCTCTAAAGGCTCTAAGGGAGAATCCTTCCTTGTGTCTTCTAGTGGCCCCAGGCATTCCTTGAGTAGTGGCCAGATAACTCCAGTCTCTGCCTGCCTTCTCTGCCTACCTTCTCTCCAGTCTTCCTCATGTTTGTATTTGTGACTTCTCCTCTTCTTATAAGGACACCAGTCATTGGGTTTAGGGCCCATCCTAAACCTATGATGATTTTATCTCAAAATCTTTAGACATCTGCAAAGACTATTTCCAGATAAGGTCATATTCTGAAGTTCTGGGTAGACATGAATGCAGGTGGGAGAAACACTATTCAACCTACTACCTATACTGAGTTCCACTGTGATTTTTCAATGTTCAATCAACCCTACCTTCTTGGAATAAACCCTTATTGGTCATGACGTATGAATCTTTTTACATATTGTTGAATTTGGTTTGCTAAGCTTTTGTTTAAATTTTTTCATCTAAATTCCATCTAAAATAGAAATTTTAGAATGTCTTTGTTTGGTTTTGGTACCAGGGTAATGCTGGCCTCATGAAAGTAGTTGGGAAATATTGCCTCCACTTCAATGTTATGGAAGAACTTGTATAGAATTGTTACTATTTCCTCCTTAAATGTTTGGTGAATTCCCTGGTGAAACCATTTGGGCCTGGAGTTTTCTTTGTAACTACAAAATTAATTTCTTTAATGAATACAATGATATGTATCTATTTTGTCTTGAGTTGGCCTCAGTAGTTTGTGGCTTTCAAGGAAATTTATGCATTTCATCCAGGTTTTCATATTTATACAGAGTTTTTCTGAATATTCTTCTGTCATTTTTAAATATCTTTAGAAATCTGTAGTAATGGAACCTCTCTCATTTCTATTATTGGTAATTCGTATGCTCTCAAATTTCAGTGTGGCTAAACATCTATCAGTTTTATTGGTCTCTCTATTGTCCTTTTTGTTTTTGGTTTTCTACTTTATTGATTTCCTCTTTGATCTTTATTATGTCCTTTCTTCTGCTTATTTTAGCTTTAATTTGCTCTCCTTTTTTAAAATGTTTCCTTTTGTACAGCTTTACCTGAATTCCATAAGCTCTGATAGGCTTGCTTTCATTTTCATTCCATTCAAAATACTTTCTAATTTTCTTTTTGCTTTATTCTTTCACCGTGGGTTATTTGGAATTGTATTATTGAGTGTCCAAATACTTGGATATTTCCCAGATATCTTTCTTTTGTGGGTTTCTAATTTAATTCCAGTGTGGTCACAGAACATGATTTGTATGACTTCAATCCTTTCAAATTTATTGAGACAAGGATCTCAAAGACATTATGCTAAATGAAGAAGTCAGACTCTAGAGTTTCATACTTCCATGATTTCATTTATATGACATCCTGAAAATAGCAAAAACAATAGGAAGGAAGAACAGATCAGTGGTGGCCAAGAGATACATATAGGGACTGGGTTTCTACAAAGGAGTGACATGGGGGAATTCTTTGGGGAAGATGAACCCATGCTGTATTCTTTTTTTTTTTTCAATTTTTTAAATGTTTATTTATATTTTTTGAGAGAGAGAGAAACAGGGTGTAAGCAGGGGAGGGGCAGAGAGAGAGGGAGGGGCCCGGGTTTGCTCTTCCCTCTAACTTTGCAGCTCCATTTCGTCCCCAGCCTTCCAGAGGCCCAGGAGCACCCTTTCCAAGCTGGGTCCCAGGGTCCTGAGCATGACTTGGGAGGGAAGAGCCTCTTGTGTCCCCTTGGTCATACCTGGGTCTGTTCTGACTGAGGTAGGGATGGCAGCCCATCTGGAGGGGCTTTGGATCTGGGGGAGTGACCGCAGATGGAGCCTGGATGACTATAGACTGCCTATGGCAGCTGATGCACTAAAATGCCCCGCCCAAGGTCAGTCTCACCTCCAGAACTCTCCACGTCGCAGGTGGGCCAGGGATCCATTCTCAGTATACACTCAACCACAGTCTTGACCCTCAGGTCCCCTGTTGGTCCCTCCCTCATCCTCAGGAGGAAACCAGGGAGACAGCAGCCCCTGCCACCTTGAAGGAGGGCCTGCTGCAGGCCTGGCTGGATGATGGGAGGCTGGCATGTTGCATCCCCCAGTGCCTGGGGTGGTAGCCAGGGGCTGGGCCTCAGGGAGCTGTCCATCTTGCCTCACCCCAAGCCTGGAGTGTCCCCAGCCTTGGCAGCCTCCAGGCTGAGATAACAGCCATTGCCACAAAGTCTCTGAGCAGCTTTCTTTCCACTTATACTGTTCAATTAATTTTAAATATTCAAGTAACAGGTGAACACATTTTTCTTATACCAATGGAATTATTTCAATAAAGCCAAGGATTCCTTGACCACTTGCCCTTCGGTGAATCTCAGGCCCAAGTAAACATTATTTGGATTTGCTGACTCTTTGTGCATTTACAGACACAAGTGCCCACCTCTAGTGCATATAAGCATCTGTATGTCTGTTATAAACAGCATAATCTGTCCATATTGTTCTACAGCTTGATTTTCTTACCATCAACTGTCTTGTTAAGTGGAACATACATCTGTGTGTGGCCCTATGTCATTCTCGTGATGTGTTCCCCAGGATGACTAGACTGGCCCACATAGTCTCACTCCTACTGTTGGATATTTGGGGTCTAGTAAGATTTTGCACGTCCCTTCCTTATGTTAGATGATTTTTCCTCCATTATTATGGGGCATCTCCAAGGCCATCTGCCCCCTTTACTCCTCACGTGCTCTATGGCTGTCTCCTCCACTGCCTTGCTTCAGCTTAAAAAAAGTTTTTTTAATGTTTTATTTATTTTTGAGACCACAGACAAAGTACAGGTTGGGGAGGGAGGGACAGAGAGAGATAGAAACACAGAATCCACAAAGCAGGCTCCAGGCTCCGAGCTGTCAACACAGAGTCCCACACGGGGCTCAAACTTGTGAACCTCGAGATCATGACCTGAGCCAAAGTCAGACACTTAACCAGCTGAGCCACCTAAGCACCCTGTCTCAGCTTTTATCTCTTGCCAATGTTCCACATCTCCATCTCCAGGGCAAACCTCATCTGGCCACCCTGATGGACAGCTTACAGGCACAGCCACCAACAAACTGATCTCTATGTTCCACAAGAGCAGAGACTGTGGCCAATAAACATTTGTTGAGCTAGACAGTGTTGGTCATAGAAGCCTTAGGTGGGCATGCTTACACAGTGACCATTTCCTCAATTATCACCGCTTGAAGGCAGCCAATGCCAAGGCCAGCTGTGATCCATGACCCATCCTGAACTGCAGGGAGGAGCCTAGCAGAAGGCAAGAAACCTGGGCTCACATCCTGCCCTGCCACTTCCTGGCTCTGAGTCCTTAGGCCAGTCAAGACCACATCTCAACCTTGATGGCATCAATCAATGCCTAAAATGTTGATGGGGCATTTACTTTGCAGAGACCAATGTTGGAGTCACTAAGAGAGGAGCATCCACATGTCCTGTGCCTCCAAATGGGGATGTGCTAGGAAGCCCCCAGCCCGACCTCTGAGGTTTCTTTCAAAAAACTGAGCCTTAGGGGCACCTGGGTGGCTCAGACAGTTGAACGTCTGACTTCAGCTCAGGTCATGATCTCGTGGTTCGTGCGTTTGAGCCCTGCGCCGGGCTCTGTGCTGACAGCTCAGAGCCTGGAGCCCATTTCAGATTCTGTGTGTCCCTCTCTCTGCCCTTCCCTCCCCTTCTCTCTCTCTCTCCCTCTCTTTTTATCTCTCTCTCTCTCAAAAAAAAATAGATAAACATTGGAGAAAAATTTAAAAAAAAACACCTGAGCCTGAGTCTAGGGAACACTTTATTTTTTTAATATGAAATTTATTGTCAAATTGGTTTCCATACAACACCCAGTGCTCATCTAAACAGGTGCCCTCCTCAATACCCATCACCCACCCTCCCCTCCCTCCCACCCCCCATCAACCCTCAGTTTGTTCTCAGTTTTTAGGAGTCTCTTATGGTTTGGCTCCCTCTCTCTCTAACTTTTTTTTCTCCTTCCCCTCCCCCATGGTCTTCTGTTAAGTTTCTCAGGATCCACAAAAGAGTGAAAACATATGGTACCTAGCTTTCTCTGTATGACTTATTTCACTTATCATAACACTCTCCAGTTCCATCCATGTTGCTACAAAAGGCCATATTTCATTCTTTCTCATTGCCAAGTAGTATTCCATTCTGTATATAAACCACAATTTCTTTATCCATTCGTCAGTTGATGGACATTTAGGCTCTTTCCATAATTTGGCTATTGTTGAAAGTGCTGCTATAAACATTGGGGTACAAGTGCCCCTATGCATCAGCACTCCTGTATCCCTTGGGTAAATTCCTAGCAGTGCTATTGCTGGGTCATAGGATAGATCTATTTTTAATTTTTTGAGGAAACTCCATACTG